>NC_086377.1:8458826-9058826 GCF_036588685.1 Mytilus trossulus
GTAAACATATGGTGAAACGCATGTTTACAATACGTTTTCAAGAACACCTGGTAAACATGCGTTGCAATTTTGCCTGTGTATAAAGGACCTTTCTCCAACTTTACATGCTGTACGGTGATTCTTCATTGTTGATCGTCGTATGGTGAATTCGGTATCATATGAAGAGTAGTCTTATTTTGGCAATCATACAACTTCTTCTTAATTTTAATACATATTACAAACCTATTTCAGGAAACTCCAATAGCTAAAAAATATTAAGTATCTACATGATCTATTATCAATACAAAAAGACATTTGAATACTCCTTTGTTTGAAGCTAAAATCTTAATCCCACATGGCAAAGTTGTACACAAATACATATACAGAACTTTTATTTGAATATGCGGGAATATGCAAGAAGGCAACTTAGTAAAATAAACTCGCTTGTTACAAATGTGATTAAATATCGTCAAAAAAGGTTATAAGTGGACCTAAATCTTCAAAGACTTCCATATTTTGCAATTAATAATGATTTGATATTGTCATTAGTATTGATTTCCGTTACATTACCTTTTATAATCAATGTAAACAAATACAGAATTTAGCATCGGAAGCACGTAGGTTATACTTTTCGGAATACGGCGTGTCTATATACGAAACCCTTTCAAATTTGTTGTTGGCGTTTCTTTTCCAGACTCCCCTTCTCCTCATTGTATAAATATTATATATAACCATATGAGTATCATAGATCGAAACTAAAATACGTTGTAGGTTCATGTGATACTAACTTCGTGAGGTATTTAAAAGTGCGCATCATAAATACTGTTAATTGTCTTTAAAATGCCGTACATGAAATTAAACAAAATAAATGAGAAAATGCACACTGGTCCAATATGTAGTAAAATGTATGCAACAGTGTTGAAGAGATAGTTTTATATGATATACACCGTTCTTATTTAAGATGTGTTTGTGGAGGGTGAGTATAAAAACAAAAAACAAATAAATGTTTCACCTTGAATGGCTTGGAAATCTATGCAATGAATTTGCAATGAAAATAAGTATATGTCTTCTTTTATATAACTTTGTATCAGTTTTAACGAGGTATAAAATAAGTATTTCCAATTTCCATAGCATAGTTAATATAAATACAATAACAAGTGACATGAATAAACAGGCAATGACGTGTCTGTATTTTTCTCTATAAAACTCGCTATATAAAGATATAACGTATGACTTCACTTACATTTATTAAGTCCTTACATAAAACAACATTACTTTATTTAAGTGTTATGGGTGTCTTCTACATAAGTTTATTACTTGCAATGCGTTTCAAGGAGGATGAACAATTTATATTCAGCAGGCAGATATCGCATATGTATAGCAACACTTATAAACTTGATATATTACTTTTGTAGATCGATGTACTTCATCAGTCAGTAAAGAGACAGCCAGTGACAAACATTTGACAGATACTGAAAGGGCAGAAAACACTTCCTTCTGATGCTACAGTTGTAAACAATCTTAAAATAATGTTCCTTGTATTATTTGTATGTTAGTTTTGATTTTGAAAGTTGTGTGATTCTTGCAACATAAAAAGTTTACCATAATGTTTTTTTTTTTTTTAACTTAAAAAGAATGATGTCTCACTTGTAGCATTACACAATCATTCACCGTTTGCTATTCTTATAGAAATGATAACAAATTAAAACACTTTTTTCATGTCTTAGGATTATATAAGTTTCGAATTAGTTAATTATACTTTGTTATTTTTAATGTTGTTATTTGTTTCTGCATCATGAATTAAACTTTGCTACTAGTGTTACGAGAATGATTTTTTATCGGTTTTGCCATGTTCGAAAAGAAAAAAAAAATACATCAAACATTTGTATACGTCTTGTGGGGAAATTTTGTGTAATGGACTGCAGCTAGATAATTCTGAGCAACCATGTAATGTTATTTTCACAATTGCTGTGAAGCCACTTTCTGTTTACCGAAAGTTCGAAATGTTATAACTCTCACTGTAAAAGAAAGAAACTATACAGTATTCATTTAACCTCAATCAATTGTATGCTGCGACGAAGGTCGATTCCGGTATTGATGTTCCTCTTACTACGAAGGAAAATAGTCTCACTTAAAAGTTAAAGCATGTGCATTGGTCGTACTTTTTTGTGTCTACTGATATAGAATGATAACTAAATGTGTTTTCAGCTTTTATATTTCCCCTGCAGCAACACGCATCTGCTCAATTATATGATTTAACAGTGATAATCTTTGAATATTTTTGAAAGTAAACAATGACTCTCCAGGCGAAATCCAGATGATTTGATTACTTGCTCTCAACCAGTTTCCACAATCACGTCACACCAATATATTGGAAACAAGCGATCTGACCAAGATAGCCCATATACCCTCCCAGCGACACTTAAACAGAAAACATGACAACTAAGAAGCGGTAACTTGATTGGAGATCTTACTGACATAAAACATTTAAAAAAGGCTGCTTCAATAGTTTACGTAAGTCTGTAACTGACAGCGTCCTTGAAGCCCTCGGTAGTCCAAAGGTATTAAATACTATTATACCCATCTTGTCTAAACAAATCAGCGCTACATTAGAGCTAATAATAAAAGCAGAAGTTAAAAATGTGTTGCCGAAGAAATGCAACCAATATTTCAAAAAATTAGAAAGTCAGTCTAGTATAGTTGAAACACAAAAGCAACGCACCACCCACGACATGATCCCATCAAACAAAGAACGTGAACAAGAAATCAACTTAATCTACGATAGGATCGATAAACATGAAACAGGCTTGAAATTCAGGAGCAGTATTCCAGAAGGACAAGCCTGTGTATCAACAATATTCCTATTCCAGCAGACATAGACAAAGAATTTTATAATCATTCAGCCAGTCGATACTGATAGCATCATTCTAGATATATACAAAAAAAGGCTTTGAAAGGTGGTCCAAATGGTACTTTCTTCATAGAAAACCTAAAACATGTTAGGACAAACCTCCAAAGTACAACAAAAAAAATGCAATGCCTGTTGGACTACAGACGGTCGAATCTTTGTTAAAATGAATGTTAACTGTCAAACGCGCATTATTATTGAAATTAGTGATCTTGATTATGGAAATCCAACAATCTGAAGAACGCACGAAAATTGATAATTCTGAGGTAATGAAAGGTACAAGGTTTCCCCATATTTCAGAATAAAATATGTTAAAAGACTAATTTTTAATTCTACTAGAATTGTTTAACTTTCTGAGATTGTGTGGTGAACAAAAAATTTAAAAAAAAAGTATTTATAGATTGTTTCCTTCCCATACCAGAACTCATAATGTATAAAAAAATCCGTAATATTTTTTTATTAAAGACAGTGATCATATTAAATAAATATGTGTTTATTCAACCACACGACTTCATGATACAATTAAATTAAAGCTTCGTTTTTTAATGGTTTCTTTTGTATTCTTACATCTAAAAAGAACTGAGATAAGTTTCATTAAAAGTTTCATTTAAACAAAAAATAGTAGTTAGTACTGTTAGTTTAAAAGCACTCATTACAAATTACTGTATTTTTATGTTTTCGACAACTATCTGTTGTGTGTGGGTTGTTTTCGTAAATTTATTGAGCAATTTTTCTCGCTCCAATCTTTACTTTCGTTTTTATATTTATTTTTTGGTGAGGGAAAAAATAACCAAAACAGTCACCAAAAACATAGTCCTAGTTGTTTCCTTTTACATCCCTTCTTTTGTATGTCATCACTGTATTTCGTGTTAACAATTGTATTTTTTTGTTTATTTGTTTATTATGCGTATAATGTGTATCTTACTATCTGAACATTTGGTAATTGTATTGCGTTGGCTCCACAGAAATCTACATGGATTATTTGTTTAGACGTTTTGTGAAATGTTTTAAAAAAGATTACAAAGTCTATACTTTTGTTTCTGAACATGTAACAGAAGTGATACGTATCGTATTTGAACCACATCAAGTGAACATTCTCAATTGCCGTACATTCTTTTTTCTATGAGCTCATACTCTGACTAGTCTGATAACCACACGTGTCATCGACAGATAATTGTGGTTAAACTCGAGTAATTTGCTATTTTAAAAACGTTATACCTTGCCTCGACATTGTCGAATTAATTCACTCAGACAAAATCTAACTGAACTCCATACAGTTGACCTCCTTTAGCAAAGATAATATTATTATTTAAAAATAATGTCTGCTGTTGTTTTTTCAATGGTCGGGTTGTTGCCTCTTTGACACATTCCCCATTTCCATTCTCAATTTTACATTCAATATAAATATTTCGAAAAAACAAAAAATTTGAATTTTAATACGTCGAGGAAAAGGGTTATCCAATATGTCATTTACTGTGGACTCATTTATTTTCTAGGTACCAATTTTCGTGGATTGCGGAAAACTTGCATATTCGTGGATATTAAAATTCGTTGTGTGAGAAAAGTTTGCATACATTCCTATTGAAATTTTGTATTTCGTTAAACACTTAAATTCGTGGTTCTCCTGTTCCCACGAAATCCACGAAAATTGGTATCCAACGAATATTAATGTATTAGTCTTTCGAGCATAACAATTCAATGTTCCATAATTAGATGAGCCTTACGATATGACTTTTTGAGTTGCATTTTTGCTTGTTTGTAAATTGTAAATTGTATGTTTATGGTCTAACCTATTGTGTATAATATCAAACTTTGTAATCTAATGTTTATATCCTGTCTTTATCATTTTACGCTAATAGCATTTCATGAAGTTTGTGATAAAACACAAATAATGATAACAAAAAAAACCAATGATAATATATCTGGTTATTGTCTTGTACAACCTGGATACAAAACCTGCTTACAGACATGTATATTAATCACTGGTTGATATTCGTATCATTGGTTATCATACTTTATTATCTTAGTATCAAATACAGTTTCGATTACTTTTTATTTATTTATTTACATTTTTTTTGTTTTTTTTTTTAATATAATACATAATTTCTTCAGTATTTAAAAATCCCTAGGCCTGTTTCACTATTTGTTCATGACTTCCATATAAATATAGGCAACAGTAGTACACCGCTGTTCGAAACTCATCAATCGATTAAGAAAAAAAAAAACAATTCCGGGTTACAAACTAAAACTGAGGGAAATGCATCAAATATAAGAGAAGAATAACGACACAACAGAAACACATCACTAAAATGTAACAAACACAGAAATGAACTATAATTTAACAATCATGGCAATTGTCCTGCTCGGTTCGGGACATTCCAAGAAAAAGGTTTTTAAAAAAGTTTGTTGAACCTGGTTTTGTGGCATACCAAACCTCCCGCTCGTATGGCAATGTTAAATATAACATTAAAATGACAACACCACATGACTACAATACAAATGAATAGCCATATATGAGGAGCTTATTTTTTGGCCTTTTATAATTTTCAATTTTTCTTGTACTTATTTTTCTGTATTTTTCTGTGATGATGATGAAATATATATGCGTCAGTTTGGTAATGTTTCCCTTCAGCAGCCCTCTCTTTAGTCTTGTAACTGTTTATTCATGTAAAGGATAACCATGTTCAAGATAACAGGGGTGCTATAGGTATATTTAATCACGGTAAAAACACTGTGGACCTTCATCCTATATAGTAAATGCTTCTTATTTAGACATATTTTTAATCAACTAACGCTGCAGTCTCCTCATCTTCAATCTCTGTAAAAAAGAAGATAAGGTATGATTGCTAATGAAATAACTCGTCACAAGAGATCAAAATGACACAGTAATTAATAACTATAGGTCACCGTACGGCCTTCAAAAATGAGCAAAACCCATATCGCATAGTCAGCCATAAAAGGTCCAGAAATGACAATGTAAAACAATTCAAACGAGAAAACTAACAGCCTTATTGATATAATAAATGAACGAAAAACAAATATGTAACACATAAACAGACGACAACCACTGAAATACAGGCTCCTGACTTGGGACAGGCACATATATACATAGTATGGCGGGTTTAAGCATGTTTGCGGTATAAATCAGGAAAAAAAATGAATAAAAACGTTTGTTATCGTTAAAAAAAAACAAAAAACAAAACATGCGAGCGGGATCGCAACCCGCCTCTAACCTGGAACAGTGGTTTAACAGTACATCATCAAAACGAGTCATACAAATAAGTTGAAAAGGCTCAACTCATCAGATGGAAAAAATACACGTGGACATGCTCTCTGTTTTACGAACTATTAATCCAAGATCAGACAATATTTCCGTTATACGTACTTCATTTTATCCTTATTATTGGAAAAGTTGAAACAAAACCGGGAACAAATTTTCCTAATGAGTCGAACGTACCGACAGTGAACGAAACACAACCACTAGAAAATTGTGTATATCCATTTGAAGTCTCAACATAAGAACCGTGAGGAAAAGCTTATTAGGATGACAACCCATAATATATATATATCCGCGAATGAAATTATTTATACGGTAATAGATGCAAACGCTCACTGAAATATAAATGTAATGTGTGACCTGACATGTTCGATATATATCTGAAAGTTAGAAACAAACGCTACATTTCGTTGGCTTTGGAACAAGCCTTATTTCTCATTTGTTTGAATACTAATGATATGTGCATTGAGTTAAAGTTCAACATCTTCTTCCAGGTTTAAAAGGTAAACGTTTTATTTGCATTTTCTAGTATTTAAGAAAAATAATCAGTATTGTCCGTCTATCATTTGTTTAACAGTGTGTTTACAACTTGGTCACCTGGTATGTCAATGGAAAGTAAATACCAGAAAGGAATATTTGGGATAAGTTTCGTCTTAGCGGATTCGTAATCTCTAAATAATTATTCCAAACTAGATACACTAATATAAATCAGTTAGATAGAGTACTCAGCTGAAGTCAGTATATTTTTATTGTTTTATTATCTAGCAATCTTAATTAATTTAACTAACATCATATCGGATATATTGATCATATAAATATTGCATGGGTAGTTTATCTGTGAACTAATCGAGGTTTCTGTCACTAGTCTGATTAAACACGCACCATTGTGACATATAAATGGTTTAATTAAATACAAACATCTTTTATTTGACTGCAGTATGTTTGACAAACAACTGTTGTTAAATTTGACACAGGTTGATATTTACTTATCAACCCTTGAAGATTCTTCATAATAGATCTATATAATATTAAATAAGTATGCCGTTCCTAATATATCTAGCTAGTTCATATATTTATCAAATTGTCACACTTATTGGCAAAATTTATTTTCGCGATTGAGGTTCGTCCGCTTAAATAAGCGAAATCGAACAGCACAATAACCCTGAGATAACAAATATTACAGAATGGTTAAGATCTACCTCATTGCTTGATTTTGTCCTTCATATTGCTACTAGTGGACGACTTATAACTGCATTAAATGAAATATTTGGCGATTAGTGTACGTATGTTTCAAGTCCTTTGCGACATGGTTGCATGGTCATTTATCTTGGAATTCAAAAATAGTCTTATAAACTGTAAATTTACCTTCTATGTTCTATTTACGACATTTTATACGTAATGTAGATTTAGGTCGTGATGCATTTTAAACGGATTAGCATATTTGAGTTCGTGTGTTTATACGTAATGTAGATTTAGGTCGTGATGCATTTTAAACGGAATAGCATATTTGAGTTCGTGTGTTTATACGAGTTTTTTTTATTGTTGCCTTAAATAAATATTGAGTGTTCATCGATAATGAAATATTAAATTTACAATTTTAACAAAAAAATTGTTGTTGAATAAATAAAAGAAAACATTTTGTTTTTATTTATTTGTAAAGATAAAATAAAAAGTGTATACATTATTATTTAGTATCTCATATCCTCACATTGCCTTTTGAAACATTTGCACGAGGTAGCTGCAACATTTTAAAGCTATAACTGTTGTTCTGGAACTTCTGCAGTAAGCCTTGCTCATAATAGCCGTTGTCTCTTTCCATGGTCATTTTTATATCACATTGTCATACTTAAACCCTGAACCACTGTGTAATTACATTTCATGCGTTTTGTTATAAAATATCACTTTCTGGCATGTATTTTCTATTTAAGTATCAAGTTATCCAGTTGTAAACAACTAATAAAAGGAAGTACTCTTTCTTTTCTTAAATAATAGAAAAATGAAAATAAAACATTTACCCTTAAAACATGGAAGAAGATGTTGAATTTAACGCAATGCAGCTGGGGATTGTGTAACGTTAATTTCTATTTTTCAAATATATCGATCATGTCCTGTAACTCATCAGTGAACCTTTGCATCTCTAACCGTGCAGCTAATTCCACTCGCTGTTGTGTTTTATTACAAATGATAAGGTATATTTTGGATTAGTTTCGTGAAGCGGATTAATAGTCTCTAATTAATTAGTACAAATTAGATAAATTAATATAGATGACGTACATAGCTGTAGACAGTATATATTTAATTCGATAATATCTAGCAATCTTAACTAATTTAAATAACTTCACATCGGATTTATTGATCAAATTATTATTGTATACATAGTTTATCTGTGGACTAATCAGGGTTTCTGTCACTAATTTAAAGCAACACGCACCATTGTGACATTTCATAAAATACATCATTTGTTTGAGTAGTATGGTTGACAAACAACTCTAGTTAAATTTGACACTGTTTAATATTTGCTTACAAAGCCTTACAGATGCTTCATAATAGATAAAGATACTATTAAATAAATAAGTTATTCCCAACATCTCTAGCTATTTCACATACAGCCCGTAACAGAGAAGTGATCGAATTGGTGTTTCTTTACCGTCAAAATTAGCTACGTTATCGACAAACTTAATTGAGTAGTGACCGAACTTTTGGTAATTTAACGTTAAAAAGATTGACAATGCTGACAAACTTTCATATGTCGATAATCAAGTTTAATACCGATAATATTGAAAATATTTCTAATAATATGAAACAAAATATTTCCATGCATCATTTCGATTGGGCGAAAAGTAGTCATTTCTTTAAAGTCAGAACAGAAAAAAACAGGTTTATGGAAGGACGTCTTGATAACAGAAACACATCACTAAAATGTAACAAACACAGAAATGAACTATAATTTAACAATCATGGCAATTTTCCTGCTCGGTTCGGGACATTCCAAGAAAAAGGTTTTTAAAAAAGTTTGTTGAACCTGGTTTTGTGGCATACCAAACCTCCCGCTCGTATGGCAATGTTAAATATAACATTAAAATGACAACACCACATGACTACAATACAAATGAATAGCCATATATGAGGAGCTTATTTTTTGGCCTTTTATAATTTTCAATTTTTCTTGTACTTATTTTTCTGTATTTTTCTGTGATGATGATGAAATATATATGCGTCAGTTTGGTAATGTTTCCCTTCAGCAGCCCTCTCTTTAGTCTTGTAACTGTTTATTCATGTAAAGGATAACCATGTTCAAGATAACAGGGGTGCTATAGGTATATTTAATCACGGTAAAAACACTGTGGACCTACATCCTATATAGTAAATGCTTCTTATTTAGACATATTTTTAATCAACTAACGCTGCAGTCTCCTCATCTTCAATCTCTGTAAAAAAGAAGATAAGGTATGATTGCTAATGAAATAACTCGTCACAAGAGATCAAAATGACACAGTAATTAATAACTATAGGTCACCGTACGGCCTTCAAAAATGAGCAAAACCCATATCGCATAGTCAGCCATAAAAGGTCCAGAAATGACAATGTAAAACAATTCAAACGAGAAAACTAACAGCCTTATTGATATAATAAATGAACGAAAAACAAATATGTAACACATAAACAGACGACAACCACTGAAATACAGGCTCCTGACTTGGGACAGGCACATATATACATAGTATGGCGGGTTTAAGCATGTTTGCGGTATAAATCAGGAAAAAAAATGAATAAAAACGTTTGTTATCGTTAAAAAAAAAACAAAAAACAAAACATGCGAGCGGGATCGCAACCCGCCTCTAACCTGGAACAGTGGTTTAACAGTACATCATCAAAACGAGTCATACAAATAAGTTGAAAAGGATGGAAAAAATACACGTGGACATGCTCTCTGTTTTACGAACTATTAATCCAAGATCAGACAATATTTCCGTTATACGTACTTCATTTTATCCTTATTATTGGAAAAGTTGAAACAAAACCGGGAACAAATTTTCCTAATGAGTCGAACGTACCGACAGTGAACGAAACACAACCACTAGAAAATTGTGTATATCCATTTGAAGTCTCAACATAAGAACCGTGAGGAAAAGCTTATTAGGATGACAACCCATAATATATATATATATCCGCGAATGAAATTATTTATACGGTAATAGATGCAAACGCTCACTGAAATATAAATGTAATGTGTGACCTGACATGTTCGATATATATCTGAAAGTTAGAAACAAACGCTACATTTCGTTGGCTTTGGAACAAGCCTTATTTCTCATTTGTTTGAATACTAATGATATGTGCATTGAGTTAAAATTCAACATCTTCTTCCAGGTTTAAAAGGTAAACGTTTTATTTGCATTTTCTAGTATTTAAGAAAAATAATCAGTATTGTCCGTCTATCATTTGTTTAACAGTGTGTTTACAACTTGGTCACCTGGTATGTCAATGGAAAGTAAATACCAGAAAGGAATATTTTGGATAAGTTTCGTCTTAGCGGATTCGTAATCTCTAAATAATTATTCCAAACTAGATACACTAATATAAATCAGTTAGATAGAGTACTCAGCTGAAGTCAGTATATTTTTATTATTTTATTATCTAGCAATCTTAATTAATTTAACTAACATCATATCGGATATATTGATCATATAAATATTGCATGGGTAGTTTATCTGTGAACTAATCGAGGTTTCTGTCACTAGTCTGATTAAACACGCACCATTGTGACATATAAATGGTTTAATTAAATACAAACATCTTTTATTTGACTGCAGTATGTTTGACAAACAACTGTTGTTAAATTTGACACAGGTTGATATTTACTTATCAACCCTTGAAGATTCTTCATAATAGATCTATATAATATTAAATAAGTATGCCGTTCCTAATATATCTAGCTAGTTCATATATTTATCAAATTGTCACACTTATTGGCAAAATTTATTTTCGCGATTGAGGTTCGTCCGCTAAAATAAGCGAAATCGAACAGCACAATAACCCTGAGATAACAAATATTACAGAATGGTTAAGATCTACCTCATTGCTTGATTTTGTCCTTCATATTGCTACTAGTGGACGACTTATAACTGCATTAAATGAAATATTTGGCGATTAGTGTACGTATGTTTCAAGTCCTTTGCGACATGGTTGCATGGTCATTTATCTTGGAATTCAAAAATAGTCTTATAAACTGTAAATTTACCTTCTATGTTCTATTTGCGACATTTTATACGTAATGTAGATTTAGGTCGTGATGCATTTTAAACGGATTAGCATATTTGAGTTCGTGTGTTTATACGTAATGTAGATTTAGGTCGTGATGCATTTTAAACGGAATAGCATATTTGAGTTCGTGTGTTTATACGAGTTTTTTTTATTGTTGCCTTAAATAAATATTGAGTGTTCATCGATAATGAAATATTAAATTTACAATTTTAACAAAAAAATTGTTGTTGAATAAATAAAAGAAAACATTTTGTTTTTATTTATTTGTAAAGATAAAATAAAAAGTGTATACATTATTATTTAGTATCTCATATCCTCACATTGCCTTTTGAAACATTTGCACGAGGTAGCTGCAACATTTTAAAGCTATAACTGTTGTTCTGGAACTTCTGCAGTAAGCCTTGCTCATAATAGCCTTTGTCTCTTTCCATGGTCATTTTTATATCACATTGTCATACTTAAACCCTGAACCACTGTGTAATTACATTTCATGCGTTTTGTTATAAAATATCACTTTCTGGCATGTATTTTCTATTTAAGTATCAAGTTATCCAGTTGTAAACAACTAATAAAAGGAAGTACTCTTTCTTTTCTTAAATAATAGAAAAATGAAAATAAAACATTTACCCTTAAAACATGGAAGAAGATGTTGAATTTAACGCAATGCAGCTGGGGATTGTGTAACGTTAATTTCTATTTTTCAAATATATTGATCATGTCCTGTAACTCATCAGTGAACCTTTGCATCTCTAACCGTGCAGCTAATTCCACTCGCTGTTGTGTTTTATTACAAATGATACGGTATATTTTGGATTAGTTTCGTGAAGCGGATTAATAGTCTCTAATTAATTAGTACAAATTAGATAAATTAATATAGATGACGTACATAGCTGTAGACAGTATATATTTAATTCGATAATATCTAGCAATCTTAACTAATTTAAATAACTTCACATCGGATTTATTGATCAAATTATTATTGTATACATAGTTTATCTGTGGACTTATCAGGGTTTCTGTCACTAATTTAAAGCAACACGCACCATTGTGACATTTCATAAAATACATCATTTGTTTGAGTAGTATGGTTGACAAACAACTCTAGTTAAATTTGACACTGTTTAATATTTGCTTACAAAGCCTTACAGATGCTTCATAATAGATAAAGATACTATTAAATAAATAAGTTATTCCCAACATCTCTAGCTATTTCACATACAGCCCGTAACAGAGAAGTGATCGAATTGGTGTTTCTTTACCGTCAAAATTAGCTACGTTATCGACAAACTTAATTGAGTAGTGACCGAACTTTTGGTAATTTAACGTTAAAAAGATTGACAATGCTGACAAACTTTCATATGTCGATAATCAAGTTTAATACCGATAATATTGAAAATATTTCTAATAATATGAAACAAAATATTTCCATGCATCATTTCGATTGGGCGAAAAGTAGTCATTTCTTTAAAGTCAGAACAGAAAAAAACAGGTTTATGGAAGGACGTCTTGATAGTATTATTTCCTTTACAATTCTACCAAAAACTTAAAGAAATATACTGGTAAACAATTAAAAAGGTGTTTGATAGGAATGATGTCCTTTATTATGTGTGATGGATTTGAATTCAATCAATAACTTTGAAATGTTTTCTCATATGTATACACAAAAGGGAGGACTGGTATTTGTACTTCTGTTAGAATATGTCTTCGTCCGTTTCACAGGCCAAACTTTTTTCTAGTACAGTTTAAACGGGAAAATTTTGTTGAGAATTTTTTTAATATGACAAAATAACTAGTAAAACTATTTCTTGCAATGGCACACACAGAGAATATTTTTTAGTAAAATAATTTCTCAAATATATACCATGATCAAAACCTAACAGTTTTTATCAGTGTAAAAATAAAATTCGTCCTCAAAACTGCGCTTGCTGTCATTTTAATGGATCATGCAACATTTCACCTATTACCAATAAACAACATAGGTTCTCAATTACTAAAAAAAGTTATATAAGATAGTTTCAAATCAGAGCAAGCATATTAACTTCCTTATGTACAGTCAAATTTGTCTATAGGTTACACAAAGCATGTTCTTGAAACGTTTGTATCAGGGAAAACATTTTTCTTTGACCTTAAAAACGGATTTCCTAACCGTTCACTTATAATATTCCGTATTTCTGATTTTTTGTTCAATAACGTAAATTATACGACTTTTTTTATGACTACGTGAACTTGTTCCATTTATTTTTGCTGGTCTTTAGGCAGACAATTTACAATTTATAGTGAACGGAGGCACTTATACATAACCTTATAATTCTGTCTGGAAACAAAAATAAATTCCCAATATATAAATATACATGTATGAATATACATGTATTATATGCCGTGTACATGGATTGATTTTGTAGATATAACTACCGCAAAGAAAAAGTATCATGGATTTCCAGGCTTTCATATTCAAGGTTTTGAATTCTACCCTTGTTGAATACCTGTGGAGGTCTCTACAGATCCTTTAAACAACAATTTTTTTTTGTAAATTAAGTGCCGTCTCCCTGAAAATGCTAACATTTAAGTCATATCTTTTCATTTTCATATTTGTTTCCCTGTTTGTCTCTGTTGTCTTGATTGTTGGAACGATTAGTGGTATCTAACAATTATTTACGAAACCTTTCTGAGAATTATGAATATTTCTTCTCTGTCAGATATGGATTATTACCAATGATAAAATGAAATGCCGTACATCACATCTTATAGAGGTTTAAATTTCAAATATTCGTCAATAACTTAAGATGAAGGGCAATTTTCAAATGTTAAAGGGTACATTTGTATTTTTTGCTTCGATATGAAAGAAATTTATTTCAGTTTTTTTCTGTGACAAAGTACAAGCATAACCGTACGATTACCTATAGTTGTTAATGTTTGTGTCATTTGGGTCTTTTTGTGGATAGTTTTCTCCTTGGCAATAATACCACATCTTCTTTTTTATATTTTGGTATTGCAACAATGTATGATTGACATAATCCCAGGGACATAATTAATAGATAGGTATGAAAAAGAAAAGATATGGGGTATTCTGTATCAGACGAAAGAAAAACTATTACCGTGTTGAATCCCATAAATATTCACAGTGCAAGCAGTGTATAATAAGTAGTCGGTGACTTCTAAAATTAACTGAACCTTGATAAATAATTCTTTATACTAGTAACAACTTTCAAAGAAACAATGTATAAACTACAGCATGTACAGTGCAATTCGTTCTTGTTGTATGTAAACGTAAGCTATATTTGCCTTTTCATGGAAACGAAAGTAAAGAGATTATAGACGATATAAAGAAGAAAACTTCGACCTAAACAATGAAAACTTACACATTGGACATGAAATATTTAGTCGATGAAGAAAATTAAATTATGTCACTTCTGAAATAAGTTTGTCGATAACGTAACTTATTCTGACGGTGAAGAAACGCGAATTCGATCACTTCTCTGTTACGGGCTGTATTTATCAAAATGTCATACTTATTGGCAAAATGTATTTTGGCGATTAAGGTTCGTCCGCCTAGATAAGCGACACCAAATAGCACCATGAATCTGAGATTGCGAATATTACTGAATGTTTAGGATCTGATACAAATTCTTATGTTGTACTGTTATACCACTTTCCCAGGTGAGGGGGGTGGTTAGGATCCCGCTTACATGTTAAACCTCGACACATTATTTATGTTTGTGCCTGTCCCAGGTCAGGAGCGTGTAATTCAGTGGTTGTCGTTTGTTTATGTGTTACATATTTTTGTTTTCTCATTTTTTTTACATAAATAAAGCCGTCAGTTTTCTCGTTTGAATTATTTTACATTGTGTTATCGGAGCCTTTTATAGCTGACTATGCGGTATGGGCCTTGCTCATTGTTGAATGCCGTACGGTGACCTATAATTGTAATTGTCTGTGTCATTTTGGTTTTTTATTTATAGTTGTCTAATTGGCAATCATACCTCATCTTCTTTTTTATACTTACCGATATACAATTTTCTCAAAAATATATGCCAATGTATACGTTAATAATTCTTTTTTGAATGCTTGATTGATTTGTAAAATGCTTTATGCCGCATATGCACAAATAGGCTATAACGTGGCGAGAGCTTATTCCAATTTTTTTATTATAATTTAATGTTTATTTTAAAAATAGGACAGAAGGTCCTTCAATAAAATATATTTGAAGTCCAAATCAAATTGTTTATTTACAAATAAAATTCAACACTCAGATGTTCACATAATAGTTTGTTACTTTATCTGTTATGTCTAACTATGCGTTGCCATATATCGTTATAACATACACACACCAGTCAATAGTCAAACAATATTAGTATCTTTAAATCAGAACATTGATCAATAATACAATAGGCATTTAAATGATTATTGTATGTAGATGTTAATTCCATATCCAAACTATTATTAAGTTTGATGTTTTACAGCGTTACATTTAAATACAAAGCGTACACATATATTCGTCATTGATTTATTTAGATAGTAGTGTTGACAATTGGTTCCTGTGTATTATACATCGAAGACGATGAGTAGCAACAAGGCACAGGCAGCATCTAAAACATGTGAGATATGTGTTAGTGCCTCTGGATCTCATTACTGTTTAGAGTGTGAACAGTACTTTTGTGACAATTGTAAAGGCTTTCATAAACGGCAGAGCGTGACAAAGAACCACCAGTTTCAGTCTTCCTCTGATGTTATACCGGAAGTTAAATCGAAATGTAAAGACCACAATGAAGACGTAAGCTTTGTATGTAATACCTGTAATACAGCAGTATGCAGCAGTTGTGTGACTGGCAGTCACTTAGGGCAC
Source organism: Mytilus trossulus (assembly GCF_036588685.1). Lineage (NCBI taxonomy): Eukaryota > Metazoa > Mollusca > Bivalvia > Mytilida > Mytilidae > Mytilus > Mytilus trossulus. Next base: position 8,475,099 of record NC_086377.1, read on the forward strand.
GCCTTTTCCAAACTTCTGGACAGCATATCACAGCTGAAGGAGACGAATACAACAGACCTGCGTGGTAAGGTCGATGAAGCTACCCAAAACATGAAACTGCTAGAAGAAGGTCTGAAGACATTTGATGGGAAGGTGGAAGGAATAGTCAAAGCTATTACAGAAGAAGGTACAAAGATAAAGGCTATGGTTGATAAATGTATCTCAGAGAAGATTGCATCGGTCAAGGATCAATCACGGAAGGAAAGAGACAAATTAACAAAGCTATTGGAAGAAACTCAAATGTATTTGAAGGCAGGACGCGACTTAGACAAGAAGAAACAAGAACTAAACAAGACACGAAACGATGGAAAATTGTTGCAGTCATTACAGAAGCTTACAGACGACATCACAAAGCTGAAGGTAAAGCCTACACCTGCATTTCCTAGGATACAGTATACTGCTAAGTCCGCAACAGATAACGACATTAAACAGCTGTTTGGTAACTGCATAATCAGGTAATTTTACTAAAAATAACGAACATTTTGCATGTTTTGTATTTGTAATACATGCTTTAATATACCCATAGCATCTTAATGAGACACGTATTTTTTAAAATCACAATTATGTTTTTTTTTTAAATATCAACTTATGTCGGGATATGATATCAAAAACGAAGAAGAGATAATTCATGAAATACAAATATGTTTTCATTACAAATGTATTGTTTAATATTATGGATTCACATTGTGCTCCAGTAGATAAATGTGGGATCTATGGCAGTGTACATTTTAAGTTGTATTAATACACGTACATTTACCAATCTCGACAATACGTAAACATATGTAGAAATGCAAAAATACTTGCTTTCAAACTAGTACTTAACTAGTATATATATAACTGTTTTTCTCGTTATTTAGATATGTTATTCTAAGGTCATGCATGTTATGCAATATTATAATAGAAATAACGACAATAAAAGTATACCGCTTTACAGTAGTAATATATCTATTAAACTGAGAGAAAAAATCTGAACAAAACTGAGGGAAACACACATTAACTACAAGTGGAAAGCAACAGAATAACATTAACGCTATACTGCTACAAAAACAAACGCCAAAATACAAAGAAAATTACTATTTGTTAACAACTGTCATACTCCTGACACTTGACAGAACATTTCATAAAAAAAAATATAAAACAATTCTGTTTATCTTTTATCAGTGAAATGCGTACACAACAAATCATGAACAAAGAAAGAGAATTGCCTTCATCCAAGAGGTAGGGAAATATTTGTGTATATTAAACAGTTTTAAAGTTACATATTTGGCAATATAAACTTGTTATCAAATCTGTGAGTGAATTACACATTATTTTCTTGCATACCTCGCCATTTCACGTTTCAACGGTTCTGATTAAGTTTGTTTTATATATTATGTACACCAGTTTACCGTTTAATTTTATTTTCGATAAATCAATTAAAATGTCTCTCTACTTTCTTCCACTACGCACGTTAGAACACACTGTATTGGACCCGATTGCATTTAAGTAGATAAATCTTCCTATGATATACAAACACATACTAGTAGCATCAATTATGTTCAATAGTGTTTAGATTTTGTTGAAATTAACTTTCGTAAATATACTGCTTGTTAAAATGTGCCTGCCTGTCTAGTTGAAATATTTAAAACCTCTTAATACTTATAGAATGTCTCTATGGCTTATGTATCTCCTTTTTTTTCCACTTCGTACGCTAGAACCCACTGGCTCGAGCAAGATTGCATTTAAGTAAATAAATCTTCTTATGATATACAAACACATACTAGTAGCATAAATTATGTTCAATAGTGTTTAGATTTTGTTGCATTTAGTTTTTGTAAATATACTGCAAGTTAAAATGTGTCTGCTTGTCTAGTTGAAATAAATAAAATCTCTGTATACTTATATAATATAACCAAATATAAAAGTCATTCATCAAAGTTATTTGGACTTTTGAGGCACGTTGTACATAGTATAATCAGAAGTCATCATGTTTACAACAACATAAGGAAGTCATACTGTTTTGTTAAGTGTAGATTGTCCTTTTGCAAATAGTATTTTATGTCATGCTTTCCTCAAATGGAAATGTTCTCTTTGTGATATTTTCACCTCTTTTTAACATAAAAATCATTATTGATTCACACAGTTATTCCCAATTGACTGTCATTGAAGAGTTCAACCAATTCAGCATTCACATTCACAATCGACTGTTGATGCAGGGGTAAACGACTTCAGGAGTCACATTGACAGACGACTGTAGATTAAGAAGTTAACGAATCCAGTAGTCACTTTCATAATCGACTTTTGTTGACGGGGGTATATGATTTTATCAGTCACATTCCCGAAATGCATATTGAATTAGTACAAGGAGTTTCAATTGTATTGTATACTTGAGAACTATCAGTCATTACAAAATGATTGGAGTAATCGTATATAGTTCTTCAACAAGTGAAAACAAGATTATGTTTTAAAAAATAGTTCGTCTTTGCATTCAGTTTTTTATTGTCTGTAGGAAAGAAAGGTAAAAAGAAGGACAAGTATATGCAAATCAGGAAATAATTCTACATGGATTCGGAATATAAAAAAGAAGGACGTTAATGTATTGTGTCCTTGTTAGTGTAAACTCTTATATTGTTTTGGTGATGTCATCCGATTTTGTTTAAAGAAATGTCATACATCAATACGACCATTACAGCTAAATAAAAGTCGAAATTAATTATAAGGTCTTGTCAAAAATTAGACACGCTACGTAACGACAAACCCCACTTACAACAAATGGTGAATTGTGATACTCTTCGTGGGTAAACAGTTTCTGTTCTACACGGAACCATAGGAAACTTCTCTGAATTTAAGTAATATATCTTCCCGGAAAAAGAAATGTATTTCATTTTGGGTGTGAGCTGATTTTTTTTTTCTTATATATTATTATTTCAATTAATTCAAGATTCATTAACTTGGCTTCTGACTCTTGTATATATTTCAAATGCTTTTTGATATTTTTGCACTGTTTATGTGTGTATCAGTTAGTAATAGCTTGTTGGATTTCAATATCATCTTCAAATAGAGTAAATTTTAAGTCAATCAATTGTATTGCTCTTTATAGTGATTACAAACAGGATGTGAAGCAAAAGGAGCAGGATAAATACCTTTATAGATGTAACAAGTGTGGGTAAGTTCATTATAATTGCTTTTATGCACATGACACAAAGTTGTACATCTATAGCATTTGGCGTATCAAATGTATGATTTTCAAGTGTCAATGACGTGCTAAATATTTTTTTTTCTCGAAAAATGCAACTGCTGTCATTTGTAATTGGCCCACGCCACACAGAGGTTTGCACTGTTTAAGAAATCAATAAGAAACATTGATGAACAAACCAATATGAGTGATATAGAACGGCATGATATCTGTTGACTTGTAAATAATTTACACATATGTATGAAGGTAATGAGCAACATAGCTTCGCCTGCGTCAACAGTGATGTTAATGAATGTATAATAATGATAATAGACGGCATATTTTGGTACTAATATTTAATCACTCATAGGGCGCATTTGGTGGTTTAATACGTAATCCTTCACGGGTACTGAGCATGATCGTCATAATAGGGAGAATTTCATTTTTAATCGGTTGAGTTGTAGTCTAGAGTTAGCATGCATGTCAGTAACTGCTATTAGTCTTTGTTGATATATGTATCATTGCCATTTTGCATAGATTTTTGTAGTTCCCTATTCTGACATCAGACTTAAGCGCGCGAGGTTTGGCTAGATATAAAACCGGATTCAACACACCAATTGTTCTAAAAAATGTCCTGTTCCAAGTCAGGAATATTGAAATTGTTTTCAGATAGTTCAGTTCTATGTATGTTGCATTGACCTTTGTTTTTATTTCACTTTAGTGTTTCTGTTGTTCAATTGGGACTTCTTATAATTGGTGTGTTTCTCTCAATTTTAAATTGTAACCGGGATTTGTTTTCTCTCAAAATATTTATGACTGCGATATACTACTGTTGCCGTTATTGGTACTGTGTGGATAACTGTCTGTTTGTTTTGTCGACATTAAACAGACGTTTGCACTTGTCCAAATTCAGGAGCCTCTGAGCCTTTGTTAGTCTTTTTTCAAATTTAATTTTAGTTAATTTATGTGTTTTGGGGTTTGATATGACGTCAATGGAACTAGGTTAGTACACTTTATTTTGTAAAGAGGCCAGTTAAAGCCCGCGCAGAATTATCTCGTTGTGTTTATGACCCATAGGTTGCCTTACATTTTCTCTGCTTTTTGTCGGGTTGTTGTCTGTTTGACACATTTATATTTCCGTTCTCAATTTTACCTGGTAGTCAATCTTAGACGGAGGGCAAATGTCGAAAGGTCAAACAATACAATACTCATTTGCACAATATTGTTTGGATGAATTTTCAGAGGAAAATTGAACAGCTTAGCAAAATTCCTCAATAATAAACGACAACGAATATGTTTACATTGAAATAATGTATTACAAACTACACTACATTTGCCTTTTTCGTCGGCTAGATTTTAGATATTTAAACATTGTTAAAACACTGAAACGGCATAATGTAAATGACGTAAAGCTCTAAACGCAGCAAACATTCGTGAATATAGAAGATTTACGTTTGTATTAAATTTCAGACACTCATATTTTCTGAGTCAATTATCACTTTTGAGACATTAGTGGTCTGGTGCAGAAAGGTTTATGCCGCCAATGTTTTAGTATTGCTTTGGAAATGTTTTCTGGATAAACGGCAACTTATCTATCAGTATTTTTGTTTAGAATGTGTAACTGACAACATTGATCTGTTTCATTTTTCAGTAAGGAAAAGAGATCTGATTTGTAAGTATTATCTTTTGTAATTGACAAATATTCAAAACAGTCATTGACTACAGACACGGTTAACAAAAAAACATTGTATATGTAAGTCACTCGTTGTATAAACATATTGCTTGTTTAACAATCCCCGTTATAAATGCTAATACTTCAATATAGCAGCTGCATATGGTAAAAACTATCAGTTTTGCGATGTACTCCAGTCAATCAATTTTATGTTTGATGTTTTGACTAGGTTTGTTAGTTTCATTTCCGTTATTTCCTTATTTCAACCAAGTAACCAACGGCATGGCTTCTCATAAATGAGTTTTTGAACATCATCATATTTTGTGTGGCATATTGAAATATTTTAATTACACATAATTATTGATATGTTTGTTTCAGTACAGCAATTCTAAAAAATAAGCTTACAATATATTGTGACTTGAGCAATACGACGAATGCTAGGTCTAAGTGTTCTTTTTTTTTTTTTTATTAAACGTGTTGTTTGGCCTTTTATTAATTTTTCTTTGCTATGGTGTTGTGTGTTTGTAGTGTTTTTTTTTCTGACTTGTTAATGCACATTGTATTTAATTAAAAACATTTTCAAAGAAAATAAACATTTAACGTCTATTATACTGTAATCGAAAACAGGTCCCATTTTAACCCATTGTGTCTATAATTTTGCTTATACGTGCATAATTTTGTCAAGTTATTGGAATTATATGATATTGTAATACGGTTAATGGGTTTAGCTAGTTATAGAACAAAGTTAAATCCATCATTTTCTAAATAAGGGAATTCATGTACCAAAAAGGTGCGAAAGATTCCTGAGTGGCAGTCAAACTAATGTATCGAAAATAAACTGAAAACCACATGGCTTAAGAATTGTAAAAAGAACAAGAACAACAAAAACAATCATTGTTTTTAATAGAGAGATACAAAAAAACACAAATCAAACAAAACCATTATGTTGGTGTATTAATGTTGTGAGATGAATTGCACATATAAATACAAGGCTTTACAAATTAAATATTCATGAATAAAAATATTATTGATAATGTTTTCTCGTTGATAAAGACTATACTGCAACGTTTACTATGTGTTCACTTCATCTATTTAAAAAAAATCTAGTTAGGTAAATCAAAGGTTGCTCGGGCAAAACACTAGGTGAACATATAGAAGTGTCATTTCGATTGTTTGCTCATATGTCATATTCATATGTATACATAAAATTGAGAATGTAAATGGGGAATTTTGTGCAGGTTATAACATGTTTAATACAGAAATACAAGTGATAGAGTGTACAAAATTACCTCGCACATGTTGTAACCTGTACAAAATATTGCTTAACAATGATTTTAACTTGTACAAATTTTAAAAATAAAGATATGTTTCTATTCTTTTAACAGATGTTATGAACCTTAACAATATTTCATAATTATTTCATTATTCAATTGGGGTTCTTTCTTCTGCTGAATCTTAACATGTTTTTTTTATTTCTGATGATGGACCCAGTTTTCAAGTTGGTCCAAATTGGGGTCAATCTAGTTTGATTCCAACAAAAAATAAATATATCAGGTTCCTCGATATGCTATATATAACAATGTAATTAGATTTTTTATAGTTTTGCCCTGAAATAAAATTGGTCCAAACTGAGGTCAAAAGGGTCTAAAATTAAACTTTGTTTGATTTCATAAAAAATCGAATTATTGGGGTTGTTTGATATGAGGAATCTAAACGTGTTTTAGATTTTTTGGGTCAAATTTTCAATTGTTCTATCATTTAAGTCGAAAGGATCGAAAATTTAACTTTGATTTTAACAAAAATTAAATTTCGGGGGTTCTTTGATATGCTGCATCCATTTACTCATTTAGAGTTTTGATCATGTACAAAGAATTCAAAAATAGAACATCTCTTAAAGCTTATAACCTGTAAAAAAATCGCAACATGTACACGACATAAACAGCACGTAAACATTGCATGGTTTGAACCGCCAACTCACCATGTTACTGCATTACTTTTTCAATTATATTTAGTTCATTTGTCATTGTTATGCTGTATTTTATAATTATCTATTTGCTTTTTTCAGCGAGTAAGTGTCAAGTAGAAAAGAGATAAGTATAGCGTATAATTGTATATGTAGGTCATTATATAAAGATATTTGTACCAATTAGTTAAGTACTAGTGAACAGAATAGACAATTAAAATGATGTAGTGTAGACGTGAGCATAGCTTTTGAAATCATCAAAATAACTATGAAGCAAGATAAATAAACAAAATATAACTCATAGTAATGACTTTACTATTGAATTATCTGACAGAACACTCGATAGTCTCAAAGTATTGTACTTTTATTGCATTACTTTTTTAATTAAATCCAATAACGATTTTTGTTTTTGGCTGAATGATTTGCTGTTTACTATAATAATTAATTTGTCTGATTTTTGGTCAGCGTGTAAGTGTCAAGTAACAAACAGAAAAGTAAAATTATATAATATACTGTAGTTCATTATATAAAGAGAGTAATACAAGTGTGTAAAGTTAAACAATAAGCATGCTTATAATATGATATATGATAGCCGTGCGGTATGTCTACAAAAGTGGCAGAAGATACCAAGAGACATTCAAACGTATAACGTTATTGTACCAAGAACGACACAAAAAAAAAATCAAATGATTACAATATACAACAATCAGGATTGTGTTGTTTTCAATATATCTACATTACATACAGTGTTATAAGTGTAGTAAAGTTAAACAATAAACATACCATAATTATAATTTATGTGAGACTTGTTCTGTCTTATAAAATTGCGAAAGATATCAAAGAGAGATTCAACACCATTGGTCGGATATAAACTTGCAAGGCTATGGCTAAATCCTAGTGAGACATACAGATAAACCACAGTTTATAAAACAAAACGTAATATGATGTCATTTCCTGTCTTCTAGATTAACCTTCATTGAAAATACAAAAATGAGTAAAACTTATGACATATAATAACCAAAACTGTTGAAGTTATTTGGCATCATTATTTAATAAAAATTAAGAATATGATTGTCCTTTAAATTACCGATTCACCAGGTAGTGACGTTCAAAGACATGGTATTCTGCTCAGTCCTGTCATAGAATAAGTTGTCTCCTTTGTATTAGTCAATCAAAATCAGGGGTATAATAGAAGAAACTGTCATTTAACAAAATGTTTTTTTTCCATATTTTTATTACGTATTCAAGTAATTCCATTACAGTTGGTTAATTCATTACAGAATTGCATGCTGTAATTTAAAATTATGTGTTTGTTTTTTTTACAGCTTGTAAGTTTTAAGTAGAAAACAGATAAGTATAGCGTACATACACATAGACAATTCATAATGTAAGGTTTATGATGGAATGGTAGTGGTAACATAGTTAAGAAAAACAATAAACCCACAACTTAAATGACGTATCTCAGAAGCACGTTGGCCATTAAAGTTGCGGAAGATAATATAGAGACATTCAATATAGTAAAATGTAAACTAAACAAATACCATGGCAAAAGTAAAAAGAGACAAACAACAGTAAAAAAAGACCCAAAAGACGGGGTGATTTTAGAGACGATGACAGCCAATACAGTTTTAAACGACAATAGATACCATACACAAAACTGGTTGAATCAACACATGCAGCACTAGGACAACTTTTTTTCGAGGATGTTAGATAGGAGTCTAGGGTTAACGTTTGTTACATTTCAAATAATTTGTCAAACCTTCATAGGATTTTCTTAAAACTTGGCAAAAGGTATTTATGATTTGGAAATAAGGTTTTAAAAACATATTTTCATTTTCAGCCCTTTTCTTATTGATGGTTTTGGATTAATTTGAAATATTTTTAAACCTGTATTGTTGTTAATGAAACTTGGGTATCATTAGACTCATATACAACGTGAAATATCTGATAAATCCATAAAGTTATTTAAACTTTGCTTATCAGATATACTTTGTTGTAAGTGTTTTATCGTAACGATTCCAATTCAAAGGTTTTTTTCTCGCCAATTAATATAATACAGACGAAATTGATAAAAGTAAGAACTCGTTTGTATTTGTTTTTTCTAACATGTTTGTTATATAAGTTACAACTGGACACCATAGAATAAAAAACACACAGAAACAATTTTTTGTATCATGATTTTTATAATTTCCAAAAATATGATTAATCCTGAGGTTTGAATATCCATTTTCATTTATTATGGTAGAAACTTATTCATGTTCATCATTTAATTTGCCATTTGTTTATACATCTATACTTTTTTTAAATAGCTCCCACATTCAGGAAACTACAGTTTCTTGTAAATATGATTAAAATTTCAAGACAAAATGCTAAACCTAAAATGCACAAGTAAAACGTTGTATCTGGTATTTTTAGATGAGCATTTCTTTTTTCGTTCTTCTCTCAAATTATTCATCAGATGTATTTGTATTTCTGGTTTCAGGGACTTGTAAGTTCTAACCAAATAAGTATGTTGTGATAAGTTTAAACAAAATGAAAAATAGAAGACCATGTGATATTGAACATTGTATCTAATGTTTTTATTAATTGATTTTTTTCCCAGTAATTAAAGACACAATTAAAAAGCAGTAACAAAACACATTCGTCCGAAAGAAGCAATACATTGGCAAGCTTTGACTATACTATTTTTCTTATTTCGCATACAGCTCTTCATATCTTAATAAAGCTTTGGATTTAAACATTTTGGCTTCAATCATCACTAGTACTGAAGAAACATTGACTGTAGAAATGCAAACTTGGTGCAGAAAATTGGTATCGTTTATGTTATTACAGATGATTTCTCATAAAAGACGAGTCCCCTCACATTATTAAACAATGTTATTTCCTAGTTAGGACTTGTTAATTGTAACTTATTCAAGTAATTTCTTTAAATTTGGTATATTAATTGCAGAATTGTATGCTGGAATTAATAATTATGTTTTTGTATTTTTTTACAGCTTGTAAGTTTTAAGTAGAAACAGATAAGTATACCGTACATTTACATAGACATAGAAAATTCCTAAAATAAGGCTTTTGATGCAATGGTGGTGGTAACATAGTTAAGAAAAACAATAAACCCACAACATATTTTATGTATCTTACACGCACGTTCTATCATTAAAGAGGCGGGAGATAATATAGAGACATTCAACTTCATTAGTCAAATATGAACTGGCAACACCATGGCAAAATTATAAAGAGACAAACAGACCGTTGGTTTTCCCGTTTGAATGGTTTTACACTAGTAATCTTATGACCCTTTATAGCTTGTGGTTCGGTGTGAGTCAAAGCTCCGTGTTGAAGGCCGTACATTGAAATATAATGGTTTACTTTTTTAAATTGTTATTTGGATGGAGAGTTGTCTTATTGGCACTCACACCACATCTTCCTATATCTAAACAACAGTAAAAAAAAAAAGACGGGGTGATTTTGGTTGCAATTTTTCGCATGGGAAACACTGACAGCAGAGACGTTGAAAGCCAATGAAATTTAATTACTTACATATTTGAAGAATTAAATGACCATAGAGAACATACACACAACTTTTTGAATCAACACTGGACAACAACTTTTTTCTCAAGGATGATAGATATGAGCCTAGGGTTAACGTTTGTTACATATCAAATAATTTGTCAAACATGCATAGGATTTTCTTGAAACTTTGGGAGAAAGTATTTGTGATTCAGAAATCAGGTTTTAATAATACATTTTCATTTTAAGTCTTTTTCGGATTGATGGTTTTGGATTAATTTAGTTTTACTTGAAATATTTTTAAATTTTCATTGATTTTTATTAAACTTGAGCATTATTAATACTGTAGATCGTTTTTCATACAATGTGAAATATCTGATAAATCCATAAAGTTGTTAAAACTTCGCTTATTATATAGTCTTTGTTGTTAGTGTTGTATCGTATTTATTCCAATTCAAAGGTTTTTTTCTTGCCAATTTATATAATACAGACGCAATTGATAAAAGTAAGAATTCGTATGTATTGGATTTGTCTAACATGATTGTTATATAAGTTACAACTGGATACCATAGAATACAAAACATATAGAAATATATTTTTATCATGATTTGTATAATCTCTAAATATATAATTAATCCTGAGGTTTAAATATCAGTTTACAATTATTATGGAAGAAACATGTTCATGTTCACCATTTGATTTGCCATTTGTTTGTATATCTATACTTTTTTTAAAAGCTCCCACATTAAGAAAACTGCAATTTCTTCTAAATATGATTAATATTTCCAGACAAAATGCTAAACCTGAAATGCATGTGTAAAACGTTGTGTCTGGTGTTTTTAGATTAGTATGTCACCTTTCGATATTCTCTCAAATTATTCGTCAGATTTTAGTTGTATTTATATTTCTTTTTTCCGGGACTTGTAAGTACCAACCATATCAGTATGTTGTGATAAGTTCAAACAAAATGAAACATAAAAGACCATGTGATATTGAAAATTGTATCTGATATTTATTTTTATTAAATGGGAAACTATATTAAAAAAAAGTTCGTCCCTCTTGTATCCTTTAGTTTATGTTATAAGTGTATAGTGTACGTATACACAATCATGGTACTGTTTGGTTCTATAATGATACAACCAATTTTAAGGAGCCACGTTATATATTATATGAGAATTGATATGGCATTTTGATGTAGCAACATTTTTTTACATTATTTAAAACATTATGTTATAAAGTAAATCTTGCATCTTGTGTTTCATTTTTGCACTTCATATAGTATGTTATTTTAATTCACAATTGTCGATTCGTACTTATTTATCTTTGATTATAACTAACTTACGTCAACTTGTTTTAGGATAAAAACACCAAAGTGTCTTTCGAAAGTCGTTGTGTATAAAAACAAAAATCACATAAATTATGCAATTCATAATAGAAGTTGTTTTATGTAATGTTGGTATTAAAATAGCAAGGCAATACAATACACATACCCTTTAAATAATGTCACACAGACGTGCGTTACGACTACAAAGAATCGGAATATTTAGAGTATCGTTAAAATGGTATAACCAGAAATGTTTTAAGCGAATGACATATTATAACCGGAACAGTTGAAATATTAGACCTTAAAAAAATAAAGCAAAACAAGTTTACTCAACCTCAGTTCAACTTAACTTTTGTGTGGTGCAAACTTAGTTCTCAAATGATTTCTAAATCTATAAAGCGACACGTTTAACTCATACACATACTGTCTACCACATTCCAATGTTTGCCATGCTTGATTTATAAACTAATTCAATAATCTGACTTCAAAATAATCTACTATCACAACTACCTATGGTATTCTTATATTGTCGTTGTTATCTCGCTTTGCTAAATTGTATGCTGTTTTCTGTGGTTATATTGCTATAAGTTTTCCCTCAAATTAGTGTCAAGTTAGGCAAACACATAGGTATGGACATTAGTAATTTATAATATAAGGTTTTGTTCAAATGGTAGTAGTAGACTATTAGATTAATAAAAAATCATATCAACTTAATGTTGTATCTCAGACAGGTTCGTCTAAAAGGAGACAATGTCATGACAAACAGCAGTATACAAAAAAATAAAATCAATATTTTGAGTCATGTTTTATAGCGAAGCGGAACAAATCAGAAATTTTCAATTCTTGAGTTTGACTGTCTGGTACCTTGCAGCCCTCTTTCATGGATTATACTCCATGAGAGACAACTGAAAGCAGAGATGGTGAAATAAAAAAAAGTATAAAAACAAATTTATTTGGAGAACTGTTTTAATAAAACATAAATAAAAATGGTTAAATCAACTCAAGGTCAACTTTATTCGTTTTTGAATTATGATTCAATATTATGCTGTATTCAGTGATTATTTTTTTTAATTTTTCAGCGGGTAAGTGTCAAGTAGCAAACAGATAAGTATTTAAAACAATTATATATGCAATTTATAATTTAACGATAGTTATACAATGGCGTCAGCAGAGTAGTAAAGTTTAAGAAAAAATATACTGGATAGTTGTCTTAGTGGCAATCATACCACATCTTCTATTTTATATTATAGTACCATTTTATGAAGAGAAATATTTTAGAAGTGTTTTATGAAATAATGATGGGTTGAACCCGGTTTTGTGGAATGTCAAACCTCCCGCTTAAATGTCAATGTTAATTATATCATTTTAAAAAATGACAACATTACACGACAGGGCTACAATACATCGAGCAAAGCAAACGAATTATAGCCTTCAAAAGATATTCAGGTTTACCACTTGGTTTGTCATCTTTTTATATTTAACCATCGTTTAAGTAGCGACAACATTCACACAGATTCAGCTAAGCAACACACAAGCAATTCAAAGCAATATGAAAAATTAGCAAATTGATAACTGATGTTTTGAGAAGATGTTTTATATGTATCTTGATTTTTTGAAGTTTTCCTTATATTTCATACTTGTTTTTATATTTTTTAGTTATCAGTAAGTGTTATGTACCAAACAGATAAGTATATTGTGATTAGTTTTCCAAAACAATATAGTGAATGGTGTGTGTGGTCTGTTTAAAGAATGGGAAAGTATAAAGCCAGTTCCGAAAAAAGACATAATTATATGAATGTTATAAAACCCATTCCCATATAAGAAGCAATGCGATATTTTGCTTCTTTTTTTCAAGAATAACAGCAGAAAGAGATGATTACACTTATTACAGAAGTCTCTCCACTTAATGGAAGACAGCTATGTCTAATTTAATACTTGTATTGTGACTAATATTAAAACGTTCGTACATGAAAATTTAAATCCAATGAATATCTTATGTTTCATCGTTAAATAATTATATATTTTGTTAACTGGAATCTATACATGATAGCTACCTTTTTCATATATTGTTCTATACTATAATTAACAAATCTAACGTAGACGTATTTGGGGTTTACTGAAATATAATACCGTAGTGGTTCATAACTTAATACAACCACTTGTTTGGTGACATTGCTGGTTGTCCGTCCCTGACAATACCTTTTCAACATGTTTAACTATTATGACTCATTCAGTTCAATTTGTGTTATCATCAATCACAACGATTGAAAACACATTCATAAAAATGGGGTTACCCATCAAGAAAAGAGCTATAAAAAAAATTAAAAAATCAGAGATTATCATCAACATCACCTTTGTCAAGTTATTATAACAAATGTAAAGTGTTGCCTACATTTTTGTAAACAATAAATAGCAATGTCCTTTATGAAATTCGATACGAAAATGATCATGTGTGTGACGTACTTATAATGTCTTCGCACGAAATTCGTTCGTTCTTACCATTCTCTAAAAGAAGGAAAAGCAAACATGGAACACATAAACAAACGACAACCACTGAATTACAGGTTCCCTCATGTAAGTGTCAAGTTAGGCAAACAAATAAGTATGGACATAAGTAATTTATTTTATACGGTTTTGTTAAAATGGTTGTAGTAGACTATTAGATTAATAAATAATCATATCAAATTAATGTTGTATCTCAGACAGGTTCGTCTACAAGGAGGCAATGCCTTGACAAACAGCAGTATACACAAAAACAAAATCAGTAATTTGAGTCATGTTTTATAGAGAAGCATAACAAATCAGAAACTTTCAATTTTTGAGTTTGACTGTCCCTCTGGCATCTTTCATGAAAACAGAGATGGTGAAAGCAACACAGTGTGAAAACAAATTTATTTGGTGATTTATATTAACAAAATTATTAACATATCAATATAAATACAAATGGTTAAATCAACTCAAAATCAACTTCATACGTTTTTGAATTATAATTCAATAATATGCTGTATTAAATGATTATTTATTTTATCTTTTCAGCGGGTAAGTGCCAAGTATCAATCGGATAAGTATAGAAAACAATTATATATGTAATTTATAATATGACGATAGTTAAACAACGGCGTTAGCAGAGTAGTAAAGTTAAGCAATAAACATACTAGTACCATTTTATGAAGAAAATTAGTTTAGAAGTGTTTTAAATAAAATTGAGAATGGACATTTGTTAGTAGATAACCATTGTCTGTGTTTTGTTTTTTTTAAAAACCCTTTTATAAAGATTAAAAGTAATATCACAGCATTTGTGTTCTTAAATAACATCTCTCAGATTTTCAAATATGAGAATAAATTAAATAGACTACTTCCGTTTTGAATTTTACTCGAAGTTCAGTATTTATGTGAGTTTACTGTTTGTTAAGTGATTAGACATGATAAGATATTCAAGACTGAGTTTTTAAAGCTTGAGCCATGTGCTTGTTTATGTGTACAGCCATTGTGTTGTAAACATATGTTGAAAAGAATGTCAGCAATTCTGTATGTTTTGAATTTCCATAACTATTCTGTCCATCAAAAAAAGCAAAACACTTTAAAAAATCAAACCGCCTGACGCGCTTATGTTGATAAAAGTAACGTGCACTTGACAAAGCGGAACAAGTCAGACATAATTAGTTCAGATTTTTTCTACAATACTATGATTGCTATGATTACCATAAGCATCATATAAAGCAAACACATACAGAGTTGATGCTATTATGATTTGTTTTGTCTCAAATAAAGGCAACAATAGTATACTGCTGTTCGAAATTAATAAATCGACAGAGACAGAAAAATACAAATCTGGGTTATAAACTAAAGATGAGTGAAACGTATCAAAATGTAACACACACAGAAACGAACTATACAGTAACAATGGCCATTTTCCCGACTTTGTAAAAGGCATTCTATGAAATAATGGTGGGTTAAACCTGTTTTTGTGGCATGTCAAACCTCCCGTTTTAATGGCAATGTTAATAATAACATCAAAATGACAACATTACACGACAGGGCTACAATAAATAAATCGAAGAAAAATAGGACAGAGAAACAAACGAATAATAGCCATCAAAGGGTACCAGGTTAGAAATAAATGTATACGTCAGACGTGCGTTACGTCCTCACAAAAACTATGCTCAGATGAAAAAAGTTTGAAAGCCAAAACAAGTACAGAGTACAAGAGCGATCAACGGTTTGAACAGTCATTTACTTTTTTTGGGGAGATAGTCATATTAACAACTTGGTTTGTCATTTTGTTTTATATTTAAGCATCGTTTAAGTAGCGACAATATTCACACAGTTTCATCTAAGCAACAAACAAGCAATTTAAAGCAATATTTAAAAATTAGCAAATTGATAACTGATGTTTTGAGAAGATGTTTTATGTGTATCTGGATTTTGTATAGTTTTTCCTTAGATTTCAAACTTTTTTTTTATATTTTTCAGTTATCGGTAAGTGTTATGTAACAGATAAGTATATAGTGATAAGTTTACCAAACAAAAAGAATGAATAGACATCATATAGCGAATTGTGTGTGTGGTGTTTTAAAGAATGGGAAACTATAAGCCAGTTCCAAAAAAAGCATTCTTATATAAATGTTATAAGAAGCAAGGCGATATTTTGAATTCTGTTTTTTTTAAGAATAATATCAGATAGTGATGATTACACATATTCCATAATTCTCTCCAATACTTATGTATTGTGACTTTTATTAGAACGTTCATATCTTAAGCTTTAAATCCAATGAATATCTTATGTTTCATTATTAAATAATTATACATTTATTTTAACTGTTGAACCAATTAACGCAAAGTTCAATAATGATGTCCGAGCGACATGTTTTATATAATTAAGTGGTTTTTTTTTCTCATTGTAGATGTTCATGTGGCGGGTAAGTACTGCAGATAAAACATACAATCCATATTGCTCTTCGATGACTTTAAGTTCATAGTATGAATTTCGTCATACAACGACTTAGAGATTAAAGTATTTATTTAGTTTATCAATTAAATTAAATATGACATGCGTATTATTGTTTTATTCTTCCATTTAGCATATGATAGGCATTACTTAATGTTATTATGAGTATGTGCCTATCACAAGTGAACAGCCTGTAATTCACATATCTGTTTTTTCGTTTTAAACAAAAAATAGGCCGTTAGTCTCTTGTTTTACATTTTTCATTTCGGGGCTCGTTGTTAAAAAAGGTTATGTGACTTATAATTTTTTTGTCATTCGGTTTCTCTTGGAGAATTGTCTCGTTTAAAAATCAAACCACATATTCTATGTTATTTTTGCTGCAGAAAAATCTTTTCACTTGCGTTTCATAGAGACACGATAGAAGACGGATGACATACTTTATGTTTACAAATATATTCTTTAGAAAGACACATGTCTAATTGTTAAGTTAGTTTTAATGGCTGGCCTGGCATAATTTGTTTCCATTTAAAACGATTGGTAAGTTATTGTATTTGATATCTACTCACCGAACAAAGAACATTTCAACGTATAAGGTATAAATATAAGCTATAGAAATCAATATTATACAGAACTAACATGTGCTGTTAAAAAATGTAAAAGGTGTACGATGTTCAACACATCGGAAGCTTTGACTTGTATGACTTTTGTACAATAAAAAACGAATGTCAACGTCAAAACTTACTATTCATCTAGTCAAATCATGACCAAATTCAAGAGCAAGCAACGGAACCAACATGAATAACAGTCACTCCTGGTTTAGTTAATATATAAACCAATTAGTCATTAAATAGCTTAATCAAACCACGTCAGGACTGAAAGACACAATATTTTAGCAAAACACACATACATACTGTTTAGTTTCATGAAGAATAAACCAATTGCAATCAAATCGCAAAGAGTACAAATAACAACAAATTTATACTAGTTCGAGTATTTTGGAATGATATTATGTAATTATAGTGCATACATTATATTGATGATATTTGTATTCATGTTTTCAGATTTATGAGTTATATCAAAGAACAGTAAAGAGACAGTCTGCAACAAGCATTTGCTAGACAAAGACATACAAGTAGAAATGTATTTCCCTCTAAACTGAAGAACCTAATGTTTTTATTTTGTGTGTAAATATTTTTGTATTGATATGATTTATGATTATAGCTACGAATAAAATAAACTTTGCAAAAAGTTAACTGAAATATTGTTGCTGTCAGGAGTATTTTAAAGCCTAACAAATGTTTTAAATACACTATCAAAACTCCAGAATATAAGCTTGTAGGGCTTCTGACTTCAACATCAGTCTTGTTTATTCACTAGGAAGGAACATACAAAGGTCAAAATAACAAACATCTGTCAGGGAAACAAGTAGTGAACATATACATTTATTTTGGTGTTCATGATATAAAGTTTCAATGTTTTTAGTAACTGGCGAACAAAACACGGTATTGTGGCTTCATCTTGGCAACATAAGCGCGGTTTGATATGACAAAACGATTACATAACGGTCAACGTTATCAACAGGGCGTCAGTTAACCTTTTAAGATAGGAGCCCATCATTTTCATTAGGAAAAATCACCCTCAAAAGCTTCATTTCAAGCAGCAACCTACTATAAGCTGAGTCATGAACATTTCAGGAATTGCTGCATACAAATACTATTATTCAGAGTTTATTCTTTGTCTAATTGGCGAATTATATCCTTGGATTTGTTTTTATTCCTGAATGAGCACTGTGTTCCGCGTACGCATCCACTGCTGTATGTAACTACATATAAATGACACATGGGTTATTATAAGAGAAGGACATTCTGGAAAACTGATTAAAGAAAACTGATTGAAGAAAACTGATTGAAGAACACTGATTGAAGTAAAACTGTTTGAAGTAAAACTGATTGAAGTAATCAAAAGTCTTAAACAGTAAATCGCGCCCTTGCCATAACCACGGTAGGCCAGAGCTCTTCGAAAAACAAAAGAATATTTGATATTATACGTAGCAATTCTTAAATTTCTGATTTCATGTGATTTCATTAGACAGTTTCCCTAGTGTTGAGTGCAAATTGAGGTGCATATTTAAGTTATTTATCGTAAAAACAGTGTAGTTTTGCTGATTGTTGTTATACACTATCATACAATATGGCGGACGGAGGGACAATTAAAACAACCCAGACTAAAACGTATGCTGAAATAGCCTCTTCCGAAGATACATCTTCAAAAGATCAGTCAGTAAGTGACGTAAAACCAATATTCATAATAGAAGATGATTTAGTTGGCTCTAGTAAGCCCACAAGGGACCACAAGAGATCAATATCTCACGCCTGTCGAACTGTATAAAGCAGTTGAATGCCTCGTAGACCCCAGTAACTTAAAAGGCTTACAAAGAGTGAGGGGGATGTGGAGGTAATATTTAGATAATCATGGGGACAGGGAAAAAATACTTACTAATGGTATTGTCATTCGAAAGAAGCTGATTCAAACTTACGCCAGAAATCCTATGGTAGCTAATAATGAAAATCCATCAAACATTTTGGGTGAGAGTAAAAAATACACCCTGCTCAGCGGATGATGGACAAATCCAAAGAGCATTAGAAGAGAAGAACTGTATTGTACACAAAATAAATAGGGAGAGGTTAAGAGTTGATGGGCGTCTAACAAACTGTCAGACCGGTGATCGCTTTGCTATTTGTGATCCTATCTCCACACCATTACAAAAAACTCTTCTTCTTAAGAGCTATAGTTCTCCACATGGGCCAAGAAGACACTCAGAAAGCAGTCAAATGCAAAAAAATGTCTGGAAGAGGGGCATAAGCTTTTTGAGTGTCCAAATGACTGGGTATGCAGAACTTGTGGAGGCAGTGGACATAAATCAAATTACTGCACTACTTGTCCAAATGACTGGTTGTGTCAAACTTGTGGCAAATCAGGCCATACAACCCAATACTGTAATGCTGAAACTGTCTCCTCCAGTGAAGACAGCCAATCAGAATCCGATTCTGATTCTGACAACAAATCTAGTCATCAGCCTAATCAGAAAAACAGAAATTATACTAAACACCAATCTCCAGATCTGTCGAATTCTAAAAACAGATTTACATTCAACAAACAAATACATGTTGCAAGTGAAACAGCAGAGAAACAAGACAATAACAATCAAAACAATCAATCAAAAGAAAATCCGAAAGCTTCTGATACAAATTCTACAGACGAAAAGAGTCAGGTTAGAAAAGCTAAACGACAAAAAACCAACAAGGACAAACAACACCGTTCTTCTGGAGATCAGCAAAGCATGGATCACTTCTGAAAGGAAGCTTTTTGGACACCTTCTCAAAAACACAATGATGAGACAAGAACACGAAATAAACAAAATGCAACCACCCCTACTGATGCGCTGCATGCAAGAGAGGAACCTAAAAATCCTAATTTCCTCAAAAAAAATATTAAAAAAAATAAAAAAAAACAAAAAACATTTTCTATTAAATATGTTTTTAATTTTATTCAAATTGTATATATATATATTTGTTTACTTTTTCATGTAACTATAGACTGTGTCTATAATGTTAACATAAACATAATTTGTGAGTGTGATGTCTATATAACAGATAGAATACATTCAAAGAAGAAAAAAATAAATACAAGTACATGTAAAGAGTTATTTAAAAATATGTAAATATTTCAAATACAGATAAAAGTCTTTATGAAGACTGTTTAGAATGTAAAAGCAATCTTTTGAATAAAGAGACAAAAACTCTATCAGAAACAAACACTGTTTATAAGTCACTTGAAACTAGTACGGCATTCATGAACTGTAAAAGCATCAGCATCACTTTAAAAGATTTTGTTGAAATGTCCAATATAATTCACTTATATGGATCTCAGTTCGGCAGTAAACTAATTCAATTTTATAGTTCTAAGTTTGGGATTATTATACTGTCAAGGTCCATTCTACTAGTATGTCTATTTATAAATTTTCATAAATGGTTAAAATCGATATCAGTTACATGTAGAATATCAATTTCACAAAATAATGATGTATCCACACTATATTGTAATGTAAATCCTGTATATGATGTTTCAGATATAAATACTCCTAGAATTATTCATTTGTTTACATTCCATATCATGCACATGTTGACTGTAAAAATAATTCAGGTAGTCGTTAACTCATACAAGGTCAACACATCAATCTTTAATGTTGAATCTGAAATTTAAATGTTTTTTAGAACTTTTTTCTATAGCAACAAATACAACTAACTACTATGAACATTAAAAATCTTCATATTTGTTCATTAAATTGTCATGGGTCAGCAAAGAAAGATCAACGCTTTAGACTATACACATGGTTTAAACATCAAAAGTGTGACATTTTAATGGCACAACAAACCCATTTTTCAAAGATATTATAACGAAAATTAATAATGAATTTTATGGAAAACACCATCACAGTTTAGGCAAACCAAATTCGAGAAGTGTTTCTTTCTTTATTCACAAAACACTCGACGTTAAAATAATAAATGAATTTTGTGACAATGAAGGAAGAATAGTTTTAATTAATTTGGAAATTCAAGATAAGATGTTTACCTTATTAAACTTGTATGCACCAAATGAAGTCCACGCAATGAACACAAGTGGAAAGAAAATTAAAGAGTAAAACATCTTTAAATACTAAAATTCATTTTCAACATGACATAAAGATGAATAGTCATGGATTGTATTACAATCTGGACAAAATTTCATTCAAAGAAATATATAATATTTTAATTATATCTAATAAAAAGCTCCCAGTAGGATTCCATTTATGGAAAAATCATTTCACTTTTGATAACGTTACTTATTTTATAAAGAAGAACCTTATTTTTGCGTTCCATTTTTTAAAAGATAATAGAATGAAAATTTTAAGATGGAAATTACTGCATAATATTACAGCAATTTATTCCAATTTGCACCGTTGGAAAATATCTGATAATCCAAATTGTGTGATTTGTTCCAAATGTGATAACTATAATCATTTTTTCTTTGAATGTAAATGGGTCAAAAATTATTGGTCAAAAATTTATGACATATTTATGTATTTCAATATAGATCAACATGTCCTCTGTCTTAAAAATCTTGTGCTTGGATATACAATTGAAGATATTGAATATAATCCACTTAATCATGTCATAGCAATGATTTGTTTTGTGATTTATAAATGTTGTTATTTATCAGAAAAGAGAACTAAATTTGTGAACATGTTGTCAGTTCTAAAAAATGAGATTGAAACACAAATGTTAGATCATCCAGAAAGTCTATTTTTGAAAAAGTTTCAGAGGAAAATATCCAAACTTTGATTATATTTTTTTCGGAGAATTAGATCTAATAAAAATACTTCAGTCAGTATTTAAATAACAAAGAATCAATCAATCAATAATTTACAAAATAATCAAGATCAGGGGTAAATAGCTCCTTCTTTGATCTCTTCAATATATTTCATTATTACTTACCAGAAATATTTGATTATAATAAGTTTAGAAATTTACACATTTGATAAGTCACTTGATGACTGCAATACATTACTCACCACTTCATGGAATTATTCGTCTAGCCATGAGGTCGACCATGCTTGGTCATTCTTGATCATTCTACTTTCGGTTAAACTAGTTTTATATAATCAAAACAAATGACGGACAAAAATCCGTCTTTTTGGTTTTTTTATTATAATTTCTTTCTTATATATGATTGTTTATATGTAGGATCACTGAATAATATGTATGTATTGTGTGC
Organism: Mytilus trossulus; assembly: GCF_036588685.1. NCBI lineage: Eukaryota > Metazoa > Mollusca > Bivalvia > Mytilida > Mytilidae > Mytilus > Mytilus trossulus. Next base: position 8,497,523 of record NC_086377.1, read on the forward strand.
TCGTATGAATACTTTGTAAAATGCAACTAACAAAAGATATAAATATAAAGTATATTTTGCTAATCAAATCCCCTGGTTTTATTAGCAATTAAGGTGGCTCACCCAAATAGTGACCCCCGGTAGATTTTTTTTTATTTTCACATATTCTGTAGATTTTATAATGCTGAATCAAAAAATGCAAGGAAAAAAGGGGTCACCAGGCTCGTTTTCCCTCAAATTGAAGCGAAATGTGCGATTTTGACCCTATTTCCAAACATGTCTACCCTATCAACAGCAACGGTTACATCAAATTCAAAGGACTTTTAAAACCAAGGCTGTTTGGTTTTTATGTGAAAAAACATTAGAAATTGAAATGTTTTTTTTTTTTTAACAACATGAATAAATATTTATTTCAAATATTGGCTTGTTACAATATCATTCAGGAGTCCAAGCTCCTCCTGATTTTCCCTGTTACAATCCACTAATCACTCAGGGTTTTGATTAGTTGCAAAATACATATTACAGTTTTACATCATATATAATATATCAGATAATATCACTTAATCAGATACTATGACTATTCATATGTTTTCTAATAGTTGCTAAAACATTACTTTTAATTTTCAAACATACTCTTCTATTGAACTCATTGAGAAAAATTGAGAAAACATTGACATTTTTTGTCTTTTGATCTGATATGTAGTAGGCTTTGTAAATTGAAAAACCCACAATTGTTAAAAAATAGTTTAAGTCAAAATATTCTTCTTCTGAAGTTTTATATCCAAATACTAAGTGTCTTAGTTTTATCTTAAAAGATATTTTACTGTTCTTTAAAACTTCATTTATTTTATTCCAAAAAAGTTTTAAATACGGACACTGTATAAAAAAGTGATCATAATCTTCTTCTTGTGTATAAAAATTACAAGAACTATTGTTTACAATTTTCCACCTGCATAAAAGTTTCTTTGTAGGTAGAATATGTTGTAGTAATTTCCATCTAAAAATTCTAAGTTTATTTTCTTTTAAGTATCTGAATAAAAATGTATAAAGATAGTTTTGATATAACACATCATCTATATCAAATATACGCAGCCATTTTTTTGGTCCAATAGCTGGTTCAATTTTTTTATTTATCAGAGACTTATATAAAAGTTTATTTGTTAAAGCTTCTACTTTTATAGGTAAACCATCCAATATAAATTGGTTTCTTTTTATATTAACAATACTTTTTATAGAATTTTCCGATTTTAAAATTACTGCCCAGTCTTTTGGTATAGATTTCTTTACTAAATTAATTTCAGCCAACCAGTTTGATTTATTTTTTAGTTTATTGACAATGAAGTCTTGAGAAATACAACCTTTTTCATCTATGATATCATTTACATAAATAAGATCGCTTTTTATCCAATATTTTAAAAATATAGCTTTATTTTCAAATTTAATAAATTTATTGTTCCATAATATTTGTTTTCTTATATCTGTAAATGTTTCTGTTTTTTTAGTTAGACCTCCACCAGTTAATTTCCAACATTTAATAATATCTTTATAAAAATCAGGGATGTTTTCAATGCTTTCGTCTGTCTTATCCCCACTGTTTGTTTGAAACACTAACCAGTTTGACCCAAAGTTATAAAAATAGTGTTTAGGTATAATTGTCCTCCCTCCTTCAAAATCATTTACTAGTCTTTTTACCCACATAGCTTTTAAAGCAGTGAAATAACTTCTGATATCTATCATATTCAAACCCCCCTTTTCATATGGACCAATAATTGAATTTCTTTTTACTTTATCTGGTTTATTATCCCAAATAAATTTAAAACAACTTTTTTCTATTTCCTTTAAAAATTTCTCTGGAACTCTGCAAGCAGATCCCACAAAAGTAAATATGGGCACAATTAATGTTTTAATTATCCAAATTTTTCCAAAAATTGTAAGATTTCTTTTTCGCCAAGAATAAAATAATTTATTCATCTTTTCAATCTTATTTTCCCAATTTAGCTTTTTACATTCCTTTTGACAATGCCCAAAGTAAATGCCAAGAGTTTTAACTGGTCCATTGCTCCAGTTGATTCCCTCAATTTTGTCTTTACAAGATTTAAGTTTTCCTACCCACAACCCCTCTGTTTTATTTCTATTTAATTTCAGCCCTGAATAAGAACCAAAAATTTCAATTTCATTCATAGCTACTTGAACATCATATTTAGAACAACAAAATAAAGAAGTAACATCTGCCAGTTGCGAAATTTTTATAGTATGATTTTTGCTATCTAATTTGACTCTGATACCTTTGAAATCAGTATTGCTTCTTAATCTTGAAGCCATAATTTCCACAGATAAAACAAATAATAATGCAGATAAAGGACATCCTTGACGTATACCTCTTGTGTTTTTAAAGACTTCAGATATCCAACCATTATTCATAACACATGTTTGAATATCGCTATATAAAGTCTTAACCCATCTTATAAAAGATTCATTAAATCCAAAATGTTTTAAAACTGAAAACATAAAATTCCATTCTAGAGAGTCAAACGCTTTAGAAAAATCAACAAAGACTATAGCCCCCTCAATTTTGTATAAATCAGTAAAATCTATAATATCTTGTATCTGTCTAAGATTAAAACCAATCAATCTATTTTTAACATATCCAGTCTGATCATCTTTAATCAATTTTGGTAAGATTGTTTTTAATCGTTGTGCTAGAGCGTACGATAGAAGTTTCATGTCAATATTTAAAAGAGAAATAGGACGGTAATTATCTAGTGACAATGGATCACTTTTTTTTAAATAAAAGCGTTAATACACTTGTACGCTGTGAATATGTGAGTGTTTGATCTTTGTACCAATATTAAGAATGTTTACTACTATGAACTTTAAATTTTCCCAAAATTTTCTATGAAATTCAACTGTTAAACCGTCTAATCCAGGGGATTTATTAAGTTTCATTTTATAAATAGCATTTGAGCATTCTTCTACTGTAATATCCCCATCGCAAATTGATTTATCATTTTTATCCATTTCTTTATCAAGTTTTGTCTCAAATATATATTTGTTGCTTCATTTTTTATCAGGGCTTTGCGTCGAGTATAACTTTTTATAATATTCTCTAATATTACAAAGTATATCACTTTGATCCGTTAAAATCTCACCATTTTCCCCTTTTAATTTATTGATTGACTTTTTTACCTGTCTCTGTTTTTCTAACCCTAAGAAGTACGAGTTATTTTTTCCCCAAATTCAACCCACTTCTCTCGTGATCTTATTTGAGCACCTTTAGACTTTTGTTCATAAATTTTGGCAATATTATTTTCAAGTTCTTTAATATCTTTATCTAAAACGTTATTCTCAGATTCTTGTTCATCTCTTATTTTCAACTTTATTTCTAATTTTTTTTCAAGAGTTCGTAAGTTTTCTCTTGTAAATTTTGCTTTAGATTTACAATAAGCTATAGTTGCCTCCCTTATCCTTATTTTAAATATATCCCATGCTAAACCAAGGTTTTTTAAATTACGATTACCCATAAAGCAGCTTTCCATTTCTTGATTAAATAATTTTATGTAGTCTTTATCTTCTAATATAGAATATTTATTTTCCAGTACTCCCTTCCCTTTTCTGATGCACCTGTTCTAAACATTCTACTAGTGGTATGAATTCTGAACCTATCAGAATCATATCAATCCTACTTGCCTGTGATTTATCTTTTCTTCGCCAAGTATATTGTTGTATATTTTTATTTGAATATCTCCAAAGGTCTGTTAAGTTATTTGTTTTTATTACAGATTTTAAACTATTTACTGATTGTACATTTTTTACCTCTGAACGAGCATTTTGCTTGTCTATCGCTTTCATCGTATCATTGAAATCTCTCCCCATTATCGTAATTCCTATCCCATCCCTTGTGCTTTTAAGGTTTTATTTACTTTTTTGAAAAATATCTTTCTATTACTTTTACAATTAGGTGCATATATACACATTAGTGTAAACACGCTTTCATCAATTTCTACATTTAAAAGAATTGATCGTCCATCTACATCGTTATGTTTATTTATCAACTTATAATTCCGTGACTTTTTAATGAGAATAGCCACACCCCTACTAGAGGTTGTTCCGTGACTGCAAAATATGTCAAAATCTGAATTGTTTCTTATTTCTTTTTCTATGTTTTCATTAAAATGAGTTTCTTGTAGAAAACAGATAGAAGTATTTTGACATTTAATCCATTCAATTACTCTGTCTCTTTTAACTTTATTTTTAGTACCATTTACATTTAAACTACTTAAGTTTATTAGCAATTTAGATGCCATTTCAAAGTTTAGTTTCATATATATATAATTGTATTACTTTCTCACAAAACTGTTCATGTCTGCAAACAATACAACTAAAACACATGTTTATAACAATCATATAGAAATCAACAATGCATATCACTCTATTTCTATAAACATAAAAAGTACAATTCATCAAGCTACCTAAAATTACAGGTAGCAAATAAAACACGCTACCTGTGAATACGGCATTTAATTTACCGGCCTGATTTGACCTTGTTTTGTAAAAATCAATAGACAATAAAATTGACACTGAAAAAATCAACATCCACGTGCGATTTGTTACAGCCTTACAATGACTATTTGAATGGATATATCTATTCGATATGCGTGTCTTATTCACATAATTATGAAAATGTGTGTGTATACTTTTATTTGAAAAAGTGGAATGGAGAATGTAAACAAATTTAGGATAATAACGTATGTAAAATTCATCGTTTGCTTTTAAAATTGTGTCGGCTATGCTTACTAAAAAAGTAAACTTTTCGCAAGATATTTTACTTGTATCTATAAGGAAGTGTAAAGGAATATTCAATAGTGCATATCGTGGATTTATTACATGTACCGCAACATTCAAATATGCTTCAAAAATGTATTTTGTTGAACTACCAATACTGTATAATATATATGGATGAATACGCTGACATTGAGGTAAGTATTTATACATTTTAAACAGTGAAAAGTTGAATATTAATATTGTATTCAGTGTTCTACATAATGTCTACAATCGTTCATTTACTATTAATAGCACACAGCTTTTGTATACTTGCGCTAAACATAGCGCAGATAAAAACCCACTTTCTAGTGTTATGATAATTATATCAATAAATATTCGCTGTTCGATTTTTTTCAGCGATTGACCAATAGTAAACACAATAGTTGTAAATAATATTAAAGCAATAATGCACATCGTGCATATATATACATATATTTCATGAGATACTTCATTGATATTAAAAATAGTTGGTAATATATTTCTTTTTGACACATACATCTCACACTTTATATATCTTTTGTTATAGCTTAGCAAAGCAGTTAGAATTAAGTTTGTGAGTTTGCATTTATAAAAACATGCACATGAGTTGCATTTATTACCAATAGTCAACTTCACCATCAACAACATCAACACATTGAAGTCAACTCTTAAAAAGAGGTTTATATTGTATATAGATAAAAGATCATTGTACTATAATATTTACATTAAAATATTTTACATTGTCTATATGACTACAATTATCAAGCTTTGACCTTTTTGGGGCCATTATTACCAGTAGTCCTGTCATGTAAGTTCTCTGGAGGTGTAGGTGGGGTATGATGTTGAGACAGATTCCTGCGTTGACTTTGCGGTGTGTTCATAAATTTGTCTATATATGATTGTGCTTTGTCAGAACTTGTCTCATTCATACTAGCCTTTCCCTTCCCTGGTTTTGCTGAACTTGTCTTGTTTGCATTGTTTGAATTAGTGTCTGTTGTTTTTGTATGTCTACCTTTTGGTTTGTTTACTACAGTTGTTTTGGGGTTTAGTTTCTCAGCCTGTTCAGTTGACTGAGAATCATCTACTGTAACAGAGTAATCAGTGGCCACTATTTGTTCTTCTTTGTTGCCTACTACTTGGAATGCATTAGGACAATCCATCATTTTGTGACCTGGTAATTTGCATTTTCTACACACCCAATCATTTGGGCAGTCATACACAAAATGACCTACTTGCAAGCATTTATAGCATGGTTTTGTATTGCCATCACTATAAGAGCCTCTGTTTTCAAATTCTGGTTGTCCACTATGCATTACTATGGCCATGTATTTGCCTATTTGCAAACTTCTTGCTATAGGTTTGTGTCACACATTATTTTGGTACTAAATTTTATATTTCAAACTATTTATTTATATTGATTTCTATGATGTACATTTCGTATACAGCATGCATATTTTTTTTTATTCAATACTAAGGATGATCTCGAAAGTCGCTTTGAATTTACATGTCCGAAATATTTGTTTACATCTGAAACATGTAAGATTATAAACTTACATCATCACCAATTCTCGCATATGCCGACATGAACAAAACTTTTGAAATCATATGTGATGCATCAGATTATGCAATAGGACATATGTTGGTACAAAAAGACGACCAAAATAGATCAAGAGTAATAGCATACGGAGGAAGATCGTTAGGTGCAGCAGAGAGAAAATACCACACAACTGAAAAAGAATGTTTAGCTATTGTCAACGCAATCAAAAACCATGACACCTATCTGTCAAACAATCGATTCATAATACATACCGATCATCAAGCCCTTTGTTGGCTCCAAAACACAAAACATAAATCGGGAAGACTTTTAAGATGGGCAATGGCGTTACAACATTATACATTTGATATTAAGCATATTAAAGGTAAAGACAACACATGTGCTGATGCATTAAGTAGGCGAACATACCCAGAAACACATCCAGATCAAGACCAAATGGAAGATGGTCCAAAATCAGCAGACTTTTTCACACTTGATAAGACAAAAGGAGAAATAACAGAGGTACATTTTTATTATGACCACGATCCAGATACAGTCATAGCAGCCGTACAAGACGATACCACGACAGTGCAAGTCGAACACCAGGATGATATAGGTACGTTACAACGCACATGTCCTGACTTTGAAGACATATTTGCATACTTGAATGATGGAACTCTCCCAGAAAATAACAAATTAGCACGTAAAGTCAACATAGAATCTCAACAATATAGTTTATTGAATGGCATTCTATATCATTGGTACCAACGACGAACAAAGAAACCAGGCGAACAAGCGAGACAACATCAACAACTAGCACTTCCAAGAGTACTAAGGGATGATGCATTACTAGCTTATCATGATAGTCAAAGCGGTGGCGCACATTTAGCAACAAAGAGAGTTTACGAAGCACTTAAGCTCAAGTACTATTGGCCAAAAATGCACCAACAGGTAGATGATTATGTAAAATCATGTGACCGATGTCGAAGGATAAAAACTAGAAATCAAAATCATAGAGCACCACTTACACCTATGCCTATAGCGGACTCATTTGAAAGATGGCACATGGACATTTTAGAGCTCACACAAACAAAAGACGGAGATAGGTACGTGTTACTTGTCGTTGATAGTTTTACCAAATGGTGTGAAGCTTTTGCGCTAAAAACACAAGACGCCAACGCCATAGCAAAAGTTTTATATTCAGAAATATTTTGTAGATTTGGTTGTCCAAAAATTTTGCTAAGTGATAGGGGAGCCGCTTTCATGTCGAAACTTGTCAGCGCGCTAAGTGAAATTTTTCATGTTAAACGTCACTACACTTCTTCATATCACCCACAAACAAACTCAACAGTCGAAAGACAAAATTCTACATTAGTACAATGTTTAAGAGCATATTGTAGCAAAGATCTTAACAACTTGCCAAAATTACTACCAGGAATTATGATGGCTTTTAGAATGTCACCAGCGACAGAATCAACGGAATACTCACCATATTATCTACTGTTTGGTAAAGAAATAAACTTGCCATTCGATGTAGACGTACAACCAAAAGATAACATGGGCAAAGAGGCAAAAGAACATATCCAAGAGGTAATCGAAAAATTAAAAATAGCTAAAGAGATAGCCACAGACAATGTTACTCGTCGCCAAGAAAAGAATAAACAACATTATGACAAAAAGGCAAAGGAACCAGATTTTAGGGTTGGACAAAAAGTTTTAATTCGAGTTTACAAAGTCCCCCCAGGACTTTCTCGTAAGTTACAGGACAACTCAGACGGACCTTATTTGATAACACAATTGGGACCAAATCACACATATCGTTTAATGAATAGCAACACACGCAAAGTAATGAAATCGTTGATCAATGCTCAACATTTACGTATTTATCACGATCCACGTATATTTAGACGTCAAGATGACATAATCGTCACACCACAGAACAGTGATGAAGAAAACGATGATCATCAACCAAATGCAGATAACGCAGACACGGTTAACAATGAAGTTGACAAAGAAATAGTAGACGAAACAACGTATGAAGTTGAATGTCTACTTGGAAAGAAAACAATGAATGGAGTTGTTCATTACAAATGCAAATGGAAAGACGGATCAACTCCAACCTGGGAACCAATCGATAACATTGCGGAAAATCTTATAGAAGATTATCATATTAAGTATACTCAACAAGGTAAGCGACGCAAACGAAAAGGTAATCAGAATTATCAATATTTCAATCAATCCCAGGATTAAACAAATCTTACGAAGGTAAGTGGCATAATTGCCTCTAAAGCCTTGATGGCAGACTAATGCAGGTAAGTGCAGAACAGTATAGAACATTTACGATTTACATGTGCACTTGGTTGGACTCGATTGGTTCATAGGCGACGTCGTGAATTTTATTTGGCATATATTTTTTTTCTAAAAGTTCATTTTTCAAAATTCAGTGTCTGTCAATTATTTAAGTGTTTGATCAACACTTATGTGACTAGCACTATTTTTTTTTCTTTTTTATAGGAAATGTAACCAGTCGATTTAGCCTAATGTTAATGTTTATCGTTATGGTCATACTACCACTCAGCATCGTCGGAGGACACATGACAGTGCAAGCAAGCAATGCAGAAGAAGATATACACCGACTAAATTATGGTGTACTTTTTCAAAAAACAACCATCATTATATTTATCACGTGAATATTGGCTTCACACTTTTGAAGTAGAATTACCTAGTAATATTTCAATTCAAAGCATACCTTCATGCACTGTTGCTGTATCAACTTGTTATTTATTTAACTCAATCATATTTCATGTTAATGTATTAAAGGAAAACACGATGACATTTACTCATCGAACACTTATGGAAATTTTTGACATGGTTCCAGAAACAGATTTGAACTCACAAAAACGTAAATCTCGTGCTTTATTACCTTTCATTGGTTCATTAAGTAAAAGTTTCTTTGAAACAGCAACCATGGACGATGTCAACCTTTTGGCTAACCATATAAATAAATTGATAAAAAGAGATAGACAAATGAGTCATGCTTTGGAACAACATGGTTCACACCTTTCATCTTTTATGAAAGTAGTAAATCATAGAGTTGACAAGTTAAAGGAAGGCATGAATCTAAATCATCTATTGGCCAATCAAATCTTGTCTTCAAATAAACATTTTGAAATATTGATGGCAAATCTATCCATGGTAGCATTCGAACAAATCAGTAAAGCTAACGAAATTCAAGTTCAATTAGTAAATACTCTTTCTTCTATTCAGTCTCTCATAAATGGTAAAATCACACCTCATTTAATACCAGAACATGTTTTGAAAAAGACAATAAACGGTATCATTGATATCTTGCAGAGAGATTTTCCTAAATTTCATTTACTTCAAAACAAACCATCTATGTTCTATCAGAATGCCAATTTTTTTTTTACAAGGCATCATTCAAGGTTATATATCACAATGAAATTTCCAATTTCATCATTTTCATCAGCTTTAACATTGTACAAGATTTTGTCGTTTCCTCATCCTATCAGTCAAAAGAATACAACAAAAGCTTCTCAAATACTAGATTTACCAACTTATGTTGCAATAACGGCTAATCATCGTCATTATACAACTTTTAATTACGAAACCTTGTACAATTGTGAATTTGATAGGTACATCACATGTGATGTTTCGTTACCCATTCAAACTATTAAAACATCAAGTTGTATTTTTGCATTGCTACATGATAACAAATCAGTAATTTTTTACCAATGTAATTTCAGATTGTTACCAGAATTGACAAAACCAAATATTTTTGAATTATCACCAGCATCAATTTTGTTGACAAATGCTAAAGAGGTTACTTTGAAATGTCCAAATAAAACTTCAACATTACCAGGATGTCAATTTTGCATTCAAAATATTCCTTGTAGTTGTACTCTACAAACTTCTACAATAACATATCATCCTCGTTTGATAAATTGTCAGGAAAAGTTACAAGAAAGTACAAGATTGTATCCAATAAACTTAGCATTATTACATGCATTTTTTGGTTTTGACAAGGTAAAATCTTATTTTGGCAATACATATTTCAAAACTGCAGTAAATATATCGATTCCAAATTTTAAATTTTACAATCATAAGTTGAATTCAATTTTAGCGTCAGATAGTAAAGACCACTTAAATTTGAAGAAAATTGCTAAATCAGCTAAAAAGGATGAAACCATTTTTCAAAATTTAGCAGAACCTTTACTCGATGGTCAAATAACACTTGATTCGAATTGGCCAGACACTAACGGTTATCTAGCAATAGCATCAATAACCATAGGAGGAATTTCTTTTATAGGTTTTGTTTATATGTTTTTACAATTCACCGATAGATTGATCACCTATCGTAATTCTCTTTGATAAACGTAATCAGTCTATAATTATATAATTTCTGTTGACGAAATGACCATTACAAACTTTGTTATTAGCAATGCTATTTGGTATTTAAGGAAAGATAAATTTATATACTAGGACTCCGTTTGGATATGCCAACGAGAGCACATGAACTGCTTTCGGATTTTCCATCGCATTCATATACATTGTTTTTGATTTAAAATAACTAAGTTGTAATATTATTATTTCATATTTGGACTTTATTAAATGGATTTGGATTTTACCAATTTGTTTATGTTTATGTATTGAACTGCCGACTTGTGTGTGAACAAAGAGCTAGTACCCCGCATTGTGGATCGTTCCCAAAGACGGAATCCCACCCAAAGCAGTTCTGGCAATATTCATTTAGAAAGACACAAAATTTTTCTTAATAATTTGGTGGAGGACCCGGGTTTGTTATGCAACTTTTACAAGTTTGTTATGCAACTTGTATACGGTCATATCAAATAAATGTATACACATAATTTAATTCACCGATAGATTGATCACCTATCGTAATTCTCTTTGATAAACGTAATCAGTCTATAATTATATAATTTCTGTTGACGAAATTACCATTACAAACGTTGTTATTAGCAATGCTATTTGGTATTTAAGGAAAGATAAATTCATATACTAGGACTCTGTTTGGATATGCCAACGAGAGCACATGAACTGCTTTCGGATTTTCCATCGCATTCATATACATTGTTTTTGATTTAAAATAACTAAGTTGTAACATTATTATTTCATATTTGGACTTTATTAAATGGATTTGGAATTTACCAATTTGTTTATGTTTATGTATTGAACTGCCGACTTGTGTGTGAACAAAGAGCTAGTACCCCGCATTGTGGATCGTTCCCAAAGACGGAATCCCACCCAAAGCCGTTCTGGCAATATTCATTTAGAAAGACACAAAACCTTTCTTAATAATTGTCTAATAACTTACTTATAATAATTCTGTCTCCAGTTTGACAGTTAGTGATTTTGCCTTTTACCCTTAACCGTTTTCTATTAAGACTTTGTATGTCACAACCCTGTAATGTAAGGGCTCTATGTATTTGACCATCATCAGCTAAAAATGGGCACATTTTTCACTATAATTCTGATGGTATCTGGTTGTAAATTGCCTGGATTTCGGGGATTTTGAGAGTGCAGGGGAACTTGTCTGCCACGCAAGTTCATTCCTGTCACTAACAGAGACAGTTTTTCCTCCTCGTTATCCATGTAGATGCGCCACATATCACGGATTCTCTGAATACCTTTTATCCGTTCAGCTGGAATTTTTGTATCAATGGCGTTGTATATTTCTATGTTCGTACGACGTAGGGGTCTCGGTGGTTTAACAGAACCAAATACATCAGTATCTGTCAGAAATATGGGTTTAATATAGTCACTTGGATCATATGATTCATCTGTAGTATTATCAGCCCCAACTGTTTTGTTTTGGTTTGAGTTGGTGTTTGTATTTGACAGTACATCAGAATAGGACGCCATATTTGTTTTGTTTTGATTTGAAATATCCACCTCGGGATCTAACAACTCTTCTTGCATACCTTGCATGTCTTCTATAAGACGTTTAAAACGATCTTTTGACATCTGTTTAACTAATAATTCAATTTCTGGTTCCATCATGTAGTTTAACTTTATGAAAATTATATTTTGTCTGGAGCGGTATCTCACTAACCTTAGCCATAAAGGGACATCACTCTATAGAAATTGAAATGTTAACCTTTCCCTTTGTTGTTTTTAACTTCAAAATCCTTTTATTTTCAGATTTATGTCTAAATTATGCATTTTCTAATTTTAGTTTAAGGCCAAAAAAATTTATTTAATAAATTTTTCGTAAAATTTCCCGGTAGATTTAAAAAAAAAAGATATGTCAAAGCTATGAACTTTTTGAGCATTTTAAGGTAAAAAAAAATAGGGGTCACCAGGCTTTTAAAAAAGTTACGAGCTTTTGTTTAACCCTTCTACCCCATAAGGTCTAATTTCAATGCACTCCATGAATTACTTAATTGTGAATTCCTTTTGATGGCTTTAATAAAATAATGTTTGTAATTATATCAATAAACGATGGCAGAATATAAAAAAAAAAGAAAAAAAAAAGTAAATCACTTATAATTCAATCATTCTTGTTTGATTTGCATGTCAACAAATATATGTAGTACTTGAATCAGATTAGTCTGTTAGAATTATGTTGCCTTTGTTTACTTTTCATTCCACCATGTTGCTGTAGAGTCTTTCATACCTTCAATGTTCCTGCAAGAAACATATGCATGGGATCAAAAGGATCTAACTAAATTGAATATATAATTATGATACTAGCAATAATGATAATAATAATCATATTCCACATTCTGAGCATATACTTAAAAATCTAATGCAAATGAAACAGAATTCATATTATCAGAAGTGGTATATGTTACATTAACCAAACAAGCATGCATCAATACACTAATAGGTAAGTAGTACGGGTGTGTCTTTTGTTATCTCGTAAGAGTCGATTTTTCAGGTTCATCTAACGGAAGATTTTGGACACTTTTTAACACTTAAGGGGGCTCATGGGTATAAATCAATTTTTATTTCTAATATAGGATTTCGCTATATTTTTTTTATAAATGAACTTTCACGCGTTTTGCAGGATCTCGATATTGACGACTTCAAGTCTAAACCTCCTGATTGCAATTGCGCTAGTTCCAAATTCACATATAATCCTGCTGGCCACGTTATTACTGGTGACCTTAACATTGTTAATAACACCTCTCTACGAAATGTGTTATCGAAATGTCCGAAATATCGTGAGCCTAAATCCATCAATTGGAAATACCACTTTACAATTTTGATGGATTCAGTCGAGGATTATGCCAAGCAATGGGCAAGAAGGAAGACGTAGACACTATATCCGAATGGTTTAAGGCTGTGAGGTCGTTAATACAAATCAGAGTTAAGAAACTGAATGGACCATCAATGTCCATGCCTTGTCAATCTTTAAAGACCCTAATGTTGCTAAACACCTATCCGACCTCCATGATAAATATGTTGTTGTTCCCGCAGACAAAGCCCCAAATAACATCGTTTTTGTCTGTAAAAGTCATTACATTAATTGCTTGATAAACGAATTAGGTATAGAAAACTCACTTGGAAACTCAACATATACCCTCACGACACTTACCAAAGAGGAAATCCTGGATAATCATAGGTCTGTTCTTTGTTCCGTTGGTATTTCAACCAAAGATGAAGAACTGGATCTTCCATCACTGTATTGGATACATAAACTACATACGTGTCCTTACAAACAACGGTATATTGCTGGGTCTTCCAAGTGCTCCACGAAACCTCTTTCTAAACTATTAACGTTTAGCTTATCAGCAATCAAAGACGGGCTTCAAAGTTATTGTGAAACTGCCAATTCAAGAGGTGGCGTGAATCAGATGTGGATACTTAAAAATTCCAAAGATCTTTTAGAGTACATACAATCTAACTCTCTTTCATCTTGTAACAGTATATAAACATTTGACTTTTCTACTCTTTACACAAGTATTCCACATTCCAAACTAAAGACAAATTGAAAGAGTTGGTATTACTTTGCTTCATAAAAAAGAATGGCCAACGTAGATACAAGTATCTTGTCTTAGGGAGGGATAAATCGTACTTTGTAAAGAATCACTCTGATTCGAACAAAAAATTCTCTGAAACCGATATTATCAAGATGCTTGATTTCTTGATTGACAACACATTTGTTACGTTCGGAGGACATGTTTTTCAACAGACTGTCGGCATCCCAATGGGAACAAACTGTGCCCCTCTACTTGCCGCTTTGTTTCTTTATTAGTATGAGGCTGACTTCATGCAGGAACTTCTTAGGAAAAAAAATAAGAATTTAGCAATCTCCTTTAACTCTACTTTCCGCTATGAAAATGACGTTCTCTTACTAAACAATTCAAAATTTGGTGAACGCATCTATCCCATCGAATTGGAGATAAAGGATACTACAGATACAGTTAAGTCGGCTTCATATCTTGACTTACGTCTAGAAATTGACAATGAGGTTCGTTTGAAAACAAAACTTTACGACAAAAGAGATAATTTCAGCTTTCCAATTGTGAATTTTCCATTTCTAAGTAGCAACATTCCAGCAGCACCTGCATACGGGGTATATATCTCCCAATTGATACGATATCCCCGTGCTTGCATTTCATATCATTATTTTCTTGATAGAGTGTTACTGCTCACAAGACATCTATTAAACCAAGAGTTTCGAATGGTGAAGTTGAAATCATGCCTTCGTAAATTTTACGGACGCCATCACGAGTTGGTTGACCGTTATGGAATAACCGTTTCACAAATGATATCGGATATGTTCCTTACGTCGTAACTACAACCCCCTTCCCTTTCATGAATGTGACCTACCGAATTAGACTCTTTACCGGATTTGTAATCACATAAGAAACACGACGGGTGCCACATGTGGAGCAGGATCTGCTTACCCTTCCGGAGCACCTGAGATCACCCCTAGTTTTTGGTGGGGTTCGTGTTGTGTATTCTTTAGTTTTCTATGTTGTGTCGTGTGTACTATTGTTTTTCTTTTTTCATTTTTAGCCTTTGCGTTGTCAGTTTGTTTTAGATTTATGAGTTTGACTGTCCCTTTGGTATCTTTCGTCCCTCTTTTAAAAGTAATCTTGGGCCAAACTGAATCGATTTTTTTGGTTGATTTTTGTACCAAATCATAAATTAATAACTAATAGTGTTATAAATAAAATTTGTAATAAAAAAATAAAAGTTGGTTTTTTTTCTTAAATTTTTGTACCCACAAACCTCCTTCTGTGTCTATTTTAGTTGATTCACTTAGTTTATGTTAAAGATTTTTTTTCCCGATTCAGTCATAAAAAAACGTTCCGATTCAGGCTTAAAATTGAAAAATCTATCAAATATGCCAAAAAATGTCACTTTTCAGATGATTTTTGTAAAAAATGAAGTGATTGCATCCGTTTTCATCCTCAACCTTTATATATGTTATGTATAATCATCAAGTTCATTTTATATTTCATTAAAAAGAATTAACACAAATGCAAACAATTTTTATTTGAGACGGAAACCGTCTTAAATTTAACCGAAATGCTAAAATTGTGACGATTCGGTAATTAAGCAGGACTTAATGAGGCTAGTACCCGATATATTGGCATTGATTTGTAACAAATAGCCCATATTTATATAGCAGATGCATGTTACTTTCCAATAAATACCTAAGAAATTACATTTTTATATTTTGGCAGATGGACGACTATATTGCATAATTTTTTTAAGGTTTTTTGATAACCTTAAATCTTACTGTGAATGCATGTTAAGAGGATAGGTGGATAGTTGTCTCATCTGCTTTAATTCTTAATCTCCGAATTTTATATGAAAATCTAATCAATGATTATCAAATGAAAGCAGGAACCATCCTCCAATTTTGCTGGGAGAAATAGGTAATATATCAGCACTTTATTTTTTGAAGTACTGATCATGCTTATTCGATTTATATTTATTATTTTTCTCCTATTTTATTTTCACAATAAATAATTACACAGTACATAAAAATGAAGGATTTGCAACTCCATGCATCATATTTAAATATTTTAATATGACATGTACTAGGTGATGTCCATTACATCAATTCCTGGACATCACTTCATATTTATAGAGTAGCAAATCATTCTCAAACTTTGATTTGATAAATTAAATCATGATTAAAGGTTAGAAGGTACATTTATGCTATTCGGGTTGTTGTCTCTTTGACACATTCCTCATTTCCATTCTCAATTTCATTGTTCCCTGAATATTTCTAATCAAACTGCGCAAGTGCAAAATGCACACCATATAGTTCAGAAGTCTAGAACTATTTGCAGGTTTTAAGTCCAATGAATTTAAAGACTTTACATCTTTATATACTTGAGGTGTTAAAGGAGATTGTTGCAGTAATGTTGCTACACTTTTATTGTGTGGAAAGAAGCCATTCTATATTAACCTTTATTATAGAATAGAACAGCATGTAATAGTTTTATTTACCAAATTACACGGCCCATGCAGGGCATGAAATCGGATACAATTGATTTTCATAATTGGTAACAGCAACAATAATAGAGGCATATAAATATAAATTGGGAGTATAAGCATTGGTCAGAATCAAGTAAAAAACCACATATATATAGTGAATAAAAGAAAAAGAAAATTACATTATATCTGAATTTATATAAATTGTCCAGTTTTACATCTTTGCCGCCTTATCTAATTTTACCGGAACTCCGCCACCGCGCGCTGAATTATGGGTAACTGTGAAATAGTCTATTCATTGAACAACCAAACAAACACGCATGCAACCACACTCACTACATAAAAAACTGTATACTGAGCAAGACGGTCGCAACCATAATTCGGGTTGATTTCAGGTGCTCAGAGGATATATGAGGTCAATGATCAGTAATTTTAAGTGATGTACAAAGTTTGAAATATGTCCGTTATGATCTGTGACGCAAACATTCCGTACCGATCAACCAAATATTGACGGCGTCTGTAAAACATTCAGAATGGTAATTTCTACTTTCCAATAAAACCCTGTTTATAATAGCTTCATTGTACGCAACAAATCTATATCGAGGCAATCATGACAGAAAACGCAAGCGTTGAAATATCGTTAAATTTGAGAGATATTTACTCCAAGTGCAAACATTGCGGGCATGTTGCTACATATAAACAGAAAAATTATTACTGAATAGCCGAATTAATTTTTGTTGTCATAAAATTTAGTTACCAAACGACTTCCAGGTATCAGCCAATATATACCACAAACGTATTTATAACTTTCGGTGTCCTGTGTTTAAAGTTCTATTAGATAGATGCATTAAACGTAATAACTTTTAATTATTTAAGTCAAATGACATCATTTATATAGCAGAACATAAAGTTAAATGATATTTCTACCTTATTTTCATTTTTGTCTGAGAATCTCCCCTATACAGTCGAATATGAATCAAGGAACATGTTCACAAGAAGAAAAGCATAGTTCCAAATTATGCTCTCTGTGTTCCATATCACAGAAACATAACTTGGGAATGTTACCAGTAAAGCAACACGTGCATATTATTTACATTGAAATCCGTGGTAACCTTTCATTCGAGGTAGTGAAAGTTAAGACAATTAGTGTTAGTTTATACTCTGAGATGTTCAGGGCATATAAACGTTAAAAATATGCCGCAAAGCCCTATATTTTGACCTTCGACAAAAATAGTGGTGCACATGAACTTTCATTTGAAGGATAAAACAAATCTTGATAGAAAAAGTGGTACAGTTTAAGCCGTAAAATGAGTTCCTATTGGAAGTTGCATTGTTAATATTTACAGAAATGCAACCTCTGAGAAGATATGCAAGATTACCTCTGCTTCTTTTACTAATAGGTGTAATTTGGGTACTCGGTGCAATTTTTGTACCGAGACGTTATATCTAATGTTTATATTTGGGTTTTATTTATGTAGTTTTTGTTAGCATTGTATGATTTTTAAATTTGTGTTTCTTGTGTATAATACGGAGTATGACTGTTCCGAGTCATTAACACATTTTGGACCGTTATCAACGGTTCAGCCATGAACAAATTTCAAAAACAGTTTTCTATTCTGAAAAAATCAAAAAAAGGATCGAATATTCTAAAAACAAAATGTTGAATTACAAGCATTTATCAATCTTGGAATATCAGAATATGCCATCCAGCACACAGAAATATCCCTTGAAATCTGACCAAACGCGTATGTACTATAGTAGCCAATGAAATTATAGGAGAAAAATACTTGCATCATTAAAACATTATTCTAACATTATTATTCTAACAACATTACCCGGTAGGTGTTGCTGAAATATTGGATGTGGTGAGCATTCAAGTTACAAAATGGAGGCGTCAGAAGGAAACTTATTCTTATTAAAATATAACTGTCAATCCTAGAACTACAATATTTTAAACAATGCTTTTGAATTTCTTTCAATTTTACAACAATCTAAATAACCAAAGGAACTGATCTTAAAGTTAACACAAAATATTACCACTTTTTAACCAGTACTTTTCAAAGTTATATTCAAATCATTTGGCAACAATGTGTAGAGAGCGACTGTGGTTTAAGATGTGGCTGGACTATATGACCGAACGGGACTCTGCGACATTTTAATCTGGAGAAACCTTTAAAGGTAATGCAAGAATGAACTGGCAAACTTGCAAACTGGTTGATAAATGCTTGTAATATTGTCTCCAATGTTCATTTTTTGTATTTCGAATTAAAGAAGTTTAATTATAGACAGATCACGCAAACAAATTATACATAAATACATTATGAAGTAATCACCTAATACGTGAAAAAACAAAAAATCCCTGATGATATATATTTCTATAAATACAGAGCAAATATCTTTTTCCAGTCGAGAAAATTCATTTTTTTTTAAATTGAAATACACAGTTGTGGTTATATGCTTAGTTAAAACTATCAACATATTTACTATATTTCAAAATGTAGGTTTTGCTAGCCACACCATCAGGTTCAACCCACATTTTTTTTCTTAAAATGTGCTGTATCAGGTCAGGAAAATGGTAGATAGTTATCTTGTTGTTCGTATCTAAATATGTTTGTGTGTGTAGTTGGTTTTTTTTTGTTGCACTTTGGTGTTTCTGTTGTTTCGTTACTTTCCTATGATAATTGATGTGTTTCCATCTGTTGTTGTTTGTTACCCGAATTTGTTTTCTCACAAATCGATTGATGACTTTCGAACAGCGGTATACATCTGTTGCCTTTATGTAAAAGAATATGTAGTCAGACTCTTTACCTCAGCTATTATGAAGAATGAAACTTATTTTATTGTTTTTATAATAACATATTAGTTAATTACTTTACAATGCTAACGATGCAAATGGTTCATAATATAAGTGTTTTTAAGAAGAAATGTGGTATATTAAACCTTTCAGATGGGAGAAAATATATTAACGGTAAGTATTTGTAATTCAATAAGCAGCACGACGGGAGGCACATGTGGAGCAGAATCTGCTTACCCGTTCGGAGCACCTGAGATCACGTCCATTATTTGGTAGGGTTCGTGTTGCTCAGTCTTTAGTTTTAGTTAAGTTGTGTATTCTGTAATAGTTTTTGTCTGTTTGTCGTTTTGTTTTTGGCCACGGCGTTGTCAATTTGTGTTCAATGGTCTTCAATCTATGAGTTTGACTGTCCCTCTTGTATCTTTCGTCCCTCTTTTTTAAGACCGTTGTATGTAACATATACTTTCTGTTTTTAATTACAGACACAATTTTGAAGTATACATTCTGCACTTGATAGTTGCGTTAGTAGATATCTAAACAATAGATTATATAAGCCAACACAAATTAGTCAATACAAAAACCCTTAAAACATAACATTTTGGTTAAAGTCAATAATAACCACAAGCTGCATATTTAAAGGTTGGTGTGTTTATTCTTTAGTTTTCTATGTTGTGTCATGTATACTATTGTGTGTCTGTTTGTTTTTTTCATTTTTAGTCATGGCGTTGTTAGTTTATTTTCGATTTATGAGTTTGACCGTTCCTTTGATATCTTTCGTCCTTCTTTTAAGGGTTTATCGTGTCCCATTACACACATTAATGTCGGTCTTTCGTTTGATCAACACTGACACCCCGTGGTTTGTTTAATCTTCAAATATGGGTTATCTTTGATATATTCTAAACAAGGCATCAACTATTGATGTTTTTCCATATTGATGTTTTCAACGAATGCGTTTTAAGAAAGAATATGATATACTTTCCTATCATAAAAATTACTATCTTTTATATTACATACACATGTATCTACAATAATTTAAGTAATCGTGTATATAAAATTAAGATACAAAAAATTAATGTACATGTACTTTACACAGGTTTATTTATAAATATCGAATAACATAATAATCAATAAAATTAATTGCTTAATGTAATTCTTCAAAAATCAAACGTGCATTTTCCTTATTTTTCAGCAAATAAGAAGTGTTGTATACCAGATGGAAAACAAAATTGATCAGTGTAAACAAAAAGTAGACATGTATAATTTTGTAAATGCGGTTCTAGTATTGAATAATGTGAAATAACAGGCTTACTGAGATAGCAAGACTGCTTTCTGGGAGATGATGTGTTTTTTGCATTTGGCATGCTTTTTAGGATATCAAAAAAGGACGATGTGATATAATTGCCAATGACAACTATCAACCAATTGGTTTGCTCTGATAAACACAATGTAATGTTCTTTTTGGCAATTTACCTTGGATAGCAAATTAAATACATTTAAAAATACAACAACAAAAAACATCCGAATTCTATCCACTTAGTTATGACTCCAATGCCTTTTTATTAATTAAATTAACCACTATTTATTGAATTTTAGACATTAAGTAACACCAAAGCAATCACGCCAATTCTGTCAATTTGATTGTATTTCTATACTTTGCTGATGACTGGCATTCATACCAATTCAATGACAATGTTTTAATATATCCGTTCATATATCATGTATAGTTCAACCTGATTAATAGGAATTGAAATTAAATAAAAAACATAAGTGTTTATAAAATAAGGCTGCATTTTAATGAATAGACAATCCAATGTTTTGGGAAATGTAATTTGACCGAATGATTACAAAAAATACAAACAGAATCTCAATAGTACCAATGCGAAATGTGTTCCAAATAACTGGGGTTTTTTTTAAACGATAAATCTTGTATTGCACATTTCTCTGCTGTTTAACAAATTACTCGACTCACAGCATTCAGCCGGGTATTCCTGTGAATTAGTTAATGTTTTACCAGGGAGATTATACAGTAAATCTAATTATATATATATATGAAATATGATTAGTTATAAATACAATACATTGATTTTAACAATTTTTCAAAGTTCTTAGTTTTGTGGAGGTCATTATTGTAACGTAAATACGTAAGTTGTACTATTCATTGTCCGATATTGGTTATAATTTAATCATTGACCCTTAACCTTAATCAAAATATTCCCGTGAGAATTGAGATGATCGAATGATTGAAGGATAACATGTGTAATGATTTCAAGAGCAAAGGATCTAAACTGAGTATTTCTTAAGGTGAGTTTTGTTATATTTATATTGACTTATGATAAACTGATCAAGTAGGAATCTTTCCTATCCTGAAATATTTTCCAGTAATTAGACAGTAGACAGTACGGGGTCAAAAATCATGTCCTACATGTAGACATTGACCATTTGTCACATTTGAACATCTTACAATAAAACATTTGTTTCCATTTGACTTTTTCTTTATGATATATAGAGTAATACAAAAGAATGATCATCCGCAATTATGGTTATTATATTTTTTTTCAAAAACATCATTAAAAAATCTACTTGTTGTTTTATCAAGAAGTTTCATATTTTCATAATATAAAAAAAGAAGATGTGGTATGATTGCCAATGAGACAACTATCCACAAAAGACCAAAATGACACAGACATTAACAATTATAGGTCACCGTACGGCCTTCAACAATGAGCAAAGTCCATACCACATATAGTCAGCTATAAAAGGCCCCGATAAGACAAGGTAAAACAATTCAAACGAGATAACTAACGGCCTTATTTATGTAAAAAAAAATGAACGAAAAACAAATTTGGAACAAACGACAACCACTGAATTACAGGCTCCTGACTTTGGACAGGCACATACATAAATAATGTGGCGGGGTTTAAATGCTAATTTAAATATTCTTTAGACTTCTTTTTTTTTGTTTATACTCTGATGCATATGTCGCTTTATGAATAGAGAATAATATTACAGTGAGAAATAGATTGATGTCATTATAGTTTTTATCATATTTTTTGTAGCCTGGTATTAGATTTTGGAAGGGGATTGTCTGTGTTCCCATTTTTATTTTATAAAGGAATATTTTGACTTTTCCCAAAATTTTTAAGTATTTGCATGAAGTGAAAAAGTGTTCATAGTTTTCTAATTGGTTGCAAACATGGCACTGGTCGTCATTTTTCAATTGCCAGATGTACAATAATTGTTTACGAGGAAGTATATAATGAAGTAACTTCCACCTGAATATTTTTAGTGTGTTTTCTTGCAAACTATTAAATATAAAGTTAAGCATTTTGTACAAATGGCTTCATGAATCTAATTTAAATTGTGTTTTCCATTTAAGAAAGCCAATTGGTGTATTTTCCGGTATATTACATGAGCTAATGCTTTTATAAATTAATTTTGACGGAAGGTTTTAAATGCTGATCAATTTTGTATTATTTTGTGTTTCTGAGTTTAGCTTTTTATCTGTTTTAACTCGAGTATAGCATGACTTTCATTAGCATTTGATATTTTTTTTGGTATTGCAGCTCTTATAAGTTTATTGCCCCAAATATATTGTTGTCTTATATTAATAAAATTTGTACTGTTGGTTTTTATTTCAGAGATATCTTTTTTTTTATCTTAAACGAACTTTTGACTATTTCTAAATAGATAAGAGGGAGTGTTTTCCTGAGTTTTGGGATCGCTTTTATGCTACCAGGGTTCATGTTAAAAGTTTTCTCCAAATTTATTAAAGAAGAAAGGCGGAATGACTTTCCAGTTCGCAAAGTGTGTTGATGTTAAACGTTTGACCCAGGATAATTGTATAGCTGATAGAAAATCATCAATATTGATCATGTTAAGGCCTCCTTCCAAGTGATCTTTACATAGCGTTATCCGTTTAACTTTTTCTCGTTTATTACCCCAGATGAAGTTGTAAATCAGTTTTTTAAATTAATTTAAAATTCTTTGGAAATGGTTGTAACTGATGCCAAGAAAGTTAAATTTGGTAGGATAAGAGATTTAATTACTGTTATTCTACCTATCATTGTAAGATTTCTTCTGTTCCAGCTATTGATTGCATTTCTTAAAATTCTTTCTCTATTCAATTTGTCACATTCATTTTTGTTAAGTCCAAAGTATACACCTATGCTTTTAATAGGTTCTTTATTCCAGTTAATATTTTCATATTTATCTTTACAACTTTTAAGTCAGCCTAGCCATATTCCTTCTGTTTTCGATCGGTTGAGTTTAAGACCTGAGAGTGTTCCAAATATTTCAACAATACTTAACATAGCTAATTTCCTGCTTGCTTTTAAAAAAAAGAGTTGTGTCATCAGCTAATTGTGATATTTTAAGACTATGTGTTTTAGAATCTAATTTTATTTGAAATCCCTTAATACCAGTATCTTGTCTTAATTTGCATGCAAGAATTTCTACTGCTATTGTGAAAATTGGAGAGCTGCAGGGACAGCCTTGACTTATCCCACGAGATACATTATAAGTTTCTGAAATCCACCCATTATCAGTAGGACAACCGGATGTGCCTTTTTGGCCAAAATGTGATACGGCGGCGCTCAGTAGTCCTACGCCGAAAATTGGACTATTTTGAGTCGGCCGACGTCAGCTGAAAAATGGCGCGCTTTTGTAAAAAAAAATCATTCGTTTATAGCAAAGTACCGGCGGTCAATGCTGTTGATTGTAAGCACATTTATAAGAGAAAAATATATGAGTTTACTTATTATTTTCATGTTTGAACACAAAAATAAAAGAAAATCTTAATTTTTCACATCTGAACATAGAATTTCGGATTTCGATTTTCTGCACTGTAGAATTAAATAGCGATATTAAAAAGGGGTACAAAAAAAAGCCTATCCTAAATTTTTACATCGTAATTTCGCTAGTTTTTCACATCGAAATCCGTAAAGAAAAGGGGTGTCCAAATTAGGACAAAAAATTGTACCCATTTTAAAGTAGGGGTCTCAATTTTTATAGGTTTTTCCTTGCATGGCCGGTAGAATTAGAAATTGGGAAATATTCTGTTTTTAAAGTAAATAGTCATTCAACTATCAAGAATAGCTGAATCCCTATATATGTAACCTCTATGAACATATCAATATATGTCAATAAATTGTAAAATTTTAGATTTTTTTCGAAATTGAAGAAGGCGCCATTTTCGCCTATTCGTCTATTACGTTTATTGGTCTGCTATAATTATTAGCTGATTCTTAAAAATCTCCGCCTCGATTTTTTTTATATTTTCATTTTATAATTGGTACATAATGCAGATGTTATGAAAAAATTAGGCACTTCTATCGAGTAGAAATGGAGAACGGTCATCTTTATTTTGTATGTCCCCACTATGGGGGCGTGGTCCTCATTTCCCCTTGTTTCTGAAGTACACGATAGCTATTCATCTCTCCAAATTTATTATCAACTAAATATCATTGAAACAAAATGAATATATCTTAAAACATCAATAAATTTTAAGTGCTACTGATTCTTTTTACAAAATAAGCCGGAATCGACCCCATCCAATGTTATGTTAATACATAGATCAGCGTTGTCAATTTCCGGCGCCGAAAATGTCAACGTAAAATGTCAGTAAAAGTTGGAATATTTTCTACTTTGTACCAATTTGTTTATGTTAATGTCAAGAAAGTCGGGCAGTATGTTGAATCCATATCAACGTTATACCAAAACAGGCTTTACTTGGTAAACTAACAGTTTAAGGCATACATCACCATCATGACTACATGAGATTGACTTGTTGACATCGAACATAAAAGTTAAAGTTGAGAAAAGATTCATTTCGTGCATATTGTTACCGGCCGCTGAGTTTTTAAAATGAACAACTTATCTGTTTGGTCGTATCGATTTCTTTCATAATTTTCCTTTCGATCGTCCGTTCGTTCATTCAAATAGTTATCGTTATGTGTTTTGTTTTATTTCTTTTTTTTTTTGGTCAAGGGGGGGAGGGGACTCTTTTAAGTTTTTTAATTTTATCAAAGGCATGCATAATTTATAGGGCTTAGCCAGTAACCATTGATTTTCTGGGGGGGGGGGGGGGGGGGGGCTATGGGTTTTTTTCTACGCAAACTTTTTTTTTCGACTTCAGCGAAAAAAACAATCTATTTTTTTGGCGACAAGATGAAAACAATTTTTTCTTTCAATTTTAGCATAACATATAGTGGCAGCTAAGGGTGAAACAAACAATTTTTTTTTCTCAGGGTGAAAAACAAATTATTTTTTTCTCCAAAAACTGGAAACAAACTTCATGACTTTACATATTTCAAATCTGCAGTTTCTTAGGAAAATGATTATTTATAATTACTATATCAGTATTACATATGTATATATATCCATTTTGTTACAACCTGTGTTCAATTTTATTTGGCAATCGCCAATGGCAGTCAGCAGGGTTAAAGAACATCAGTTGTTCGACCTGTTAGTCAAATGCGTTTTGTTTAAATATACTTTTTTTCACTCTTTTGGTCTTTTGGAAAATGTTGTTTGTGCTGTTTTTAGACCCTTCTACAACGAAATTTGTTTGACATGCACACGTATAAAAATTGCGGTTTTTATCCAACGCAGTCATAGGTTTGAACGTCGTTTTCAATTTAGACTCGTATATATATATATATAGTGTATCTATGCAATGGGGGAAAAGCTTTAAGGGGGTGACCATTTGCTTTTCCAGGTGTTGGGAAGTCGAAGAGAATCCTCGTGTGTAACTGTTTGTACTAGTACTTCGTCTGTCCTAGGTACTTTTCCTTTATATCCATTCAACAGTAGGCCTATCTGTTCATCCTTTTTTTTGTTATTTTGTTTAATGTAAATTATTTGAATGAAGTATGTAAAAGTTTTTTGCCAACTTTTTTTGGATAAACCACATAAACCATAATATTGGAGACCTATAGTAGGATTTTTTCTGGATTGACTATATATTTATCTGCATCCATTGCATCATATGCTTTTATTTTTACACATATTTCACTTTTGCACACAGACTATTCCTTTTCAGGTCGTTTTGTGTCATGTTATTTAGGGGTCTTTTATATACATGTAGCTTACTCTACCTTATTGGTCCTGCTAAAATAAATGTTGAAGGCTGATCTATATCTAGTCTTTTAGTATCTGGTGAGTAGTTGTCTCATTGGCAATTATACCCAAACTTCTGATTTTCATATAAGAACTGTAATCAAGCCTTAAGTAGGCAAACTGAAAGAGAACTGTAGTACCTATAGTAAATAGCTTATTACAAAAAAAAATGTTCCACTTTAAAAAAAATCAATGAAGTATTTCAAATGATACAATGTAGCTAGCTATATTGAATATGTTTTGTATGTTGTGCATCTCTTTTCTCCTTTCAGTCACAGGGGCTATGTTGCATGGTTGTTTATATCATACATTTGTAACTGTTGGTAGGATTAATGCATGTAGTAATGCAGTGTTGAATACTTATTCCCCTCTTCCTAAATTGATAGAGATAAAATAATTAAAATTCTTTCACTAAATCTCAATAATAGGGCAAAGTGAAGGAAATCAATCTAAACACAATAATTGGTTCTGCTCTGTCAGACATGCTTTCTGTTTTTTGATTGGGTTGTCTCTTTAACACCTTGCCCATTTCCTCTTTCAATTTAATAGATTATTTAAGTATGCGATATGTGATAAATATCCAAAAGAGAGCTTATTTGATCAAATTCAAACTTGTGATTCAATTCTTAAAATAGAGATTTACAACACATGGGTAAAAGGTAAAAGTCTTATTTACCATGAAAAAAGTCAAATAATTCTGGTATGGTAAAACTTGAATTAGCCAAAAGGTAAAAGTGAGATTTCTTTTAATTACATGCATGCAAAATAAAAGTGAAACACTTGAGTCCACGGGGGTGATATTTTTCGTTTTTCAGAAGTATACAATACAAGAGTGCACATGCTGAAATGTCTCGCTTTTTCTTTACCTATCATTGATATTATGTTGATAGACCTAAATATAAAGCTTTATTACAACTGTCACACAATCGTAACATTAACCAAGTAAACTAAATATTGACCAATGAACCATGCAAATGAGGTCGAGGTCAAATGAACTGTTACAGGCAGGCATGTACAGAAAACAAATCTTCCATACAACAAATAAATAAAATTGAGAAAGGAAATGGTGAATATGTCAAAGCGACAACCACCCAACCATAGAGCAGATCTATTGCTCATACTCAGTCTCATAGTTTAAGAAAACAGACCAAAACAAAACAAAAACTCAACATTGGGCAATGAACTGTGAAAATGACTTCAAGTTCAAATAAAACCTGTGTGACTGACATATAGATCATAAAATATTTCCATACACCAAATATAGTTGACCAATTGCATATAGTATTAGAAAAAAAGACAAAAAATCAAAAACTTAATTTTTACCACTGAACCATGAAAATGAGGTCAAGGTTAGATGACACCTGCCAGCTAGACATGAACACCTTACAATCATTCCGTACACCAAATACAGTAGACCTATTGTATACAGTATAAGAAAAACAGACCAAAACACAAAAACTAAACTACATATACATGTATAAACACTGAACAAAGAAAATAAGATCAAGGTCAGATTACACCTGCAAGTTGGACATGTACACCTTACAGTCCTTCCATACACCAAATATCCTAGACCTACTGCTTATAAATGTAGTATCTGATATATGTACTTGACCACCAAAACTTAACCTTGTTCACTGATCCATGAAATGAGGACAAGTGAAAACTGTCTGACGGGCATGAGGACCTTGCAAGGTATGACATACCAAATATAGTTACATAAAATTTACAATGTATCCTATAACTTATAATGAGAGAGAATTTAACATTACAAAAAATCTTATCTTTTCAAGAAGTCACTGTTCCATGAAAATGAGGTCAAGGACATTGGACATGTGACTGACAGAAACTTCATAACATGAGGCATCTATATACCAAAGATGAAGCGTCTAGGTCTTCAACCTTTTAAAATATAAACCTTTTCAGTAGTTACCTAGCCCCACTTCCATAGTGGCCGGGTCACTATCCCTTTGTAGAGCTTTCTGCAACAAAAGTTGCAGGCTTGACAAAAATGAGGAATCTTATTAATTATACAACAGTGATATTGCTTTGAAACTTTTTTTTCATGAAAAAAACTGAGTCAATAATCTGATTTTTTTTACTAAATATGTTGACATTTCACTTGTGCACATTTAACGTTGATGAATCTTGCATATTTCAAAATCCTCTTTTTACTACACATTGAGCCCATAGTCAGCTTAAGTTTCATTTGTTCAATCCTGCATAAGTTCAACAAAAATGTCTGCTAATAAACAATTGAACCACATGTTTACCATTCTGTACATGAATATATCTTATTTTCATTTTCATATACATTGCTGATTCCAGGTATCAAAATTTTCATCCTCCAGTAAAAATTTTCTTCTGACCATGCTGACAGTGTACTGAAAATAAAAAAAAAAATTGTTATTAAATCAAGTTTGTTGATTCAATTGAAAATTAATGATAAATGATAATTTTAATATTATATGTCATTGTTATATGGGCATTTTTAACCCATATGTGATCTGACATTCTCATGGATATGATGCACATCATATGCATGTAAGAGTTAATTAACTTATATTGTTTTAAATCTGTATTAATGAATTTCAAATTACTGTACCCTTCATTCTGGATATCAGGTTTTAAATTCAAATAAAACTATCTTGAAATTATACAGCATATATAATACATATACATGTAGTATAAAATCTTTAAACTATAAACAGTATACTAGTTGGCCTTAAAGTCTGTGTATGATTCTTTGACCTATAAACTATAAATTTTAACTTCCATTCAAAATTTATTCCATTGGCAATTTTCTTGTCTGATTAAATGTAAAATATTTCAGTCTATTTCATTATCAAAATAGTGTTAATTCATATTTGTCTATCATGTTTTGTTTCATATTTGTGAGATTGAAATCATAGCGCATTGTAAAATAACCAACTGCTGTTACCTTGAACAGACACATTTGGATTACTTACCCTTAATCATGTTAATATATTCTAGTCATATTGTTTTCTATTTTAAACAAAATAGTTTTGCTTTCAACATTACTCGTCTTTGACATTCCATTTGATTACTGTTTTCTTAATGTATATGTGCATATTCTGGTAGTGTTTTTGTTGATTCATGTATATAAAAGTCCTCTGTATTGAATTGTTGATTCATAGTAAACATCTTTCTCCATCCTGTAAATATAAAGCAAATGTACATACAAATACTAAATCTATTATACTAAATTATTCAAAGCCAAATTTAATTAATTTTGCATTGTTATTATCAACACATGCATACAAATTTGCCAAATTACCAAGAAAAAAACATATTTTCTTGCTCCAATGAAGACCCATTGGTGGCTTTCGACTGTTTTCTGCTCTTTGGTTGTGTTGGGTTGCTGTTTCTGTACAGGCATATCAAATTTGTAATAATTCCTGGTCATGAGATACATGTATAAGTTCTGAAATGGGTGGGTGATTCAGTGGTTAATTTCAATGTGTAAATTTCTTTTAAAATATGAGATGTGAATTTAGAGGATGCATGGCTATCTATTTTTTTTTTAGCAGATCCATAAATTTTCATAAGTGGGGGCCCACTGACTGACATAAGAGGGGCCCCCCTCCAGCCACACTTCAGTGATTCCCTATATAAACAACCAAATTTTTTCTCAAAAGGGGGAGCCTAGCCTCCCCCCCCCCCCTATATCCGGCTATACGGTGTACTTTTGAGTTGAACCCGAGACATTCATCAAAATTCGTGGTGCCTCAGTAGCCTATATTTTGCAATTTTTGGGGCCTTGAAATTACTTTCAATGTGTACCCTCCCCCCCTTTTCGAGAACTTGCAATCGGCATGAAAAGTGATCATACCTGCTTTCGAATTTGATTCCTTTTGGTCAGTATTTTCAGATAGAGATTTACAATGTTCTATTATCTGAGCAAAAAGGGAAAGCGTGAATATTTTCCATGCCCATGCATGACGGAGATCGTGAAGAACACCTGGACCAGTTTAAAACGGATGTTGACAACTTGTGTGGATATAATATTTCCGGAGACAAGTGGGGATACCTTAGACCGAAATCCGAATGTAATTCACCAGTAAATAGTTGATTCAATACTAGTATATTATAAGGAAATGATGATATATTGGATTTCAATTTTCATGTTTGATATAATTTTACATTTTATATTTGCCGTTTAAATCATATCTTTGGAGCCGACTTATTTGATAGTTATAAACTGACATATCTGGAATAAACCTTTACCTTTTGTGTTGTTTAGCATACAGATTAAACATCCAAGAATGTCATTAATGCAACTTTTTAGCATGGAATGCCAAATCCAACGTCAACTAATGGCCGCCATTACGTGTTGACAACGTCGTCTAGTGAACCGTATCACTGAGCGGCGAAATCCTTACTCATGCGCTTCCGGTTGTCCTACTGTATTTAGCATTCAGCCTTTAATATTCTTATATAATGTTTTAACCCATTTAATAAATGAGTTTGGTACACCAAATTTGATAAGGTCTTCATACATAAAATTCCATTCTAATGAATCAAAAGCTTTTGAAAAGTCAATAAGAGTAATGCACTATTTATGTTAAAAGTTTCAGCATACTAGTCTATAATGTCTTGCATTTGGTGTATATTAAATCCAAAATATCTATTTTTGATATACCCATTTTGATCTCCATGAATTATGTTTAGCAGTATTGGTTTTAAGCGCTGGTCTATTGCATATGCAATGAGTTTAGTATCTACATTTATTAGGTGTAATACCACCATTGATTTTCCCCTATTACTCTTTGTTAAATTTAAACTTTTCAAAAACTTGTGCAGAATTAATCTTTGTTTCAAATAAAAAAATACTTGGCATGAGTAAAGTTTTATCCTGTCCAGTTCTATAGAAAAAATTTCACATAACATTTCATTGCATATAAGAAAATAACGATCATTGGAAGTTAACCAATCAAATTTCTCCCCTTATTCTATCTGTGCACAAAGTTTAGTCACCATGTTACCACAAGATTACAACATTTTCTATAGAAATCACAAATAAAAAATAATGGTGTTTTGAAATACCCAAGACATATGTTTATGACACAGAAATAGTTTTATTGCAATAAAATGTAGGATTAATTACCCACAACGGTCAAATTCAAGGGAATATATTTTTCGACCTACTTTCGTATACAACCGGATGTGACATACCATGATTTGGTGGTATTACACCTATTAAAGAAGACCTTTTTGTTCAATAAACTGAATGAGACTTTTTTCCTTTGTTATTCTGTTTATTTCAAGCATTTCTGTCAAGTTTTGTCATAATCAGTTCAATAGTTTGAGAAAAATCTAGTATAATGAAAGACAACATCTACAGAAATTCGAGCAAAATTTCTTCGACAAATCCAAACCAAGCCGCATCAAGATAGAATGGAGTGTGGACCAATAAATGATCAAATAACTATCTTATCTGCCTACAAACAGTTGAATATGATACACAAGATGATTTTAGGAAGATACATATCACAAATGAACCCCTTTGTCTTCTTTTTAAGGTCTCTTTGGGTCAATTTATACCTCTTATTTCCTCAAAATTTCAACTTTACAGTCCAATAAATAAAAATAATGGGGTAACTTTCACTCATTTTTGTTAGAAATGTTATGAGAAATGAGTAATTGAAACATTTTAGCAGAATGACCAATCCATATAAAAGTTCACTGTCTCCAAGGAGGTTTCAATAAGTCCTTACGTAAACATTAAATGTACGCCGCGTTCCAAAGAGGGACATAAAAGGCTTCTCTTTTAAAGAATAACTTGTCGTTACATTATAAATAATTTCATCTACTTATAACTATATATTTATTTAAATATATTACCTAGGAAAATGTTATATCATAGCAAAATATAAGAAATAACCATCCCCTCCAAAAAAAAATATATGCACTCAGTATGGCTTGTTCTGTCAACTGAATATTCATAGTACAGTCCTATTTCAAGACAATTTGCTCATAAAAATGTGTTTTGGAGACTCAATCCACTCAGAATATTTCATTTTTTGTACTATTTCACTTAAATAGCAAAAAATTTTAACACATGAGAATACTCACAAGGCCATAGGTGCATGTACAGCTTCCCATATTAGGTGTAATACCACCATTGATTTTCCCCTATTAGTCTTTGTTAAATTTGCACTTTTCAAAAAATTGTGCAGAATTTATCTTTGTTTCAAATAAAGAAATACTTGGCATGAGTAAAGTTTTATCCTGTCCAGTTCTATAGAAACATTTTACAAAAATGTACAGTAAAATAACATCTACAAACAAGTCATCATTACCAAAATAGATAATTTTGCCATGCATTCTATTCTTGTATTTAATGTTGAAGAGTGCCCTCTGTTTGACATGAACTACAGAAAATAGACTAAGGTGAATGGCACAGGCTCTTAAGAAACTCTTTAATGTTTAATAAAATCCCATAACTCGGAAACGTAAAATCAAAATCAATAATTTCTAAAAATTCGAAAGGAATGACACTTCAATAGACAATTCACCGCAGTTTCATGTAAATTGGTAACAGCGCTTTTGAGTGTGTCCGACATGCTGACGATGCGGAATGGACAACGGGGTACAATAATACGTCTCGTATGAAAACTACATGGTTCACAACGACATTGTCATCTTCTTTAAAAAAAAGTAACAAAGTGGAAAGGGATAAATATATGTTTCAATAACTTGTTTCCCAATAAACTATAAATAAATATGTTTAAACTAACAAAGTACCATGATATGAATTTAAACAGATTATGATTATTCTGCACTTTGTTCTAAATACCTTTTATAAAAGGATCTTATTATTTCTGATTTAATACTAGTACTGGAAAGTTTTGGTAAAACGATTTCCGAACAAAAACTTGCATTAAATTTAAAAAGGTTATTTTTAATCAATGAAGTATTATGTTTTGTATGATTTATTACTAATAAACTATATTTTCATTCATTTTATTACTGATATAAACTAAAATGTTGTATTTTATAGTCTAGAATACCTTTGTTCCATATTCAATTTTTCTGTAAAATCCCGGACCATTTTTCTCAAACTCGGAAAAACCCAGACAATAATAAAAACTGATTTTTTTGTTTATTACAAGGAAATTGTGCTTCTTTGTTGATCGAAACATGTATATTATTCAATATAAGATGGATACTAGTGTAAAAAAACACTATTATAATTACAAACCAATTGTTCAGAGAACAATTGAAGGTCTTTCCACCAAAACAATGTATTTTAATATGAAAGGTGTAAAAATAGGTTTAAAATGTCATTTCAATCGTCAAATGATAGCTTATTGTACGCTGATTCCAAAAATGTATGGTTTCTTATCAATATTTTTTTAGATAAGGGAGATAATTTCTTACTTCCGGTTTGAAAAACGCTATTTCCGATAATATTTGACTGTTTACTTGACACTGATTCCAAAAATATCTTGTTCTATATACTTTTGTATTAATAAAGTACAATAAATAGCTACTTCTGGTTTACACAAGGTCACTTCCGGTTGTTTTTTCAAGGTTAAATGGTTTGATACCGTTTTCCAAAAGTCTCATGGCTTTATCATGTATACACATGAGGTAAAAGCAAAGGTCAAAATCTAGAACGTCAAATTAAGCTATGACTTTGAGATCAATTTCAAGGTCATAAACCAAGAACCTCAAATCAAAAGACCATAGGTCCTAGTATGTTTAGTTAATGAGTTATATCACCATACGCGTATTTTTAAATACCAATGGGGAGAAAACTCCCTTTTACATTCAACGTACACTTGCAATCAAAATTTACGTGTTACGACATGTGGCAACAAACAATTTAGAAAAAATAATTTGTCGATATCTTATACGGTTTCTGGAAATGAGTGGAAATGAGCCAAATTAAAGAAATTAGAATATGACCTTGACCTTTGACCTTGACCTAATTTTCATTTTTTTGGACCAAAGACCTCAAATCAAAAGATCCTAGGTCTCTATCAATTATGGTTCACCAGTTAGAAATGCAATTAACTTATTTCAAATGCATAAGGGGAAATAACTCTCATATGGAGCGTTCATATCACTTCGGTCAAAATAGGACAAATCATGCGAAGAATATAACAAGCAATTTTGTAAAATAAATTTGTCATAATATTTTACGGTTGCGAAGGAGTTGCGCTCACAAGGAAAACAGTGTTTGGGGATATAACTCCTACAAAGAAAAGTATTCGTTCACGCAGGGTAAATTTCAAAAGCGCATAAACTGTTTGATATCATATACCAAACATCTAAGCGACTTATTGCGAAACAAATGTTTATCGCAAGAACAAAATTAGGCGGAAGAAAAACAAAACAATCAGAAGAAAAACAATAGGTCTTTCCACAGAAAAGTGGAAAGACCTAATTACGAAATAGAAGTTAATTGGACTTATCGCATGTGTTATCACTCAAAAAAAACCGAACTACTCTCGAAATAAAAGGACAGAAAAACCTATATCGTAGCCGGACACTTAACCTACCGTGTAGCATGTTACATACAGACACACATAAGTGACACTAAAGGAAGTATTCGCAATGTTGCATTAAGTTATTATAGTGCCATGTAACGACTTGTTAGGAAGAGTTCGTTCCTCAGAACTATAAGTAAATGTATGTAATTTCCTTGTTTCAAGAAACAGAATATATCATCAGTACAATTTATTATTATAATCTTAACAAAAACAGAACGATTTCCTTGCAAATCCATAATAAGTGGCATAAGTAAACTTTTACTCATGTCGCACGTTCTCATGTTTTTTTTTAATTTAATTAATTACAATATTTTCAAATTTTAGCTGTGCTAACTGTGACGGTCAAGTACTTACAACATAAAGTTATAATAATCAATTGCTTAAAATAAATTAAAAAAAATTAATGACCTTTTCCCAACGAATATATATATAATATTGGAGATGACATTCTCTTTGAAATAGTATCATATCGAATATATTGACGATATACCTGATGTGTCAAAATTAAACAACGCCAAATTCTAAAATCTTAACAACATTCCTGAAGCAGGCTATGGTCTCTATCATT
The DNA here is from genome assembly GCF_036588685.1 of Mytilus trossulus. NCBI lineage: Eukaryota > Metazoa > Mollusca > Bivalvia > Mytilida > Mytilidae > Mytilus > Mytilus trossulus. The sequence goes on from NC_086377.1 coordinate 8,533,276, forward strand.
ATAATTGACATGTTTATTTTAAAACTAAACAAATAACTGTAATGATATATTTTAGAAAATCACGGGACTGTTTTCTTTCAAGCAAAACATATCACGTGACTTCTTCACGTCGACAGCCTCAAAGTGCCCAGAAATACTTAAAATACATGTCAATAGTGTACACCACAAATATTCAACGAAGATGATATAAAAGGAAGTAAAATCACAAACATACTGTACTTAAAGGAAAATCAATTCGGAAAGTCCATAATTACATGGTAAAATCAAATATCAAATAACAAAACGCATCAAAAACGAATGGACAAGAACTGTCATATTTCTGACTTGGTACAGGTATTTTCAAATGTACAAAATGTTGGATTAAACCTGGTTCTATAGCGCTAACTATACCCTCTCACTAAAATGTAAATTATTATGAATTAGAACATCTAAATTATTATGAATGAAATAAGCAATTGTATTTCCTCTATCTTTCAGGTATATGGTGCATATACATGGTGTAAAATAACACTAGAGTACGCTAAAACAGAAAGAACAAAAAGATTGATAAAGATGAATAATTGGCAAAAAAAGTTTTGATGTTTTTTTTTTGTTATTATGATATTAACTTATGTATAATTCTAGTTTTACCAAAACAAAACATGTAATTGGTTAACAGTAATATTTGTGTTATCGAATTGTGTTTACTTAAATTATTCCATAACATGCACCATATTTGCTTACATCAGTAAATGAACTATGTTTAGATATTAATATGAATTTGGAATATGCTTCTTTAGTTGACTTCCTCTGTGATTATATTTTACGGATTTTATCGTCCATAGAACATAAAAAAAACTTAAACAACTGAACTACTAGATAAATGATATTACAGCATTAATATGACACCCAATCTACCAATCCACAACTAAACACAAGTTCTTTGCATTAATTCAAGCAGTGTATCGATTGTGTTAGAATGAGATGTGAACAACTCATCAAACTGAGAATCACTTAACCAAGCAATCTAAATGATCTCAAAATATCACGAAAGATATGAAGATCGTTTTCTAAATTTGAATCACTCTTCAAAACTTTGTTACGTAGTAAATCAATGCAAGGAACCTTCTTACAAAGATAGCATTGTGAATGTTACTCATTTGTCATATTGGTTTAAGAATTATAATCATGTTAGTAGAGGGCATTTGCGGAAACTAGATCTATGCCTAGGATCACACGTAAGGCTTCCAAGTAAAGGTGACAATAACAAAAACAAAATGATGTCTTCTACAGAAAAAAAAAGAACATTAAGGCAAACGTTAAATTTCATTTGTCCGAAACGCTTTTCTTGATTTACAATCAGGACCGCACAAAGTCGACTATTTGTATACAAGGATATATAAGGATGGCGTGTGTAGATAAATGTATGATATATATATAAAAATATATTACCAGTAGTAGAATAATACTTTCCTCGCGAAACAGGGCACTTTAAATGCAATTGTCAGTATACGAAAACCAGTAAAATATTGTTCAGATAATACTCTACTGCACGATTTCAACTTTGCACCCGCAACTGTTGCGTTGCCGACTTAAATAGATGTTTTTAACAATTTATTCTCGCCTGCTACACTTTTGATTTGTTTTTATCCCCATCAATCAATTAAATAGATTTGCGTATAAACTTTGTGTTGAAATGAACCACGTCACAGTGAGAGTTCACGGGCTGTGCTGGGGGTCGGAACACCTTTTTAACTGCATATCAAGACGCTTGATTAGTGACATTTGGTCGACACCCCTCCCCCTTTATCTTGGGTTAAAATCCTCTTTGAAAAATGGCTCGATTGACCCCTGTGTCGTCAGTGCACTCTACATTACAATTCTAGAAAATAGTACCAGTCTCGAAACAGGGGTTAATTTAAGCTCATGTGTCGAACAAACATGTTCCAACTATGGTCATGGAATATAACTATCGACATCGCGAAAAATACTTTATGCTTCCCAAGATCTTTTTATAACAATTGAATAAAAGAAAAAAAGTTTGGAACAAGTTAGTAATGTTCTGCTTGTTGCTGTTGAAAACATAAAATGCAAAGTTAAGCTATTTGAGAAAAGCTATTTTACATTTTAAATGAGTCTGCCGAACAGTTTAAAATATATTTCCGACACAGAAAAGTTCGTCGATAACTGTTTTTTCTTTGGTGTTTTTTTTCTCTAATAGTTTTTTTTTCTATTGAAAACAAAAACGTAAACAAAAAGTGTTTGTCCTATTAAGGAAAAAAAACAGATTTCAAATAGTACCAAACGGCAAGTGAAATTTCATGCTGAAAAAAAAACTTAAAAAACACCCATCCGCTGTATTCCCTAATTCTCTTTAAGGTAACACGAACCCGAATGGCATATCTCCCGATTTCCAAACTTTTTGGCATACAAGTTCTTTGCACCGAGTTACATCGAAATATGAAATAAAAATTGGGGGTCACCATTTTTGTTTTCTTGGTATTTTCATTGGAAAACGTCGATTTGGGCGACAAATTTACTTAGGTATATAGGGGAAATGCCTGTTTTTCGGCTAACCTTTTTAGATTTTCCAATGGATGGCTATGTTCTTATATACGGAGAACAACAAAAAACTAACATAATATTCAGAATTACAACCTGAATTCATACATGTATATTAAATCATATGTCACCATCCTTGTTTTTGAGATAAATGGCTTCAAAATTGATTTATACCCTTAGAATTTGACCGAAAACGTGTGACGTTATTGAATACAGAATGTAACGTTATTCTCCTGAGAGATATTAGAAATGGAAAACACAAAATGTGTCGGGATCTGAAGAGTGTTTATTTTATTTTCGTTTCCCCTGTCAGGTTTCCGTAAAGTTTCCTAGTGATATGAGATTCTACTGATATAATTTATTTCGTCCTGCAAATAGAAATTTCACTAACATGAATTTAACATTAATCTCGTCTAATTTTTACAGGTAACGAGCATAATACCTTCATATTTTTGTAAAATTCGAGTGAAAATAACATGTATTTTTTTTAAGTGTGATTCATTTGAATAACTGAGTTTTTAACTCCATTCTTTATGATAATGGTGGTGTCATTGCTTCATCCATGCAGAACAATAGTACTTTAAAAAAATGATTCAACAGTCTGTCATTTGTGGAAAATTATTTTATAAAACAAATCTTGAGATCATAAAATTGAGATTGGAAATGGGGAATATGTCAAAGAGACAACAACCCGACAATAGAAAAAAAACAACAGAAGGTCACCAACAGGTCTTTAATGTATCGAGAAATTCCCGCACCCGGAGGCGCTCTTCAGCTGGCCCCTAAACAAACATATACTAGTTCAGTGATAATGAACGCCATACTTATTTCCAATTTTACACAAGAAACTAAAATAAAATTATACAAGACTAACAAAGACCAAAGGCTCTTGACTTGGGACAGGCGCAAAAATGCGGCGGGATTAAACATGTTTGTGAGATCTCAACTCTCCCCCTATACCTTTAGCCAATGTAGAGATCATATATGCATTCTTTATAAGTAAAACAAACTGAGAAACATAGAAGCTCAAGCTTGAAATTCCACATGTAGGAGATGTTAACCGGAGTCTGTCCTCTGCGGGCCTTTATAATTTATCAAAATGCCTAATCAAGAAACCTGTCATGAACAAAAAAAATAAGAAAATCCAGTCAATATGCGCACCTTTGAAAAACAGGTACACAATTTAAACCTGAAGCAAAAAGACTATCAAGTGTGGGCTTGACGGTCGAATTTACACGGGTGAAACACTATGATGTTGCGTGCTCTATTAGTTTCAAGTGGCGATTTTGAGTTGTAGGATTGATTGCTGGTAACTTAGGTCCAGTTGCAAAACATTTACGCATGTTCACGACGCTGTTGATAATAAATAATACATCCCGCACAGCCAAATGGACGCCTCACTTTGGAAAAATTTTACTGCCGGTCGGAAGAAGACAAGTTACCAGATTTGTATCCCTATTCTCCATAGGCCTTGGGGTGTAAATTGTAGGATATAAACGAAATATATAATTTGTACAATATACATTTTCAGAATTATAAAAGGTTTTTGCACTCGCTACGAAACAAGTGGAAAGCTCGGCGAGTCTCGCTTTCCGTCGTGTTTCTGAAGCTCATGCTAATACAGTTTATACTAGTATTACAATATACATACACTCTTATGTTGTACTATTATACCACTATCCCAGGTTAGGGGGAGGGTTGGGATCCCGCTAACATGTTTAACCCCGCCATATTAGTTATGTATGTGCCTGTCCCAAGTCAGGAGCCTGCAAATCAGTGGTTGCCCTTTGTTTATGTTTTACATATTTGTTTTTCGTTCATTTTTTACATAAATGAGTTCGTCAGTTTTATCGTTTAAATTGTTTTACATTGTCTTATCGGGTCCATTTATAGCTGACTATACGGGACGGGATTTGCTCATTGTTGAAGGCCGTACGGTGACCTATAGTTGTTAATGTTTGTGTCATTTTCTTCTTTTGTGGATAGTTGTCTCATTGGCAATCATACCATATCTTTTTTTTTATATGTATATGATTTTTTTTTATATAGTATATTCATCCACAGAAAGAAATGCATACAGTTCTTTTTTACATGTATATATATCTAATACAGTTTATACTTGTATTACAATATACATACACTCTTATGTTGTACTATTATACCACTATCCCAGGTTAGGGGGAGGGTTGGGATCCCGCTAACATGTTTAACCCCGCCATATTAGTTATGGAAGTTGCATGCTTGTTCTAAAAACTCCATTTAATACTGTGAAACTCCTCGGGCTTTTCCCGATGATAAGGCAACAACCATTTGATTTTCTGGATTGGGGAGGGGGGGACTATGGATTTGTTTCACCCTCAGCTGCAACTATATGTAATACTGAAATTGAAAGAATTGAAAGAAAAAAATTGTTTTCGACTTGTCGCCGAAAAAATAGATTGTCTTTCGCCGAAGTCGAAAAACTAAATTTTTTCCAAAAAAAAAAAAACCATAGATAAAAAAAAAATCAAATGGTTGCTGCCTAAGTATGTGAGCAATATGTCCCTCAGGGCCTAAACAGACAACTATGTTAATTCTCTTTCAGTCGTGTTGTCTCCGAACTTGTACATGTACATTATTTCCACCTCAAATCACACAAAAAAAACACACTACCACCAAATACCCATGCAAGCGTAATAAACACAAAAATGAAATCTAAAGGATTTCAAGATCTATCTATTTCAGTCTTTTTTTTCGCTGGAATAATAATTAGTCAGTCGTTTGATGGTAAATTTGGAGAGGACAAAAATTGTAACGAAACCAGTCTGACTATAGCCAGTCCCGACTATAGGCACAAGTTGCAACTTGGGGATGGCTTTAATCAGACTGTCACGGGACCTGCTTTTTTCATTTTATTTTTGCCGAATCAAGTTCCCATGTATTTTTCAGCCTACGTTAACTTTTCCGGGCTTCATTCCGATGTTGCTTTCTATCCCGTGTAGACTTGGTCTATAGGATAACAATTCTAGCACTTTATTTTCAAAATGTCTCCGAAACTGTATCGGATTTGCTCTGTACAGAACAATGAATTTCAGACAATTTTTATACTGAAACATGGAGAAAGATATTCGTCAAAATAACCAAATAAATCACTTTCTGAACATTCCATACAAACAAACTATTCTTGTATGAGTTGCAAAGTCTGCATTATCGCCTAATTCGATCCGTATTATCATCCAGATAAATTTCCTTTTTCCATTTTGCCCGAGCGGTGTTTTTGACAAATGTTTTAACACGAATGAATAAATGTACCGATGTAGATAAATCGTTCAGATGCTTTAATTTTAAAGAAACAGAATATTTAAAAGTAAAGTAATACATTTTTAAAGATTAACAATGAGGAGCAATAATAAAAAAAGTTATTAACATTTTCTTCATCGGTCAGGCCGTAAGTCTGGGCAGAGTCGATGTTGACAAGGTCAAGTTTTCTAACTCTTTAATTATTATTCATTATATACCTATATATCTCTATATGTAATGTCAGAATCTTCCTTGACATCAAAGTTGAAGTCGATCCTTCAAAGAAAAAAAAAATTATAAACAATTTACATCGGTCAGGACATTAGTCACGGGAAAGATGTAGATGGTCAGGTCAAGTTTTCTTTTTTTTCTTGTATTATTATTAAATGTTTTAATCTGCCATGGTATTGAGTTTGAGGTCTAGCCAGTCAATAATAAAAAAAATCGCTGGTTCATAGCTTTCAGGACATAAGAAGTTTAAAAGTCAATTTGGTCAGGTCAAGTTTTCTAACTCTTATAAATATGTTTGTCATTTTCTTTCTTTTTATTTATTAAATATAAGTTCTCATTTAGCTTGATTCCAAATTTCAAGTAAAACCTTCCAATAATAAAAAAAAATGTATTTAGCATTTCTGTCAGCAGGACATTGTCAGGTTGTCAGGACATTAGTCAAACTCCGTACAGTTATCGATTCCGTTCCGGAACTATTTACTGCATCAAGTATCCAGAAAAAGTTACCATTAAAAATATCACATAGATACCCAATATTTTTTTATCACTTTGTGATTGCTAAACCTGATCCATTGGCTTGAATGTGTGAACGTTATTCGATAATAACGTCAGGAACGATAACTCGTGGCGTAACGTCATTCGGTATCGTGTAACCTTAAAACAATATAAGGAGAGAAAGTATGTACATGATGTATAAGCATAAACATGCTTCCATGCTCCATGGTTTATTGCACCTTTCTTTAGCTGACACAAAGTATTCCAATTTATCAACTGCAACGACAACTGCGATATTTTGTGTGTTTCATGTTAAATTTATTTCTAAAGTAATGTTAATTCATTCTATCATACTTTGTACATTTGCAGAATGTTCAACCTTGGATAACACTGTTGTTTTGGATCAACGGTTTACATTTACACCTTCAGAAAGCCCAAGATTAAAATGCTACCTGTTAGTGTAATTGAAATCCTAATCGTAGGTGTAACAGAGTTTCCACAGATGTCTTTAAACACTAATAGCTAGATAACAGGAATTATAATATACTTAGACCTTATAACATATGATTCTAACTGTATGATAATAACAGCAAATTAACGTAAACTCGAAATGGTGCTTAGTGGGCCGATATGAAAAGTTGATAACATGCTCCGATTGTTATCACATCCCTTTCCGTAAATGTTATCGCATGGCATTCCGGTGATACTCGGCGAATTCCGTAAAAACACATCTCAATGCTACCTTTTCAGTGAAAAAAGTTACAAAGTAGTGTGTAAAACAATTATTTGGATACTGGAAAGTATAGTGTGTAAAATTATGAAAAAAAAGATAAAAAAAAGATAAATGGATTTTTTAAAATTTTCAAACATAATCATGATAATTTAGAAATTTACTCTAAAAAAGATGACTATTCCAAACAGTGTTCTTTATGTAAATTGATGATTTTTTTTTTGTCGATTCGTCTATATTAGAACATTTTTTATTCTCTGTTGGGGTATAAAATAGAAAGATTTCATATCGAATGTACTAAATATGGGGTCCGACTTTCGTGAACTTTTCAATCTTTGAAATCCTTTTTTGGAACCGCGTACAAGGATCAATATATGAATCATCTGTTATGTTTTCTCCATTGTTGAAGCATGTGATGAAAAGTTCAAAACATGTAATTTTTCATATCTCATGTGTAATCAGCCCTCAGTCAAGATCAGCCCTCGAGCTATGCGGCTCTTGGGCTGATATTGAACCTAGGGCTGATAAAACATGCGTTATGAAAAATGGCATGTAATTATCTGATAACATGAATAAATGTTTACATTCTAAACTTATGACGAAAGAACCCGACATTGCAATGGCATAAAAAGAGCGAAAAGATGAACGGTTTCACAAAATCTGGAAAACTAAAACCTGAGAATCACTTAACCAAAGCAATGTAAATAAGCTCATTGATACCAGGATTATAATTTTGTATTTAAGCTAGACGCGCGTTTCGTGTTTAAAAGACTTATCAGTGACGCTCGAATCAGAATGATAAAAGGGCCAAATAAAGTACAAAGTTGAATGATCTCTAAAATATCCCGAAAGATATAAAGATCGTTCTCTAAATTTTGACATGGATCGAATAACTCATGTTAGATACGTTGAACGAAAAATGCTAATATTACCTGTTTTTGTAGCTTTGAATACAAGAGCATTATTATATTCTCGACATATACTTCTTCTGTTTTCTACTTTTGAATCCACACATATCAGTACCTTCTTCAGTTGTATTGCCATCGGTATCGTGCATATCATGGCGGTCCTTATTTATCATACATGAGTAGTTGATCATTTATGTAACAGTCTAATCTATATAAAATACGATAAACGAAAAACACTGAAGAACCACATCAACAAATGGAAACCACTGAACAACATTATACTGACTTTGGACAGGTGCAAACAAATGCAGCGGTTTAAACTTTGCTATAGGTAAAATTCATCACCCTTAATTAGGACAATAGTGTATAATCACAACAAAGAAAGACGCACTATGGAATATTTTATTGTTTGGCGTTTTAACTATCTTGATCTGAGCATCACTGATGAGTCTTATGTAGATGTAACGCACGTCTGACGTATACACTTATAATCCTGGTATTTTTGATAAGTATTATTGAAATGGCCTAATTCTATGAAAATACATATTATCACAAGTGACCTTGAATTGCAAGAACACATATGATATATGTCAAAATGTAAATACAAACCCAATAGAAGGGTTATATGTAAAACAATGTAAGAAAGGCAAATAAAACGTTGCACAACATACCATCAAAAATAATTTTGTTTGATGACGATCAGGTTTGATTTTTTGTGGTCTGTGGCATATAAATCAATTAAATTGAAAATAATTAATTCGAAAAAACAAATTCAGATACCAAATATTTCTCTTAAAGATGACATAAGAAATCAATCATAATGTATTACAGCATTACTGACCTTAAATCTCTATTGTCTGATACATCTTGTATGCGTTACATCAAAATGTTACTCTTGGCCGTACCACAGCGGTCATTTTTTTTTATGATTAAGAAACATTCAAACAGGATCTATACAATTAAGACCTATTTTTTTTTTATTATGAGGATTCAAACAGAATCTATGCAATATTTATATATGGTGTTGTCATTGTTTAATAAACATGATAAGATTTTTTATTAAAGCATTGAATTTCAGTGTAGCTTGAACTGGAAAGTGTAAACAATTTGAAATCAGAACTACTTACCCTCCTAAAACATCTTAAGTGTCACCCTCAAACAAAAGAAACAACAAAGAAACCGATTTATTTATTTCTTATATTTTATCATTTGATAATCATGATATACATAAACATGTTGACTTGAATGAATATACAATTGTCTGCATATCATGTTTTTAGGAATGTCGCCATCTTTGATGATTTTTTGCGTTGCAGCTTCAATATAATACATATTTAGTTGTTTCCAATCCATTTTTTTTAGATCCTTATGTGTATCATGTAGACGTATTCCTCTGTAATGTATAATATTAAAGTAATATCATGAAACAATATTATAAAAACAGCAGTAGTCGCAAGAACACACAACTTTTACTATGCAAAGCTTGTTTCTCTATCGGTGACCATTTATTATTGTATTATTTGGTCTGTTGAAGAAAGTTGTCTCATTGGCAATGATACCACATCTTTTTTTATCTATAAGATTTTGTACACATTAATTCTGCAATATTATATTGCTATCTATACATATTCCAGTTATTATAGATTATATACCTATATGGAGTTATTTTCTTTCAGAACGACAGGTCATTCTTTTTCAGAATCAACGCGGACGATACCATGTTTCAATGATATATGCTCCAAGGCATAAAATGACCTGTGTCATTATTTTCCTTGATAAACATGCAATCTGTGATTAACTTCGAAACTTTATTCGTTGAACAGTTTTTTGTCGCCGATTTGGAAATTTATTTTTCAAGGTTAAATCGATGATAGGTGTAAAAGAAACCACATTGTAGTCCCGCATTTTAATCTAAGAAACAAATAACGTGAATTTTGTTAATTCATCGCTACACTAAAGAACTATTATCATATATGTCAGATGTTTTTAATGTGGACTTTCATAAGATAAATATTTAAAAACTATTTATAAAATAAAATTCAACATATTCGTGTGTAAGATTTTGTAAATCTTATTGAGTCAAACTGAATAGGTTGATTGATTTTTGGTTGCTTGCTTAACGTACAGTGGCAAATATTTCATGCATGTTCAGAACGATTCAAACTGAATAAGAAATCATACTGTATCCTATATTCGTCTTCGTGTCAGTTCTTAACTTTTTTTTAATTTATGTATACCTTTTACTCAACTAATACGATAATCTTATATTCTATTGAATAACAATATCGTAACTCACGAAAGGGTCGGGTGAGGATGGTATATAATGATATCCTGATTATCTTTTAATGAAATTTATCGCTATGCAAAAGACAAGCTTTCTGCATTTTTCATTCGATTCAAGTAAAATTGTTCAAAAAATTACTTTTCCGCGATAGAAATATCATAACAAATAGAAAAAAAACATACCCCTCCCCCTTTTGCATAAGCTACTTGGTACAATTAATAACTAACAATGTGTCTTGTATTTATCATACACCGTTATCGGATGGTAACAATACATTTGTGTCTTACTCATGCAGTTACAATTATATTTTTATTGTGTATGGATAATAATTTTGAAAAGGTTTATATTTAAATTATTTAGTGAGTTTTATTTCACTTTCTAAATGAGCCGCAGGGCGTATTAAAACCTGAACGCATTAGAAAGGAATATCCCACCTTTGTGTTGTCAGTATAATAGGATACTAAATTTTACAAATCTTTAAAAAATTACAATTTTTTGACGGTATATAAGTGAGATAATTCAATACAATTGTTAAATTATGGTAATCAAGTCAAGATTACAGGTCAATAACTAATGTCATTAACATAACTGTACACTATCTTAAATGTTCAAATAATATTCAGGTTATAATTCAAGTTTAATATTTCACAATTTGTCATCTAAATACACATTATATATAGATAACCGTAATTGATTCAAATATAGAACACGTTATCATTGGTTATATACCTTACCTGTGCATTACACATTGAAGACGATAAGCGACAAAATGGCACAGGCAGCCTCTAAAACATGTGAGATATGTATAAGTGCTCCAGGATCCCAATACTGTTTGGAGTGTGAACAAAACTTTTGTGAAAATTGTAAAACTTTTCATAGTAGGCAGAAGATATCAAAAACTCACCAGTTCCAGTCTTCCTCTGATGTGATCCCGGAGGGTAAATCGAAATGTAAGGACCACAATGAAGACTTCAGTTTTGTATGCAAAACATGTGACGTAGTAGTGTGCAGTAGTTGTGTGACTGGCAGTCACACAGGGCATGCTTTTTCCAAGCTTCTGGACAGCATTAAACAGTTAAAGGAGAAGAACACAACATACCTACGTATAAGAGTACAACAGTCAACACAAAACATGAAGCAGATAGAAAAAGGTATAAAGGAATTTAATGTCAAGGTGGAAGGAGTAGTCAAAGCTATTACAAAAGAAGGTACACAACTCAAGGCTATGGTTGATAAATGTGTTGCAGAGATGATTTCATCGGTCAATGATCAATCTAGGAGAGAAAAGGACAAATTGACAAAGATCATGGCAGATACTAGAATGGATTTGAAGGCAGGAAGCAATTTAGACATGCAGATTGATGAACTCGACAAGATCAGAAACGATGGTAATTTGTTACAGTCTTTACAGAAGCTTACAGATGACATTGCAAAGCTGACGATAAAGCCAATTCCCGAGTTTCCGAACATAAGGTATACTGCGAAGTCCGCAACAGATAACGACGTTAAACAACTGTTTGGTAACTACATACTCAGGTAATTCTACTAAAAATGACTGAGAATTTTTTGGGCGTAATACATGCTTTAATATAACCATAGTATCTTAATGAGACACGTTTTTTTTGCGAAATAAAAATCATGTTGTATTCTGAAATATAAACTAATGTCTTGAAATAATATGACAGACGAAGGAGCGATAATTCATGAAATACAAATATGCGTTCATTACACATCTATTGTTTAATATTATGGATTCAACATGTGCTCCAGAAGATAAATGCAGGATCTATGGCATTTTACATTTGAAGTTGTATTGATACATGTACGTTGACCTAACTCGACAATACGTAAACATGTAAATATGTAGAAATGCAAAAATAAAATTGAGAATAGAAATGGGGAATGTGTCAAAGAGACAACAACCCAACCAAATAAAAAAACAAAAACAGAAGGTCACCAACAGGTCTTCAATGTAGCGAATACTTGCTTCCAAACTAGTACAGATATAACTGTTTTTCTCGTTATTTAAATGTGTTATTCTAATTGCATGCATTTTATGTAATATTATAAAAGAAATAAAGACAATAGAAGCGTACCGCTTTACAATAGTAATATATCGATTAAACAGAGAAAAATTCAAACAAAACTGAGGGAAACACACATTAACTACAAGTGGAAATCAACAGAATAACATTAACACTGTCCTGCTACAAAAACAAACGCCAAAATACAAAGAAAATTACTATTTGTTCACAACTGTCATACTCCTGACACTTGACAGAACATTCCATGAAAAAAAAATATAAATAAATTATGTTTATCTTTTATCAGTGAAATGCGTACACAACAAATGATGAACAAAGAAAGAGAATTGCCTTCATCCAAGAGGTAGGGAAATATTTGTGTATATTAAACAGTTTTAAAGTTACATGTTTGGCAATATAAACTTGTTATCAAATCTGTGAGTGAATTACACATTATTTTCTTGCATACCTCAACATTTGACGTTTCAACGGTTCTGATTAAGATTTTATTATATATAATGTACCCCAGTTAAGCGTTTATTTTTTTTTTCGATAAATCAATTATAATGTCTCTCCTCTTTTTTCCACTACGTACGTTAGAACACACTGGCTCGAGCACGATTGCGTTTTAGTAAATAAATCATATGATATGCAAACGCATACTAGTAGCATCAATTATGTTCAATAAAGTTTAGATTTTGTTGCATTTAATTTTCGTAAATATACTGCTCGTTAAAATGTGTCTGCTTCTCAGGTTAAAATATTTAAAACCTCTTTACACTTATAGAATTTCTCTATGGCTTATGTATCTCCTCTTTTTCCACTACGTACGTTAGAACAAACTGGCTTGAGCACGATTGTAACTAAATAAATCATCTAATGATATGCAAACGCAAACTAGTATCATTAATTATTTTCAATATTGTTTAGATGTTGTTGCATTTAATATTCGTTAAATTGTCCCTGCTTGTCTAGTTGAAATATATAGAACCTCTTTAAACTTATACGATATAACCAAAATATAAAAGTCATTCATCACAATTATCTGGACTATTGAGGCACGTATAATCAAAAGACGAAATACTGCTTTACAACAACATAACTGTTTTGTTAAGTGTAGTTTGTCTTTTTGTAAATAGTCTTTGTATGTCATATCTTTTCTCCTATATAAATGAGCTCTTTTAATGCGGTGACTGAAAGCAGATTTTATTTTAATCTAATCTCCCCACCGAACACATATCTATATAATATATCACTGGAAAGAGGAAATCGCGTACTATAATAATATGCCTGTCGTCAGGACTTGATATGGTCACATTTTTTTTATAAATTGAGGTCAAAGGTCATTTGCAAAAATCTGTGAAAATTCGGGAGGGTTTCAATTTTGACATTTTTTCTTTTTTCTAAACTCTATCTAAACACACATGATACTGTTTTGGCTTTAATGTTTGTTATTAAAAAACTTAAACGATGTTTTATAAACAAAACTTCATAAATCAAGTTTTCAACCTATAAAATGTTTAGAGCACCTTAACTTTATGAAAGTTTTCAGTTTCAGGTAAAAATTAAGTGTCATGCAGGACAGTACTTAAAAAAAAATAATTAAACTAACATATTGGGTGAGGTATCAAACCAAAGCAATAGAACTCTACAGTCAAATATTACCTCAAATTGAATTTGCGGATACTTCAGGTTTTTTTATCGACTACTCGTTTTTCACAATTATTACTGCTTCCATAGTGGTATTTGTTGTTGTGTTTTCTACTCTGGTTAATATCTATTACATTATAGGTTTTGTACTTATATCCCCTCTTTTTCCCTTTGCAACGTACCACAAACTTCAAAAGTATTCCATATAAAAAAAAAAACATGTTATATGCTTGCAAATAAAACAACTCTTAAAATAAGACCAAATGAGACATAAATTAACAAATAAAGGTCCTGTACGGGCTTCAACTATGAGTAAAATTCATACGGCATAGTCTTCGATTCCTGAAATGAATAAATTAAAAGAAAAGAAAATATAACGGCCTGATTAATATACAAAATAAATAAGAAACAAAGAAATATAGTATACAGAAACAAACACCAAACACTGCATAACCGTCGCGTGACTTGTAAAACACATAAAATGTGGCGGGATTTAACCTTTTTAAAGTCGCGCCAACACTCCCCTAACCTCGAGGAAGGGACTGTGGGTACATTTTGTACCAGTGCAACAAGCTTTATACCAAATCCACCGTTATCGCCATCCTCTTTATTTTGATCAACCGTCACAAGACATGTTTTAATATTTCTACCAATTCCACTCATGGCCACAGTTCTGCACATGAAAGGTTCTGGTCAAAGCAAACACATTATTTTGAGTTTTTCTTTACAAGTACCGATAGGGTACTACCATTATAAGAGCACTGATAAGAAAACAATTGACGTACATTTGAGTTGAGTTCGTTTTTACGCCAAAAAATGGCGGTGTGGCAACTTTGTAAACCTTTGAAAAATCGCTCATAAATTACTATATATTATTTTTCAGGATATTTGTCTTTAATTTATTGATGTAGTAAATGCAAATACTAAACTTTTATCATTTAGATAAAAGTTTTGGGATTCTCAAATCTGGAATCCCAATTTTTCCCCCGTGGGACAGATTTGCTCTTGTTATATGGAACGCGGGTTTTTCAATGACGTCATCATAACATCATAAAAAGTGCATAAAAAACTGAAGGAACCATTCTGTTTAATAATTGAAAAAACGTTTTGACGAAAATGATAGTTTAGTGGTTACAATAAATGAATTATGTTACGCGGGACAGCCTTAAAATCGTCGTTTTTTTAAAGGTAAAGCTTGTCGCATGCAGCAAAAAACATAGTTTCGGTGATTATTTTTTTTCGTTTTTATTTTGAAATTCTTTAGTTTTTAAAATACGTACAATAGCAATGGATATGATATCACAAAATTATATAATTGGACTTGCATCTTTCCAACTACACCGAATTTCCAATAAGGTACGAACATCGCGCGTAACGTCATAGTATACATTTACGCAATTTTTATAGTGCCATTTCCAGAGAAAAGTCTTGGCTGAATGCATCTTTCATCTTTCGAACCTCTGGACTGTTCCACGGACAATGTAGTGTACGGAATCGAATGTACTTTGTGTGGACTACTTTATGTTGGTGAAACTCGACAAACTTTACGTAAAAGAATGAATCAACACCGGTCTGATAATAAAGATCCGCAATTCAGGGTTCTTTATAACCACTTTAATCAATCGGACCATGACCCTTCGTTATCTATGAAAGTACGGATCATCGAGAAAATTGATCACCACACAAATAGTCCAGTACTTAGTACTCCTTTCCGAAAAGATAGAGAAAATTTCTGGATAAGGGAACTAGGTACTGCAATGCCATATGGGTGCAATGATAATGTCAAAGGAGTAGGAAATTTGTCAAGTCCAGCCTGCAGTGATGTTAATGTAATGAGTTTATTTAATACTACCTTACGAAACCAACGTAGTCATGGACAAAAACGTTACCATCGACCTAATGTAAAAAAGTCTTCCAAATCTAGATCGGCCTCTGGAAGCTTTGATGACCTTCTTTCTCATCTGCATCATCCGTTAGGGTTACATTACATTAGAACTATTCTTTTTTCACTGCCGGTTAATTTTCTAAAATGTTTGAGAGATTATGCACTTGACAAAGGAGGTACTAATACATTTTCTCCAATATACAGACTTGTCAGTATAATTTGTGATGTAGCTCTTTTCCGTCTCTTTAAACTAGTAAGATCGGAACCTTTACATGAGGAAAAGAGAAAATTCCTTCCTGTTCACTTTAACAATAGAGGAATTGATGCAATCAACATCAGCAACGTTCTACATAACAAGGAGGTAACATCTAAAATTCCTATTTATTTTCAAAATCAGTCTGTTCCTATTGTATCCTACAGTTACACCAAAACCATTGCACCCACAATATTTAACTATAAACAAGCATTACATGACCTTGATTTAGAACAATACCTAAAAAAACCTCTGACATGTGATTGTTCCAACTCGCCTTACAATTACAGCCCCTCTGGCCATGTTATTACTGGGGATCTAAACATAATTCAACATGATAATCTCCGAAAGGTGATTTCTCGTGGTCCTAAGTTTAGAGAACCCCAACACATCAATTGGAACCATAACTTCAAAATAATTATGGATTCCATTGAGAACTACGCCAGAGCATGGGCTAAGCGAGAAGAAGTTCAACTGGACACTTTGTCAGAATGGGTCAAAACAATCAGGTCTCTGATAAAACGTCGCATTCATAAGTTGAAAAACTGTGTGAATGATCCACCTAAGTCCATTTTCAGTGACAAAGAGGCTGTGAAATGTCTATCATCTCTTCAAGATAAGTATGTTGTTGTTCCTGCGGACAAAGCTTCAAATAATATTGTCTTTGTATGTAAATCGTATTACTACGAGTGTCTTATATAAGAATTAGGAATTAATGAACACTCAGGTAATCCCACATACAAAAACATATCATTTGACAAGGATGAGATTTTGGCGAATCATAAGTCCTTCATGGCTTCTATGAACATTGCATTGAACGACAAATCGGAGGACTTACCTTGTTTGTATTGGATACCTAAACTTCACAAAATTCCGTACAAACAACGGTACATTGCCGGCTCATCTGCTTGTTCTACTAAAGAATTGTCCATTAGACTGACTAAAATTCTGTCCGCAGTTAAAGAGGGTCTTCAGATATACTGTGAAACTGTTTACTCTCGTAGTGGTATTAACCATATGTGGATTCTGAAAAACTCTAAAGAACTTCTTGATAATTTTAAATCTCGGTCTTTTTCTGAAATTAGTTCTATTAAAACTTTTGATTTTTCAACCTTGTATACAACCATTCCCCATGTGAAATTGAAAAACCGTCTAAAAGAAATAATCCACAATGCTTTTCATCATAAAAATGGTAGCATACGCTATAAATTTATCACTTTGGGATACCATAAGGCATATTTTGTTAATAAGGAACAAAAGGGTAAAACATACTACACAGAGGAACAAGTGATCAGTATGCTGGAGTTTCTTATTGACAACATATTTGTTGAATTTGGAGGTAGACTTTTTCAACAAATTGTCGGCATTCCTATGGGAACGAACTGTGCGCCTCTCCTTGCTGACCTCTTCTTATTTTCATATGAATCGGAGTTCCTTCAGACACTTGTCAAAAACAAGAAGATCAAAGAAGCCAGGTTATTTAATTTCACTTTCAGATATATTGATGATGTTCTTTCCATTAACAATCCGAACTTTTCTGATTGGATTCCATTAATATACCCACCAGAACTAGAAATTAAAGAGACCACAGACACGGCTTCCTCCGCCTCATTTTTAGACTTATACCTCGAATTTGACATACACAGTCATCTCAGTACCAGAATCTATGACAAACGAGACGATTTTAATTTTGAAATTATCAATTTCCCCCACCTTAGTAGTAATATACCAACTTCACCTGCATATGGAATATACATTTCCCAACTTATTAGGTATTCAAGAGCTTGCAGCTCCTATTCAGACTTTGTAAAACGTCACCAGTGTCTGAGCAGAAAGTTGATGAACCAGGGGTATGTCAAAGAACGTCTCGTTCTTTTTCTAAAAAAGTTCATCGGAAGATACCCAGAACTTGTTGATAAATATTCCGTATCAACTTCACAAATAATACAAGATGGTCTTGAAGGATAGATTTTGCGTACTGACGTTTGTTATCATCTTAATTACGTATTATAGAATTCTTTTATAAGTCTTTTTTAGATAATCATTTGAAGTGACTCAGTGGTTATGTAAAACCACATACTTTGAACGGCAAAATTATTTCATTGATTGATATTACTTTTACTTAAGGATCTTGAATACTATGAATGACAAAACTATTTTATTCAATAATACTACTTTTTCTGTTTAGTCTGTTTTTCATGATATACATTTGACGTGAAACTGTACTTATGTGTCCCGTCATACTTTGAACCACACCATTATTTTATTTATTATTATTACTTTTACTGTTAAGTCTGGTTTTTGGTATATCTACTTTACGTGAGTCTGTATTTATGTATGCCGACATACGACAAAATTATTTTTTATGTCTACCTGTGCGAATTTCAAACGCGCTATTTTACACCAGTAATGAAAACCTTCTATCATTTATGGGTAGACTTTACATAGATAAATTCAGCCGTATTTGACGTGAAACTGTTCTTATGTATCCCGTCATACTTTGAACCACACCATTATTTTATTTATTATTATTACTTTTACTGTTAAGTCTGTTTTTGTTATATCAACTTTACGTAAGTCTTCATTTATGCATGCCGTCATACGACAAAATTATTTTTATGTCTACCTGTGCGAATTTCAAACGCGCATTTTTAAACCAGTAATGAAACCTTCTATCATTATGGGTAGACTTTACATAGATAAATTCAGCCATATAAGAATAGCAAAATGAGAATGTTAAATTAATGTATGCCTTTTTGTGCTTCTTTGTTACATTTGTTGTTTATGTAGAGATATTAAGATGATAACACAATATTGACTGTTGTACCCCTATTTTTGACATTTTTACTCTTTGAGTATGTTTGTTTTGTTCATGCATCGTTGACAATTTAATGGAATTTGATGCGACTGTCATATAAGTGAGAGGTTTAGCTAGCTATAAAACCAGGTTCAATCCACCATTTTCTACATTGGAAAATGCCTGTACCAAGTCAGGAATATGACAGTTGTTACCCATTCGTTTGATGTGTTTGGACTTTTGATTTTGCCTTTTGATTTTTGATTTTCCTTTTTGAATTTTCCTCGGAGTTCGGTATTTTTGTGTTTTTACTTTTTTCATCGAATAACCATAAAATAAATTGCAATGAATACGAAGGCATTGACCGAATTGAAGATGGAAAAGACAATTCATCCGAAGTTGGGTATTCTTCTGTAGAGTTTCGAAGTCTTTTCGAAGTATACTTGCAGCGGAATGAAATATATGTCCGTTATTTATGTCTATTACATTTGTCATTGAGATTTTGATGTCAGTTTTCAATTGACTAGCAGTTGATATGGCATCTCAAATAGTTATTTTGCTATTAAATATTATGTTATAGTTGCCTTGAACTTGTTGAAGATGTTTGACAACTGAATTTCTATAGAAATCAATGAGTTTAGACAGCATTTTACAAGTAGAATATTTAAAATAAGAATCAGCCGGAAGAAAAGATCTATATTTATCAAGTAACGGTGTCATGAGGAATGACCATTGAATCGTTCTCCATAGCCAAACTAAAATTAGTAAAAGCAGTATCGAGATCCGAAATATCTGCTTCTACGATTTGTTTTTGTTTTTTTCGTTTTTAGCAAATATTTTGTAATACAACCGTAATGACAGAGTGCTTGAAGTTTAAAAGATGGACGGGAAACTGTTCTCAACTTTAACCTTATCTGACACGAATAAAACATTCTTGATACGCTCATCTGATTTAAACTTCAGTTGTTTTTGATCTTACTAAAATGTTTTGTTGCAGCAAAATATACAAGCGCTCCAGTTGAACGACTGCATTCTAGAACGCGTACAAATACCCGAAACTGAGGGACAACAGTCCGATAATTTTATGTCGTCATTAAATGACAGATAGAAGCTTCCTCACTCTAAAAGGGGGAACAAATACATTTACTTGTGTAACTTTTCTAACATGAACAACTATAAACTTCCTGCACAGAGTTCTTTAAATTAACAGCTTCCGCATGCAACATCTTGATGTTCACCTCATCCAATCTTTTATTCAAGTGCAGATTCAAAATCGACTCCCCTATACTAGTAAAATATTTGTTGGCATATTAAGCACTGCATAAAATTTAACGACTTTTGCCTTTTCTTTAGACTTATAATCGAGCAAGTTGGAACGAACTTAACATATCACGGAATATTTACTGAAACTATCCGTTAATTATTATGATTTTACAATAAGTCTTTTTTGATGTTTTATAAGAAGAAATTATAGAATACAAACATATACAAACAAAGTATGTGGCATATATCAGTGCACTTTAATTGAAACCATGTGTATATAAAGCAAAGAAGGTAGTTATTTCATATTTCAGTTGAGATCAAATTATTGACTAATACACAATATGTGACGGAAGACAAGTCATTGAGTTCAATGTTGAAATTGAAGTTTTTTACTCCATTCTTTTTTCATTGATTTCGTCAGGTTTCTTTGATATTTTGGTTCCGAAATTGTTATCACTTACTAGTTTTGTGAAATATTATATGCTTAAAATATTATGGGTTAATGTTTATTACTACTATGAACAAGAAACTAAAGTTTGTGTCTGAATTTGCAATTAAAATTACCTCGATTTTAAATAGTCCAAACTTCGCAAATTTCATAGATTAGAAGAAAATAAAATACTGAATAGAATACTTTGACATATAAAAATAGCTGCAGGAAAAACTATTTCAATTAAATGTAAGCAAACATACACATTTTTTTTATTTTGAAAAAAGGAGGGTTGAAACTCTCAAATATACTACTAGTCATTAAAACGACTTTTTAGAAAAATGTGACCGTACGAAATTTTGACGACAGGGCAAAAATAAAAAAAGACATATTTGTCTTTAAGTTAAGACAATTTTTAGCCGTGTTTTATTTGGGAGATTAAACTCGCGATCTAGACGACTTTTTACACCTATGTCACCGCACTATTTGTGATATTGTCACCTCTTTTTACCATAAAAAATATTATTGATTCACAAAGTTATTCGCAATCGACTGTCAAAAAACAGTTCAACCATGCCAGCATTCACATTCACAATGAAGGGGTAAAAGATTTTAGCAGTCACATTTACCCTATTCACAATCGACTGCTGATACAGAAATTAACGAATTCAGTAGTCACTTTCACAATCGAATTTTGTTGACGGGGTGAATGATTCTATCAGTCACATTTCCGAAATGCATATGAAATTAGTACAAGAGGTTTCAATAGTATGGTATAATTGAGAACTATCAGTCATTACAAAATGATTTGAGTAATCGTATATATTTCTTCAACAAGTTGAAACGAGATTACACATATGCTGTTTTATGAATGGTTAAATTAAAATAGTTCGTCATTTCATTCAGTTTGTAAGTGTCTGTAGGAAAGACGGGGAAATAGCGTATGCAATCAGAAATAATTCTAAAAGGATTGGAAAGATAAAATATATGTGACCTCAAATTGAATATATTGTTTTGGTTGATGTCGTCTAATTTTGTTTAAAGGAACGACATACACCAATACGACCATTACAGCTAAATAAAAGTCGAACTTAATTATAAATTCTTGTCAAACATTACGTATACTACGTAAGGACAACCCCCACTCACAACAAATGGTGAACTGTGATACTATTTGTGGGTAAACAGCTTCTGTTCTACACTGCACCATAGAAAACATCTCTGAAGTAAAGCAATATATCTTTCTAGTAAAACAAATGTATCTCTGTCCAGGTGTAAGTTGATTTATTTGTTTATAAATTATCATTTCAATTCATTCGAGATTGTCTAATTTGGTTTATGACTATTGTATATATTTCAAATGCTTTTTTGATATTTTTGCACTGTTTATGTGTGTATCAGTTAGTTATAGCTTGTTGGATTTTAATATTATCTTAGAATAGAGTAAATTTTAAGTCAATCAATTGTGTTGCTCATTATAGTGATTACAAACAGGATGTGATACCAAAGGAGCAAGGAAAATACCTGTTCAGATGTAATCATTGTGGGTAAGTTCATTATAATTGTTTCTATGGACATAACACAAAGTTGTACATCTATATCATTTAGCGTATCAAATGTATGATTTCCAAGTGTCAATGAAGTGCATTATCAATGTTTTTTTCTCGAAAAATGCAACTGCTGTCATTTGTAATTGGCTTACGCCAAACTGATGTTTGCACTATTTAAGAAATCAATAAGAAACATTGATGAACAAACCAATAAGAATGATATAGAGCAGCATTATATCTGTTAACTTGTAAATAATTTACACATATGTATTAAGGTAATGAGCAACATAGGTTCGACTGCGTCAACAGTGATGTAAATGGTTGTATAATAATAATACTAGACGCCATATGTTGGTACTCATATTTAATCACTCATAGGGTTCATTTGGTGGTTTGATACTAAATCATTCACGGGTATTATGCATGATTTGCATGATTTGCATAATATGGAGAATTTAAAAAAAAAGATGTGGTATGATTGCCAATGAGACAACTATCCACAAAAGACCATTTTTAATCAGTTAAGATGTGGTCTACTGCTCGCATGCATGTCAGTAACTGTCTTTGTTGATATACGCATCATTGCCATTTTGCATAGGTTTTTTAGTTACCTTTTCTGACATCAGACTCTTTTAAACTGAGTCAAGCGCGCGAGGTTTGTTTAGACTTACAACTAGTTTCAACACACCAATGGTTATAAAAATGTTCTGTTTCAAGTCAGGAATATTGAAGTTGTATTCAAATAGTTGGGTTCTATGTATGTTGCATTGCCCTTTGTTTTTATTGCAGTTCAGTGTTTCTGTTGTTCCATTATGACTTCTTATACTTGGTGTGGGACTCTTAGTTTTGGGTTTGTAACCGGGATTCGTTTTCTCTCAAAATATCTATGACGTTGAGCTGCGGAAAACTAATGATGTCGTTATTGGCACTGTCTGGATAACTGTGTGTTTGTTGTGTCGACATTGAACAGATGTTTGCACCTGTCCAAATTAGGGAGCCTCTTAGACTTTGTTAGTCTTTTCAAATTTAATTTCAGTTAATGTATTTGTTTTGCAGTTTGGTTTGACATCAATGGAACTAAGTTAGTACAAACGTTTTGTTAGGAGGCCAGTTAACGCCAGCGCAGGATTATCTCGTTGTCTTTAAAACCCATAGGTTGCCTTACATGTTCTCTCCTTTTTGTCGGGTTGTTGTCTTTTTGACACATTTATATTTCCATTCTCAATTTTACTTTGTAGTCAATCTTAGAGTGAGACATACATGGTGTGATGACAATTATCGAAAGGTCAAACAACACAATACTCATTTGTACAATATTGCAGTTTTGTTTGGATGAAATTTCCAGAGAAAAATTGAACAGCTTAACCAAAATCATCCACCATAAACGACAAAGAATATTTTAACATTGACATTTTTTACAAACTACTCGACATTTGCCTTTTTCGTTGGGTATGTTTCTCATATTTAAAAACGCTGAAGCGATATAATGTAGATGACGTAAAGCTCTAAACGCAGCACAAATTTGTGAATTTAGACGATTTACGTTGGCATTAAATTTCAGACCCTTTTATTTGCTGAGTCAATTATCACTTTTGAAACATTAATTGTCAGATGCAGAAAGGTTGATGCTGCCAATGTTATCATAATAATGTAATATTCATACATGTTTATCTCACAATACAATTCAACAATAAAGGTGGTAAAATGAAGTAAACATACCTATATTTATAGAAACTATTAGTATTGCTTTGGAAATGTTTTCTGGATAAACGGCAACTTATCTATCAGTATTTTTGTTTAGAATGTGTAACTGATATTATTGATCTGTTTCATCTTTCAGAAAGGCAGAGAGAACTGATATGTAAGTATGATCTACGTCTATTGTAAAAGACAAATATTAAAAATTCGCAATTCGTCAAATTGTTCCAAAAAATAAGCTTACAATAGATTGTGACTTGAGCAACACGACGATGGCTAGGTCTAAGTGTTCTTTGTTTTTTTTTTTATCGAACGTGTTGTTTGGCTTTTTTAAATTTTTCTTTGCTATGGTGTATGTTTTTTTGGTTTTTATGATTTTCGAATGGCCATTGTATTAGGTTGAAAACATATTTCGAGAAAATAAACATTTAACGTCTATTACACTGTAATCGATAACAAGTCCCATTTTAAGCCATTGTGTCTTTTATTTTGCTCACCCGTGCATATTGTTGTCAATTTATTCGAATCATATGATACTGTAATACGATTAATAGGCTCAGCTAGTTATAACACAAAGTTTAATCCATCATTTTCTACATTAGTGAATGCATGTACCAAAAACGGGGCGAAAGATACCAGAGTGACAGTCAAACTTATATATCCATAATAACCTGGGAACCACATGTCTTAGAAATATAAAAAGAAACAGGAACAACAAAATAACAATCATTGTTTATACTATAGAGATACAAAGAAACATATATCAAACAAAACAATCATGTTGATGTACTAACGTTGTGAGATTTATTGCACATATATAAATACAAGGTTTTACAAATTAAAAATTCATGAAAAAAAGATTAATGAATAATGTTGTCTCGTTGATAAAGACACTCTGCGACGTTTACTATGTGTCCAGTTTATGTGAACTGTGGTTAAAAGTTTTTTCTATCTAGTTACCATATCGGATAGGTAAATCAAATGTTGCTCGGACAAAACACTAAGTAAAAATATAGAAGTGTCATGTCGAATGTTTGTTCATTTGTCACATTCCTATTTATACAGCACGTAAACATTGCAGGGTTTGCACCACACACTCACCATGTTACTGCATTACTTGTTCAATTACATTTAGTCTATTTATCAATTTTTTATAATTATTTATTTGATATTTTCAGATTGTAAGTGTCAAGTAGAAACCAGATAAGTATAGCGTATTTTTGTATATGTTGGTTTGTTTGTGTGTGTCAGTGTATACAGATATTTATATAAATTAGTTAGGTAGCTTTACAATTTGAAATAATCTCAATCACTATGAGGAAACATGAGAAAACAAATTAAACTCATAGTAATGACTTTACAATTGAATTATCTGACAGAACACTCGATATTCTCAAAATGTTGTACTTTTATTGCATTACTTTTTCAATTAAATCCAATGACGATTGTTTTGTTTTTAACTGTATGATTTGCTGTTCAATAAATTGATTATTTTGACTGGTTTTTGTTCAGCGTGTAACTGTCAAGTAACAATCAGAAAAGTATAATTATATATACTATAGTTCATTATATAAAGAGAGTAATACAAATGTGTTAAGTAAACCAATACACATGTCATGATTGTGATGTATGATAGCACCCGTTATGTCTACAAAAGAGGCGGAAGATACCAAGAGACGTTTAAACGCATAACGTTATAATTTAGTACCCAGAACGACAACAAGACAAGCAAATGAATACAAAATACAACAATCGGGATTGCGTTGTTTTCTATATGTATCTTCATCTTCATTACATAACGTGTGATTAATTCAGTAATAAAAATAAAACAATACACATGTCATTAACGTGATGTATGTGAGACTCGCGGGTCGTCTACAAATGAGGCGAACGATACCAAAAAGACATTCCAATGCATTGGTCGAATATAAACTGACACCGCCATGGCTAAATCCTAGTCCTACAAAAAACACCAACAACAGTCGTCAAACAAATTGTGTGATTTCATCCACTGATTAATACATTTACCGTCATTGGAAATGCTGAAAGCAGAAATGTGTAACCCTGTATAGTTACCAAAACTGTTGTCAGTTTGTTTTAGATTTATGAGTTTGACTGTCCCTTTGGTATCTTTCGTCTCTTCATTGAAGTATATGTCCTTGGAAAACACATATCAATATGATTATATCGACCTGACATCCATTTTTTTTTAGGTTTCTTAACCAATTATAAATGTACAAAGCGCCAAATCACACAACTTTTACATTGCAATAACTGGCATCATTATATCTTATTGACTATACTTTTCAAAAATATGACAAAAACAAACTGTCATCTACAAATTTTCTCCTATCCCATTACTATTTATTCCTTTAATTATATTGGAGATAACTTAATTCATTTCTAAATGGTATGCTGTATTTAATGGTTATTTATTTGATTGTTTCAGGAAGTAAGTGTCAAGGAGCATACAGATAAGTAGTTTACACTTATTTATTAACCAACTTACTACAATATGTATAGAAATGCCCATGCTTTATAAAAGGAAAATTTCGACATCTGGTCATTATGAACGAAGAAATTGCTACAGCCAGTCATTACGAGATATCAGTCATGCATTACGAAATCTCAGTCATGCATTACGAAATCACACCCGTGCATTACGAAATCACAGTCATGCATTATGAACAGATGAAACGGGACATCGATTAAATCAAAACGTCATTTTTATTCTTTTTTAAATTTAATATCATAAAAACAAGTTAAAATGATGTTCATTGACATTGTTTTGTAACGACTTGAAAACGGAAATATTTCACAGCCTTTTTCGAGTAAGACTTTCGATTATTATCATAGTTTCATTTCCGTTGTTCAATCTTCAGAAATTGCAGACTTTAGAATAGTTAAAAACTGTCTGATTTATTCTTCCCAGCTACTTTTTATTTGCTAGATGAAATGAAATTAAATAGCATAAAATTAAGTACTTGGATGAGAAATCAGAAATCACATCTGACAGTCACAATGTTGACTAAAATTCCATGCGAAATTGAATAAGAAAAGACAAGTTGAAGTTCAGCTATGACATTTTATTCCTGTATCTTCTTCACGGTAAGTTTCTTACTCTTTGTTTTTTCTAAGAATTAAAACCTTTTTAAATAGAAATGTTATGAAACGGGCTTTTCTGTACTGGTCCTGTTGTAGTGTGTGGATAGCTGTATAATTTTAGATCCGAGACTCGAAGACTGTTCTTGAATGAAGTTGCCTTTATAGTTGGTTAATAAAAGTATCAATATATGAACTTTTTAATATTGGCCCTGTAACATGCCCTTGATCTTAATAATGGCCTCGGACAGTTGTAATGGCCCTCGGCGTTGCCTCAGGGCCATTACAACCATCCTTGGCCATTATTAACACCTCGGGCATGTTACAGGGCCAATATGAAAAAGTCCATACATTAATACTATAATAATATGCACTTTAAAATGTAATAATATGTAAATAAAGGTGTTAGAAGAGTTGCAAAGTTAAACAATAAACATGCCATTGTGAGAGAGAAATTTTCTCAGTACCGCTGTTCGAAAGTCGTATATCGAATGAGAGAAAACAAGTAGGTGTCACGTAGAAAACAGATAAGTATAGCGTATAATGGTATATGTAGGTCATTATATAAAGATATCAGTACCAATTAGTTAAGTAATAGTGAACATTAGAACCATTAAAATGATGTATGGTAGACAGCTCTAAAATTTGAAATCATCAAAATAACTATGAGGCAAGATGAGAAAACAAAATATAACTCATACTAATGACTTTACTATTGAATTATCTGACAGAACACTCGATAGTCTCAAAGTGATGTACTTTTATTGCATTTTTAATTAAATCCAATGACGATTTTTGTTTTTGGCTGAATGATTTGCTGTTTACTATAAAAATTAATTTGACTGATTTTTGTTCAGCGTGTAAGTGTCAAGTAACAAACCGAAAAGTATGATTATATATACTGTAGCTCATTATAAAAAGTATATATAGTAATACAAAGGTAAAACAATAATAATATGATATATGATAGCCGTGCGGTATGTCTCCAAAGAGGCAGAAGATACCAAGAGACATTCAAACTCATAACGTAATTGTACCCAGAACGGAAAAACGACAATCAATTGAATACCAAATACAACAGTCAGGATTGCTTTGTTTTCTATATATCTACATTACATAACGTGTGATTAATGTAGTAAGGTAAAACAATACACACCTTCTTTTTTGTATACCTTTAACATGATGTATGATAGACGCCCGTTATGTCTACGAAAGAGGCAGAAGTTACCAAGAAACGTTCAAACTCATAACGTAATTGTACTCAGAACGACAGAAAAGACAAGCAAATGAATACAAAATACAGACGCACGTTTCGCCATTAAAGAGGCGAAAGATTATTTAGAAACATTCAAAATCATGAGTCAAATGTAAACGTAACAACCACCATGGCAAAAGTAAAGAAAAACAACAGTAAATAAAAAGACCGGGTGATTTTAGAGACCATGAAAGCCAATACAGTTAATTGGCAATAGAGAACATACACAAAACTGGTTGAACTAACACTAGGACAACATTTTCTCGAGGATCTTAGATAGGAGTCTAGGTTTATCGTTTGTTACATATCAAATAATTTGTCAAACCTTCACAGGATTTTCTCAAAAACTTTGGCAGAAGGTATTTATGATTCAAAATCAGGTTTTGAAAATTTTTTTTTTTCATTTTGCAGTCATTTTCTTATAGATGGTTTTGAATTAATTTAGTTTTACCTGAAATATTTTTAAACCTGCATTGAACTTTATGACACTTGGGCATTATAAATACTGTATATCTTTATACAATGTGAAATATCTGATAAATCCATAAAGTTGTTAAAACTTCGCTTATTAGATAGTCTTTGTTGTTAGTGTTTTGTCGTAAATAATCCAATATAATACAGACGCAATTGATAAAAGTAAGAACTCGTTTGTATTTGTTTTTTTCTAACATGATTATTATATAATTTACAACTGGATACCATAGAATACAAAACATACAGATTTGTTTTTATATTATGATTGTTATAATCTCCAAATATATAATTAATCCTAAAGTTTAAATATCCATTTACAATTATTATGGGAGAAATATATTCATTTTTATCATTTAATTTGATTTTTATTTGTATATTTTTACTTTTTTGTAATAGCTCTCACATTTAGGAAACTACAGTATCTTCTAAATATGATTAACATTTCCAGACAAAATGCTGAACTTAATATGCACAAGTAAAACGTTGTATCTGATGTTTTAAGAGGAGTATTTTAACTGTATTTATATTTCTTTTTTTTAGGGAAAAGTAAGTACCAGATAAGTATGTTGTGATAAGTTTAAACAAAATGAAAAATAAAAAAAAAACATGTGCTATTGAAAATTGTATCTGATATTTTTAATAAAAGGGAAAATATGTTAAAAAAAAATCGTATCTTGTATCCTTTAGTTTATGTTATAAGTGTATAGTGTACTTATAAACATTCATGGTACTGTTTGGTTCTAAAATGATACAACCCATTTTAAGGAGCCACGTTATATATTATATGAGAATTGATATGGCATTTTGATGTAGCAACATTTTTTTTACATTATTTAAAACATTATGTTATACAGTAAATTTTGCATCTTGTGTTTCATTTTGGCACTTCATATAGTATGTTATTTTAATTCACAATTGTCGATTCGTACTTATTTATCTTTGATTATAACTACCTTACGTCAACTTGTTTTAGGATGAAAACACCAAAGTGTCTTTCGAAAGTCTTGGTGTATAAAAAAATCACATAAATATCACATTTCAATAGTTGACATGAAAATTAACTAATCTTTTCAATTATCTGAAATAACACACTTCCATTTTAAAATGTTCTCCTATCACATTAGTACTTATTCAAGTAATTATACTGAAGTTGTTTTACTGCATTGCTGAATTGTATGTTGTATTTTATGATTATTATTTGATTGTTTCAGCTAGTAAGTGACAAGTAGCAAACAGATAAGTAAAGCGTACATTTACAAAATTATGCAATTCATAATAGAAGTTGTTTGATGTAATGTTGTTATTGAAATAGCTAGGCAATACAATACACATACCATTTAAATAATGTCACACAGACGTGCGTTACGACTACAAAAGAGTCGGAAGATTTAGAGTATCGTTAAAATGGTATATCCAAAAATGTTTTAAGCCAATGACATATGATAACCGGAACAGTTGAAATATTAGACCATAAATAGCATAAGCAAAACAAGTTTACTCAACCTCAGTTCAACTTTACTTTTGTGTGGTGCAACCTTAGTTCTCAAATGATTCCTAAATCTATAAAGCCATGCTTGATTTATAAACTAATTCAATAATCTGACTTCAAAATAATCTACTATCACAACCACCTATGGTATTCTTATATTGTCGTTGGTATCTCTCATTGCTAAATTGTATGCTGTTTTCTGTTGTTATATTTCTATAAGTTGTCCCTCAAGTTAGTGTCAAGTTAGGCAAACAAATAGGTATGGACATTAGTAATTTATAATATAAGGTTTTGTTAAAATGGTAGTAGTAGACTATTAGATTATTAAAAAATCATATCAACTTAAAATGACAACATTACACGACAGGGCTACAATAAATAAATCGAAGAAAAATAGGACAGAGAAACAAACGAATAATAGCCATCAAAGGGTACCAGGTTAGAAATAATTGTATACGTCAGACGTGCGTTACGTCCTCACAAAAACTATGCTCAGATGAAAAAGTTTGAAAGTCAAAACAAGTACAGAGTACAAGAGCGATAAACGGTTTGAACAGTCATTTACTTTTTTGGGGGAGATAGTCATATTAACAACTTAGTTTGTCATTTTTTTTTTATATTTAAGCATCGTTTAAGTAGCGACAATATTCACACAGTTTCAGCTAAGCAACAAACAAGCAATTTAAAGCAATATTTAAAAATTAGCAAATTGATAACTGATGTTTTGAGAAGATGTTTTATGTGTATCTGGATTTTGTAAAGTTTTTCCTTAGATTTCAAACTTTTTTTTATATTTTTCAGTTATCGGTAAGTGTTATGTAACAGATAAGTATATAGTGATAAGTTTACCAAACAAAAAGAATGAATAGACATCATATAGCGAATTGTGTGTGTGGAATTTAAAGAATGGGAAAATATAAGCCAGTTCCAAAACAAAAGCATTCTTATATAAATGTTATAAGAAGCCAGGCGATATTTTGAATTCTGTTTTTTTTTAAGAATAATATCAGATAGTGATGATTACACATATTCCATAATTTTCTCCAATACTTATGTATTGTGACTTATATTAGAACGTTCATATCTTAAGCTTTAAATCCAATGAATATCTTATGTTTCATCATTAAATAATTATACATTTATTTTAACTGTTGAACCAATTAACGCAAAGTTCAATAAGGATGTCCGAGCGACATGTTTTATATAAGTAAGTTTTTTTCTTCTTCTCATTGTAGATGTTCATGTGGCGGGTAAGTACTGCAGATAAAACATACATTCCATATTGCTCTTCGATGACTTTAAGTTCATAGTATGAATTCGTCATACAACGACGTAGAGATTAAAGTATTTATTTAGTTTATCAATTAAATTAAATATGACATGCGTATTATTGTTTTATTCTTCCATTTAGCATATGCTAGGCATTACTAAATGTTATTATGAGTATGTGCCTATCACAAGTGAACAGCCTGTAATTCACATATTTGTTTTTTCGTTTTGAACAAAAATTAGGCCGTTAGTCTCTTGTTTTACATTTGTCATTTCGGGGCTCGTTGTTAAAGAAGGTTATGTGACTTATAATTTTTTTGTCATTCGGTTTCTCTTGGAGAATTGTCTCGTTTAAAAATCAAACCACATATTCTATGTTATTTTTGCTGCAGAAAAATCTTTTCACTTGCGTTTCATAGAGACACGATAGAAGACGGATGACATACTTTATGTTTACAAATATATTCTTTAGAAGGACACTTGTCTTATTGTTTAGTTAGTTTTAATGACTGTCCTGACATAACTTGTTTCCATTTAAAAGAATTTGTAAGTTATTATACTTGATATCTACTCACCGAACAAAGAACATTTCAACGTATAAAGTATAAATATAAGCTATAGAAATCAATATTATACAGAACTAACATGTACTGTTAAAAGGTATCTTAAATACAACTTGAACAAAAGAGTACGATATTCAACACATCGGAAGCTTTGACTTCTATGACTTTTGTACAATAAAAACCGAATTTCAACATCAAAACCTACTATTTATCTAGTCAAATCATTACAAAATGCAAAAGCAAGCAACGGAATCAACATGAACAACAGTCACGCCTGATTTAGTTCGTATATAAACCAATTAGTCATTAAATAGCTTAATCAAACCACGTCAGGACTGAAAGACTCACAATATTTTAGCAAAACATACATACACACTGTTTAGTTTCATGAAGAATTTACCAATTGCAATCAAATCGCATAGAGTACAAAAAACAACAAATTTATACTTGTACGAGTATTTTGTAATTATAGTAAAAATAAAATTGAGAATGGAAATGGGGATGTGTCAAAGAGACAACAACCCGACCAAAGAAAAAAAAAACACAACAACAGAAGGTCTCCAACAGGTCTCCAGGTTCAATGTAATTATGGTGCATACATTACAATGATAATATTTGTCCATGGTATTCATGTTTTCAGATCTATGTTTTTTATCAAAGAACAGTAAAGAGACAATCTGTAACAAGCATTTGCCAGACAAAGAAATAGGAGTAGAGATGTAATTCCTTCTTAACTAAAGAACCTTATGTTTTTATTTTGTCTGTACATATTTTTTTAATTGATATGATTTATGATTATAGCTACAAATAAAATAATCTTTGCAAAATGTTAACTAAAATGTTGTTTCTGTCAGGTGTCGTTTTATCATTATCAAAGTCATTTATAGAGTTGTAAGCCTAAGAAATGTTTTAAATACACTATCAAAGCTTCAGAATATAAGTTTGTAGGGCTTCTGACTTCATCATCAGTCTTGTTTGTTCACTAGGAGGGAACATACAAAGGTCAAAATAACAAACATCTGTCAGGGAAACATGTAGTGAACATATAAATTTATCATGTTGTTCATGATATAAATATTCAATGGTACGTTGTTTTTAGTAACTGGCTAACAAAACACGGTATTGTGGCTTTACCTTGGCAATACGAGCGTGGTTTGATGTGCCAAAACGATTACATAACGGTCAACGTTATCAACAAGGCATCAGCTAACCCTTTAAGATACGAGCTCATACTTTCCTTTAGGATAATTCTGCCCAAAAGCTTCATTTCAAGCAGCAACATAAACTAAGAAAAAACAGGAAAATCGTATATAAACAAAGATTTCAGTTATTGATCGGATATTTTTATTGAAATTGCTGACTAATGAACATTTCAGGAATTGCTGCATACAAATACTATTATTAAGAGTTTGTTCTTTTCTCTTCTGATAGGCGAATTATATCCTTGGATCTGTTTTTATTACCCAATGTGAACAGTGTTCCGCGTACCCAGACATTGCTGTATTAAACTACATGTAAATAACACATTCGTTATCATAAGAAAATGATAGTAGACTATGTCATTCATATTATACATTGTTATAATCATATCATCAAAAGTATCACTTATAATTCAATAATTCTTATATGATTTGCATGTCTATAAATATATGTCATGTATGTTATACTTGAATCAGATGAGTCTGTTAGAATTATGTTGCCTTTGTTTACATTTCGATCGACCATGTTGATGTAGAGTCTTTAATACCTTCAATGTTCATGCAAGAAACATATGCATGGGATCAAAAGGATCTAACTAAATTGAATATATAATTATGATACTAGCAATAATGATAATAATAATCATATTCCACATTCTGAGCACATACTTAAAAATCTAATGCAAATGATGCAAACATAATTCATACTATCAGAAGTGATATATGTTACATTAAGCAACCAAGCATTCATCAATACACTAATATGTATGTGGTACGGGTGTCTTTTGTTTTCTCGTAAGAGTCGATTTTTGCCTCAAATTTCAGGTTCATCTAACGGAAG
This sequence comes from Mytilus trossulus, assembly GCF_036588685.1. Taxonomy (NCBI): domain Eukaryota; kingdom Metazoa; phylum Mollusca; class Bivalvia; order Mytilida; family Mytilidae; genus Mytilus; species Mytilus trossulus. The sequence continues at coordinate 8,567,486 of NC_086377.1, forward strand.
ATTTTGGACACTTTTTAACACTTAAGGGGGCTCCTGGGTATAAATCAATTTTTATTTCTAATATAGGGATTCGCTATATTGTTTGTATAAATGAACTTTATCCTATACTTAATAGAAAAAATAAAATAAAAAAATGGGCCACCATTCATTTAAGCTCACAATCTGCCTCCGGAAGAAGCATACATTTTTGTTAATGTCCTTTTTTTCTGTTGGACTAGTAAAATTGAGGTAATATAAAAACAAGAAAATAACCTATTTACAGAAATCGCTTAATTTTTACAATCATTTAGTTCATGTATAGCTTATTTGAAAACAATAAGAGAAAATATAGATCACCGATGAGTTTATTTCTTTTATTAAAAACTAAATGCCGAACAAATGGCATTGTTGCACCAAAGGGAGATAATTTGGAGTTTTTGCAATGATATAAATATTTTAAAAGTAATCTGGGGCCAAACTAAATCGATTTGTTTGGCAGATGCATGTTACTTTCGAATAAATACCTAAACATTTACATTTTGATAATTTTTCCAGATGGACGACTATATTGCATAGGTTTTTTAAGGTGTTTTGATGACCTTAAATCTTACTGTCAATTCCTGTTAAGAGTACAGGTAGATAAATGTCTCATCTGCTATAATTCTAAATCTCCGGATTTATATGAAAATCAAATCAATGATTATCCAATGAAAGCAGGAACCATGCTTCAATTTTGCTGTGAGAAATAGGTAATGTATCAGGCCTTAAATTTTTGTAGTACTGATCATGTTTATTCGGTTTAAATCATTTTTCTCATACTTTATTTTCACAATAAAAATTTACACAGTACATAAAGATGAATGATTTGCAACTCCATACATCATATTTAATAAATATTTTCTAATATGTCATATACTAGGTGATGGCCATTACTTAAATTCCTGGACACACATTAATTCATATTTATAAAGTAGCAAATCATTCTCATACTTTCATTTGATAAAATAAATAATGATTAAAGGTTAAAAGGTACAAGTATGCTATTGTTCTTTGGATAATTCTAACCCAACTGCGCAAGTGCAAACTGAACACCATATGGTTCAGAAGTCTAGAACTATTTGCAGGTTTTAAGTCCAATAAATTTAAAGACTTTACATCTTTATATGCTTGAGGTGTTAAAGGAAGTTGTTGTAGTAATGTCGCTACACTTTTATTGTGTGGAAAGAAGCATTCTATATTAAACTATGTTATAGAACAGAATAGAACGGAATATTTCTATTTCCCAAATTACAGGGCCCATACAGGGCATAAAATTAGATACAATTGATTTATATAATTGGTAACATCAACAATAATAGAGGCATATGAATATAAATTGGGAATATAAGCATTGTATTGGTCATAATCTAGTAAAAAACACAAATAAATAGTGAATAAAAAATAATAAAATTACATTATATTTGTATTTATAAAAATTGTCTATTTTTCATCTTTGCCACTTTGTCTGATTTTACTTGAACTCCGCCAACGCGCGCTGAATTATAGGTTACTGTGAAATAGACTATTTATTGAACAACCAAACAAACACGCATGCTACCACAAGTACTACATACAAATCTGTATACTGAGCAAGACGGCCGCATCCATTATTCGGGTTAATTTCAGGTTTTTGATTTTCATATAAAATCCGGAGATAGCATATATAAAGTCGATGATCAGTAATTTTAAGTGAAACATATCCGCTATCAAATGTGATGCAAACATCCCGTACCGATCAACTAAATACTGACGGCGTCTGTAAAACATTCGGAAGGGTAATTTCTACATTACAATAAGAAACCTGTTTATTATAGCTTCATTGTTAGCAACAAATATATATGGAGGCAATCATGACAGAAAACGCAAGCGTTGAAATATCGTAACAAATGGGAAGTAGTTACTCCATGTGCAGGCTTTGCGTGAATACTGCTACATAGAAACGGAAAAAATATTACTTGATAACCGAAGTAATTTTTGTTTTCATAAAATTTAGTTACCAAACGACGTTTAGGTATCAGCCAAGAAATAAGGCAAACTTAGCTATAACCTCCGGTGTCCTGTGTTTAAAGTTCTATTATATAGTTGCATTCAACATAATTACTTTTAATTATTTAAGGCAAATGACATTATTTATATAGCAGTACATACAGTTAAAAGATAATTCTACCTTATTTTCATTTTTGTCTGAGAATCTCCCCTATAAAGTCGAATATGAATGAAGTCATATATTCACAAAAAGAAGAATATAGTTCCCAGTAAAAGTTGATAGTTGATAGTAAAAATGGTACAGTTTACGCCGTAAAAGAAATTCCTATGGAAAGTTGCATTGTCAATATTTACAGAAATGCAACATTATCTCTGCTACTTTTACTAATAGGTTCAATTTGGGTACTCTGTGCAATTTTTGTACCAAGACGTTATATCTAATGTTTATATTTGGGGTTTATTTATGAAGTTTCTGTTAGCCTTATATGATTTTTAAATTTGTGTTTCTTGTGTATAATTCGGAGTTAAGTATGACTGTTTCGAGTCATTAACACATTTTGGACCGTCATCAACTGTTTAGCCATAAAAAATTATCAGAAACAGTTTTCTTGGCTTAAAAATTCTAAAAAAGGGTCGAATATTCTAAAAGAAAAGTTGACTTACAAGCATTTATTAATATTCGAATATCAGAATATGCCATCCAAAACACTTTAAATCTGACCACACGCGTATGTACTATAGTAGCCAATGAAACTATAGGAGGGAAACAAACTTGCATTATTAAAACATTATTCTCGGAAACAAGATTACCCAGTAGATATTGCTGAAATACTCCACGTAGTGAGCATTCAAGTCACAAAACCGAAACGTCAGAAGGAAACTTATTCTAATGAAAATATAACTGTCAATCATAGAACTACAATATTTTAAACAACGCTTTTGAATTTCTTCCAATTTTACAACAATCGAAATAACCGAAGGAATGGATTCCAAAGTTGGCACGAAATATAACCACTTTTCAACCACTACTTTTCAAAGTTCGATTCACATCGTTTGGCAACAATGTGTAGAGAGCGACTATGGTTGTAGATGTGGCTGGACTATATAAACAAACGGGACTCTACGACATTTTAATCTAGAGAAACATTTAAAGTTGATGCAAGAATGAACTGTCCAACTTGCAAACTGGTTTGATAAATGCTTGTAATATTGTCTCAAATGTTCATTTTTTTTATTTTGAATTAAAGAAGTTTAATTAAAGACAGATCACTCAAACAAATTATACATAAAGATGATGATAAAAGTAATAACATCATACATTAAAAAAACATCCCTGATGATATTTGATTTTATAAATGCAGAGCAAATATCTTTTTTATTAATTGAAATACACCAGTGTGGCTAAATGCTTAGTTTAAACTATCAACATATTTCCTATATTCACAAATGTAGGTTTGGCAAGCGATAAATCGGGTTCAATCCACATTTGTTTCTTAAAATGTGCTGTATCAGGTCAGGAAAATGGTAGTTAGTTATCTTGTTGTTCGTATCGAGATCTATTTGTGTGTATCGTTTGGTTTTTTGTTGCACTTTGCTATTCCATCCATTTCAGTAAAAGCTTAAAATTCTGCAGATACGAATTGTGGTCCATTCTCACTTACTATTTGTTCTGGCAATCCTGCTCTCGCAAATATAGTCTTTAAAACTCTAATTGTCATTGGTATAACTTCATGCCATTTAGAATGAGCATCAATCACAATCAAGAACATGTGATCAATAAATGGTCCAGCAAAGTCAATATGAATTCGTTTCAAAGGACTTGACGCCCAATCCTATGGATGAAGTTGTGACTGTTTTGGGTTACGATGGTGCTTTTGACATCCGAGACAACGTTTTACTAGTGATTTTATCTCAGAATCAATATGTGACCACCATACGTAGCTCCTTGCCAATAATTTCATTTTCACTGGGTGCACAGAATGTTACAGTTCTAAAGTTTGCTGTCTAAATTTTGTCGGAACAATAGAAAGTATTCCCCACTGAAAACAACTTTGACTGATCGACAGTTCTTTTTCCGGTTGAAATACAGTTTCAAATCAATATCATCATTGACGGTCCACCCTTTTTGTACTAATTCATGGACTCTTGATGAGATCTTGTCACGCTCAGTTTCTCGTCTAATGTTATTGTTTGTTAAGCTTAGATCTTAGATATAGGAAGATGTGGTGTGAGTGCCAATAAGACAACTCTCCATCCAAGTAACAATTTAAAAAGTAAACCATTATAGGTTAAAGTATGGCCTTCAACACGGAGCCTTGGCTCACCCCAAACAACAAGCTATAAAGGGCCCATACATTACTAGTGTAAACCATTCAAACGGGAAAACCAACGGTCTAATCTATATAAACAAAACGAGAAACGAGAAACACGTATATATTACATAAACAAACGACAACTACTGTACATCAGATTCCTGACTTAGGACAGGTGCAAACATTTGCAGCGGGATTAAACGTTTTTATGGATCCAAACCTTCTCCCTTTTTCTGAAACAATAGCATAACATCACAACATAGAAAACACACGATAAAATATCAATTGGCAGACTTAACTCAATCAAAAAAATGTTCTAGTTACCTTAACATGAAAACATCAACTGCATCAAATTCCTAACCATCTGGTTCTGTTGATTCCTGTGGTATTCTCGAAAGCGCATCTGCGTTTGTGTGCTTGTTCGTGTTTTTGTACTCGATGTCATATGTATATCCACTTAGAAACAACCCATATCTCTATATACAACCTGCTGAAGTGGTAGAAATTCCCCTTTTCGGATTGAATATTGATACAAGCGTCATATGGTCTGTAAATTTACGACCATATAGATACGTATGAAACTGTTTAACGCCTAACACTAAACCTAGAGCTTCTTTGTCGATTTGACTGTAATTTCTTTCGGCTTTATTAAGTTATCTTGACGCAAATGCAATAAGGCGCTCTGTTCCATCTTGCTTTTTATGTGACAAAACTTCCCCTAATCCAAATGGATAAGCATCACAAGCTAATCGAATAGGTAGTTCTTGGTCATAATGACATAGAACCTGCTCAGATGTTACCAAATATTTGGCCCTCTAGAATTCTTCATTCCAATCCCATTTGTCATCTCTTTCTAACAATCTGTGTAATGGACGCGCACAACTGATGAGATATTTGGTACGAATTAATTAGAGTAATTCATTAATCCGAGGATTGGACGTATCTGGGTAACATTTTGTGGTTCTGGTGTGTTTAAAATCGCTTTGATTTTATCCTCTGTTTTGTGTAATCCATGATTATCTATTTTATGTCCACAAAAATCGATTTCATTCTTGAAAAACTTGCACTTGTCCTTATTAACTGAAAGGTTGTACAGCTCTAATTTCTTCATACCTTTCTCGAGGTTCACTATATGTTCACGGTCATTTTTACCGGTTATAACCATATCATCTAATATACATTGTACTCCTGTCAATACTTGAAGTATTTGGTCAATGGTGCTGTGTCAGATTGCAGGTGCGGAAGCTACATCGAATAACATTCGGTTGTACTGATAAAGTCCTCTATGCGTATTTATAGTCAGGTACTTCTTTGATTCCTCTTTCATATCGAGCTGTACATATGCCTGTCTTAAATCTATTTGATCTACTTGAAGCTGCTGATTTATTTTGACGCCACCTGCTGACTTCTTCATGACGGGCACAATAGGCGTTGCCCATTCTCTAGATGGCACTTTTGTAATTATTCCTTCCTTTTCAAGACGGTAAAGCTACTGTTCAACTTTTGTTGAAATTTGATTTATTTTGTTTGATTGCTGTTCAATAAAATAATCGAATGCAAACATAATCCCTTTTTCATTAACTATTTACTGCTCTAAATCAAAACTAAGTGCAAGAAAATATAACTGAACCAACAGGATGTTTGATTAGTTCAGTATATGAAACTATTTTGTTTTGTTTTGGAAAAAAATTAAACCACGGAAGGAAATTTTGAAAATTGAGCCGTACATTGACCTATAATGGTTTTCTTATTTTTAAATTGTTATTTGGATGGAGAGTTCTTCCTATATCTATTAACAAAGATCTAAGCAGAACATATACCACACCGCTAACGAATAAATTTTAACTTGTAATTTGCATAAAAAAGATAAATGCATTGTATTCAAATAGCACGACTTAACATTTATAACAGATGAAATCCACATGGAAATACACATGTATTTTTGGAAAGCAAGTACAACGATTATGATGCATTAATTTTAAAATAACAACCATCATTATTTACTTTATTTTGCAGAATGATGCACATAATCAAGGAAATCAAATAACAAATACAGAAATTGGACTACAACTCTCTTCAAATGCAACTATAATGGATAACTATCTGAATTAATGTTTTGTTTTCATTATATTCAATTATGATATGATTCTGATTACATAAACAATAAATGCTTTGTCAATGATGTACTACAATGTTGGTAAAACCACAAACGAGTAAGGCCACCCGTGCAACATCACACAAATTATCCATACTTCGGTGTTTTTTTTTATTTTCACAAATTATAACATTATACGCTATCATTGCGGATACATATATTAATCCGAATTAGCTACTGTTACTACACTGCAAACAATTGTTACAAATTTAAAGTAAGTTGTTAGAAATATAACACCAATTTTTCAAACTTATTTCCCTTTTGTTTTAATATTACCAATAGTTTTACTGTAGACCAGTACTTTATTGTGAAACATTGATTGATTATAAACTATTTTAAAAAGTACTGTATACAAGTACCTTTAATATTTTTTACTAAACTATATAAAATTTATTAAATTTAAAATATCTCTACCTTGCATTATATTTCTTCATGTAAAAGCAAATACTGGAAAAAAAATCCACAATGGAACTTATAGCCATGCAGATTGAATTTCATATCTTATAACATTTCAAAAGTAAAACTATTATCACATTATAACAAATTTTTTATAAATGCTATTTTTGTTATAGAATTGTTTGCTTATATTGAGATATGTAATGTTTCTTCATCATGAAATAAACGTTCAAACTGGTTTTACTGAATGATTTACCTGATACACACTAATCTGGTAACCATTTGACTACGACGATTTTCAGTCTTTCCTTAATTCGATTGTACGTCTCATGTTTTTGTGGTTTCTCTGGAGAACATAGTTTTACATTCGCTCTTCAGATCGATAGTTTTGAGTTGTAACATTTAAACAGTCTTTGTATCTATGTATGGTCATACATTGTGTCCGCATAGTTTCAACGAGTGTTGTACGAAGACATTGTTCGCTAAACATTTCCTGTCGTTTATTGAAGGAATCGTTTTTTATAAAAAAAAAAACAATTGTGCAATGTTGGTTTTCTAATGCACGTTTCTTTTTAATCCATAGCGTTGAAAGTTTCCATTTTTTTTATATTTGTGACCTTTGAGCTTAAATATGCTTTTGATATTTTTCTTTGTTTTTCATTATTATTTTACGAATTTGTTGACCGATTGTTAAATTTTGACATATTCTTATATTGAAGGATTTCAAAAACAAAATGTTAATGTTATTACTATTTTTGATTTTGAAATAGAACATAAGACACACACAAACAACAAAATTATGTTAATGGACGTATATAATAACGATACCAGTATGTTTTACTTCTACATGTATATAAAGTCACTGGACGATAACCCTTTCCTGTACAAACGTTACTTTTTTCACAAAACTGTAATACAATTCGCGCAAATACATTAGCTCACAGAACATTAGACAGTGTCAAGACAATGTATTCGACATGTATCCGAACAATTCAATCAACGCATTTTCTTAATTTTTATTGATGCACACGACCAATCAAAGTTAATAAGCGATTACATAAGTAGAAGTAGACTGGTTTATCGGAATGCAACATTTTGTTAGTTGAATACACTAATAGCGAGAAAACTCAGATGTGCATTATTAGAAAGTCTTGGTTTCATCAAATTTTATGAAACGTTGAATTAAAAAAAGGAAAATATTTCATATATTTGAATGCTCAAAGTGAACTTGAATCGAAAGAGTACATATATTTGCGGTAACAATCCGTTATTTAACCAAAATCTTTAGAAATATAGTGCGTTTGAATTATTGTACTCCTATACTTTAATTAGTTGTTCGGTTTTTTTTTGTATGCACGATAGCTCTTACTAGTACTTCGGCAATCGTACAATGTAAGTACAAGAGACACACTTTGATTAACAAAACGAAAAGAAAACCTACCACAACGTAACAACTCAGCACATCCCGATTCCGGTTGTGTGATGCACCACCTCTATTGAGTTACGCAGAAAGAAACTTACCACAAAATAACAACTCAGCACATCCCTATACTGGTTGCCTGATGCACCCCTTCAATTGAGTTATGCAGAAATAAAAATTAAGGAAGGTTTTCATAGATTTATTTATGGATTGATTGATGTTTTTTTCCTTACATCCAGTGGCTAATATTTCATGCATGTGAAGGACAAGAACTACATTACAGTAGGTCGTGCAATAGGAGGTGTGAAGGACAAGAATTAAATTACAGTAGGTCTTACAATAGGAGGTCTGAAGGACAAGAACTAAATTACAGTAGGTCGTACAATAGGAGGTGTGAAGGACAAAAACTAAATTACAGTAGGTCTTACAATAGGAGTTGTGAAGGACAAGAACTAAATTACAGTAGGTCGTACAATAGGAGGTGTGAAGGTCAATAACTAAATTACAGTAGGTCGTACAATAGGAGGTGTGAAGGACAAAAGCTAAATTACAGTAAGTCTTGCAATAGGAGTTGTGAAAGACAAGAACTAAATTACAGTAGGTTTTGCAATTGGAGGTGCAAAGGACAAGAAGTAAATTACAGTAGGTCTTGCAATAGGAGGTGTGAAGGACAAGAACTAAATTACAGTAGGTCTTGCCATATGGGGGTGTGAAGGACAAGAACTAAATTACAGTAGGTCTTACAATAGGAGGTGTGAAGGACAAAAACTAAATTATAGTAGGTCTTGCAATAGGAGGTGTGACGGACAAGAACTAAATTATAGTAGCTCTTACAATAGGAGATGTGAAGGACAAGAACTAAATAATAGCAGGTCTTGCAATAGGAGGTGTTAAGGACAAGAACTAAATTACAGTAGGTCTTACAATAGGAGGTGTGAAGGACAAAAACGAAATTATAGTAGGTCGTACAATAGGAGGTATGAAGGACAAAAACGAAATTATAGTAGGTCGTGCAATAGGAGGTGTGAAGGACAAAAACGAAATTATAGTAGGTCGTACAGGAGGAGGTGTGAACAAGAACTAAATTACAATAGGTCTTACAATAGGAGGTGTGACGGACAAGAACTAAATTATAGTAGGTCTTTCAATAGGAGGTGTAAAGGACAAGAACTAAATTATAGTAGGTCTTGCAATAGGAGGTGTTAAGGACAAGAACTAAATTATAGTAGGTCGTACAATAGGAGGTATGAAGGACAAGAACTAAATTACAGTAGGTCTTGCAAAAGAAGGTGTGAAGGACAAGACCTAAATTCCAGTAGGTCTTTCGATAGGAGGTGTACCTTGATGAAATATTTAAAATGCCAATGGAAAATGAGGGTTTTAGATAGGAACAGCAAGATAGCTTTTCAACAGAAAGACCCTATCAAGAGTTATTTCAAGTGTTCTTAATTTGTAGGAATCATGAAGTTCTTTCTTCATGATATATAACATTCAACGTCACTATTCTTTCCGGACGTGGCTGCAAATGTACGCATCAAGCACAACCAAATTCACGCTCAACTTAAGCAAAGGTTTACTACCTCTAGGGAGAAACAACACAATAACTTATTCCGTTCTTAGGTGTTTCCAGTTCAAGTTGTCCCGTTACTAGTAATTCCGTTCTTAAACACTGCGTAAAACTTCAAGAAGCGGAAGAGCACAGAGACATTACAACACATTAGTTAAATGAAAACTTAAAATGACATTGCAAAAACCTATTCAGACATAAAGATAAACAAAAGTATATGAAAAAGACATGGTGTTTTATGCTCTTTTTTTCTAGCTTGACATTCATTAGAAATGCCCATGTCAGAAATGTATAAAACCCATGACATATAATAACCAAAAACTGTTGAAGAAAATGTCCATAGAGAACATATATCAATATCGGCATAATGTCACCTTTCTTGAGGATGATGAACCAAATTTGCTTAACACATTCTTAATGTACAATGTATAAGGAAACAAATAATAAAAATATCATATATAAATATTAGGCATCAGTGCTGACATAAATACTTTTCAATAATCTGACAAAAGAAATTGCCATTTTAAAATGTAATTCTCTCACAGTACTATTTATTCAACTTATCTTATTGATTGTATTAACTTATTACTGAATGGTACATGTGGTGTGTTGTATAAATTTTGATTATTTATTTTATTTTTTCAGCCTGTAAGTGTCAAGAACAAATTTGACAAAAAATCAAAAAGTATGGCGTATAATTGCATATGCGATTCATTAACTATTTTTTTGATACAATGGTGGTAAAAGAATAGTTAATTTAAACAATAAACATACCATTTAAGGAGGCTCGCGGGTATAAGATTTCCCGAAAAAAAAAAACTTTTATTTTACATTACAAATTCGATACATTACCTTAAGTAGTTGTAACTTTAGCATATGGTACAAAAATCATTCCAAAAAAAATAATTCGTGTTGACCCCAGGTGACTTTTAAAATGTCGATACCATTGAAAAAGCTCTAAATTATCTCCCTTTGGTGAAAAAAATGTCATTTTTTGGCATTTAAATAGAAATATCTTTTTTAACTCATCGGTGACCTATATTTTTTATTGTTGTTTTCGAATAAGCTGTACATAAACTAAATAATTATAAAATTTAAACGATTTCTGTAATTTAATTCTTTTTTTATTTCGATATTACCGCTATTTCTCCTATTAGTTCAACAGAAAAAAGGGACATTAACAAAAATGTATGCTTCTTTCGAAGGCAGATTGTGAGCGTAAATGAACGGTGACCCCATTTTTTTATTTCATTTTTCCATTCAGGATAAGATAAAGTTCATTTATAGAAAAATATAGCGAAATCTTATATTAAATAAAAAAAATCATTTAGACCCGCGAGCCCCCTTAAATGATTATTTCAGACGCGCGTTTTGTCTACAAAAGAGTCTAAAGATGCCAAAGCGAGATTCAAACTCAGTTGTCAAATTCGACATTGCACATTCATAAAGAGACAAACAATAGTTTGCAGATAAACAACAAAACGAAAATCAAACGTGACGATTTCATGCACTGTTTCTTAGATTGAGTTCACTGTATAGGAGAGGCTAAAAGAAGAGATAATCAAACCTAATGACGCATAATAACCAACATATTTGAAGAACTAAATGATAATATAGAACATACATAAAACTTGTTAAATCAACCCAAGGTCAATATTCCTCTGTCATTTATATAATTCGTTGTCAAATAGTATGCTGTATTTTATGATTATTTATTTGGATTGTTCGGCAAATACAATTCAAAAACAGATAAATAAAGCGTAAACTTGTAAACGCAATTCTTAATTTAACGATGTTTATAACATGCTGTTGATCGAGAAGTAAAGTTTTATAATAAACATGCTATTTAAGAGAGAAACATTCTAAAAATGTTTATTAATTGATCGGCAAATTACCAATATATCTGGGTTTTTTTTAATTACCATTTGGAAAGATAATAAAGATTTAAAAAAAAAATATATGTTTGTGAATCCAGTTACCCTACCTCTTCTATTTTTTTTTACTCTGAAAAACGGCCCACCCTAAATTTTTTTTTATTTTTTATATAACTTGTATAAATCATGATGTTACTCCATTTGACATATTGTTAAAAAAATAAAGAAAAGAAAAGAAAAACATTAATTTACCTACCCGAACTTTTATTTTAGATTTTACGGAAACCATGCATATTATTTATTCGGCCAAAAACATCACACCATTTGAGTCCGCTTTTAAAATGATCTGTCATATTTATGATATTTGAGACCTAGTTTTAGAAACGTTAAATGTTTCTGTTTATGCAGATTGCTTTGAACCAAGATGTGGCAATTAGGTAAAAAATGAAAGACTTCATAGTGTCACACCACTTAATGTCCTTATCTTTATATCACAAAGACAGTAGTTAACCGACATTTCAATCTTATGTAGGGTTTTAATAACAGTTGAATTCAATTTTTATACAGACATACTTTTTCAACCAGAAATGGTTAAAAAGATGTAAAGATACTTATTTGCATAAGTATATAAAAGAAGAAGATGTGGTATGATTGTCAATGAGACGACTCCCAACACGATACCACATGACACAGAAATTGAAAACTATAGGTCACAAAACGACCTTCTTTCTATTTGACGCAGCTTATATGTTGAAATAAAATGTCTACTATTTTATGTGTTGTGTATTTCACTGATAATACTGCTTTCAAAAAATCAAAAAAAAAAACTTTTTTAAAACTTACATATATCCGAATGCCTTTTTTTCTTCTCATAAAATTGACTTATACCTTATAAGTCGGAACGAATCAGACATACTTTGTTATGGGTTTTTTTGTACATTGATTTTTTCATTATTTACAATTGGGCATCATAACAACTTAATCCATACATAAAAAAATGACGCTATCAATGTTTTGATTATCGTACATGAGAAGACCATGATATGGTCTAAATAGCCATGTACAGCTTTTTGGAGTCTGAGGATATAGATATTCATGTTTGGGTTGTCATTTGTTTTGTTTATACTTCATTTGAATAGCTATACCATTCAGTTTCTACTAAATAAAAACCATTTCTCTAAAGCAATTTGTCGAACAAAATTAAGATGCATTTATAAACTGATGTTTTTGAGTATTTACCGGTTTTTGATTGTAAAAATAAAGTTTTAGATTTTAAACTTAATTTGTATCTTTATTTTTTCAGTTTATAGTACGTGAGATTGTAACAAACATGATAAGTATATTGTTATTAGTTTTAAAAAAGTATGAATCTATAACAATGTATAGTGAATGTTGAATGTGATATCTTAATAAAAATGGAAAAATATGGAAAACGTTATAATAAATATAGACGCAATCATATAAAAGTACCAAATCCATTCGTACATTAGAAGCAGTAGGATTCTTTGACTTTATAAAAATTAATGGGCTGATCTTTTAATGTTAACATCGAATATGATGACACGTAAAGCACATGTCTCCAAACATTATTGAATATTTTAATGTGCAAGTTAGACGGAGATATCTATCAAAACATCCAAATCACAGTACGCACAACTCTAGACACATGTTGATCGTCAGTGTAATCCAAACATTGCATATGTTGACAGCAGACGTTCGACTTATTTCAATGGGTCAAATGTTGTTATATCTTTCCTAAAATTTGTTCAATATTCCATACAAAAGCATTTGAAAGTTGCGTATTCAATTAAACGATTTCTAAGCTACATTAGGTGTACTCTTTTTACCGACTTTGCATGCCACACTTACATGTATGGACGGATATTTTGCAGAACAAAATCAGAAACAAATTTGTTTTGTAATACATTTGTACATGTATTATGGGTATTTCAATTGAACAAAACAAATGGAAGTCAATGTTGTAAATTAAGAAAACAACTTAAAACGTAACATATCATTAATAAAGAATAAAATAACAAAAAACGTGTTCAAGTGTTGGTAAAATTAGTGTTAATTATCACTGTTTGAATGTTTGGTCATATTTACAAATCAACTGTTTACATTTTTTTTTTAAACTATGGCTTTTCTTCCTCAGGACCAAAAGTTCCAAAAAATTGTGAGGTCAGGGTAATCCGCCGGGAACAAAACATCATTATTATCAAGAATAAAACATAGTTTTGCACAATTTTTATAAATTATCATTTCCCTGATAGTTTAATTTTATTAATTATGCTTTCACTCATTACTATGTAAACGACAGTCGGTTTAATTGAAATACTATTTTGTCGTTTTAGCTGTTGTAAAATGTAAGTACTGACAATAAAGCTAACGAGTTATATTCCTCTGCTATGACTTGGTAATAAATGACCTGGGAGAGTCATGGAAAGAATATAAAACGTATTTCTAAACACACTTAAACTTTCAACGGAGTATAGCATGTTCATTTTTCATTAATATGTTTCTTTGAGACACTATATATTTATTAGATTTAATTTTCTGACATAATCATTTGAAAACATAAGATATGTTTAATTACAGATATATTTATGTGGCACATACAGAATTTTTCAAATACGGATTCTGAATAATTTTTTTTTAAAATATATTAGATATATAAATAAAAATACAGAACTGCTAGGTATTGTTACTAGCGGATCAATTATAATTCCACTTATTTTACAGGGAAAATACAGTGCTTGTTGAATCTTAAACTCATCGAAAGCTTTGAATCGTATGACTTCTGTTCCATAACTATCGAAAATAAACATCAGTCCCCACTATTTGTTTGGTTATGCAATATCAAATAACTAAATGAAGAAAAGTGCCTGAAGATGTTATTAGTATACCAAACCAATTTGTTATTTCAAAATGCAAAACACAGTAGCTATAGTGAAAACAGAAAGTTTGTTTCATTCTAAGCATACAATTCACTCAGTCAGTTGACGAATATAAGAAAAGAAGATGTGGTACGATTTCCAATGAGACAACTTTCCACAAGAGACCAAAATAACACAGACATTAACAACTATAGGTCACCGTACGGCCTTCAACAATGAGCAAAACCCACACTGCATAGTCAGCTATAAAACGGCACCAATAAGACAATGTTAAACAATTCAAACTACAGCCTTATTTAAATAAAAAAAAATGAACGATCGAAAAACAAATTTGTAACACAAAAACAAACGACAACCACTGAATAACACTAAAACATGTTTAAAACGCATTCAAGAAAGGTAGTTGCATTACATTCAAGAACAAGAACTATATACATATACATTGAAAGAAAAAAACACTTTAAGAATGATGCATATATATTGAAACGATTAACCATGATATTCATATCTGCAGGTATATGAAAAAGATCAGCGAATTATAAAGAGACAGCCAGTAAAATAAAGGCAACAGTAGTATTCCGCTGTTCAAACACATTTGATACCAACAGACATAGTAGTACGCTTCCTACTGACGAAACAATAATGAGACATAATATGTATCTTACATTGTCCGATTTTATTTGCATGTTATCTATATAGTGAACAATATATTGATTCTGATAACATCACAAAATATTGTGTAAACATTTCACTTCAATATTGTTGTATCAACCATTCGCTCTTTATATGACAAGTAAAGGTCAGATCTAAAAATTGTTAATTTCAGAAACTTATGTTATGCAATAGATGGTCTGATGTTTTATAAATTTCGAATCAGCTAGTTTTTATCAGTTGCTAGAAATATTTTAAATCTATTTTATTTTTCCTGACATCGTTCTTATAGACCGTTGTATACTGAAAATCATTCCAATCTGTCGTAGTTTGTCGCATAGTTATTGATATGAAACTTTTTTTTTTAAATGAACAGAAATACCAGTACCTTTAAAATATATATTTTTTTAAATTTGTCAATATAAATGATAATTGTTTACCAGAAGTCGAAGATCAGACATCAATTTGATAAGTCAATTTTTTTTTCGTTTTTTAACTTATACTCAATAATGTCGATTCAAACTTTTTTAAGGGCATACGATACAGTTTTGATCCCGTATTTACAGTTTCATGAAAATTTCGATATAGGCTATTTTTGCTTGCTTAAATCAAATATGTTATAACAAATATGCCTCATTTTCCTACTTTTTCAGTTAAATTAGGTTAAAATTTTGTATATTTGCTCAAATTCGGATTTGTGGCCGTAATTTTCCTTTCAAAAGAAAGACATAACTTTTTTTGTTTTTAAAAAAATAAACAAAAATTGTTTTTTGTTAATCAATTTGTAACTTCTGTATTTTATAAGTGTCTTACAAATTTATGCATTTTCAATTTAGAAATATCTCATATTTATCAAATGGTCATAAATTAAGAAAAAACGTAATTTTTTATGTATATTTATCAAAATTTTAAAAATTGCACTGTTTACAGTTTTATAAAATTTGGTCCCCATAATCTTCCTGCTAATGAAACAAAATGTCGTTTTAAAAAAGATAGCGGTCCATGCCCTCGTTTTCAAATAAAAGTCATTACCTCCCCTGTATCTGAATCGTATGCCCTTAAGTGTAACACTTTAAAAAAAATGTATATGAATATTGATTGTATTGTTTTATATAATGTTTTGCTTATATCATGTATAAAGAAACAAATATGTTTTCGTTTTACAATGTTTTACTTTAGAAAATAAACAGTGAAATTAAAGTTTCCTTTTATATGTTTTGCGACAGCAGGTATTTCGGCTGATTGATTACAGTATCTTATTTCCATTCGTAATTCTGCCTTGCCTTGCAAAGAAATCTTTCGGCAAACAGTTCTTGCGATCTGTTAAAGGGAATGGTTCAAATTTTAGTGTGTAGCTTGAAAAAGATGTTTGATATGATTTTGTTCTACGTTAGACATATTCACATCTGCTATGCAACTATTCCCACATGATTGCCGATAATGTTACGTATTGCACTATAATTGTAAAAGTAATGTGTTCTTCAAAATGTTTTGGGGCTTTGCTACAACCGTAGCAACATACGCATGGTTATTTGTGACAATGCTTTTCATTAACGGTCTACTGTACCAGATATGTCTGTCTTTACCAATTTGAACGCTATGCTCCAAACCTCGGAGTTCATTATTTTAGTGATTTTACTTATTTCCTTAACATCCGAATGTCGTGAGTAATATTTCTAAAGAGATAAATCAGTCTTTACCAGTAGGGATGCTTTGCTTAAAACCTTTATTACAACCAACACTACTGCTTGGAAATCGATCAAATCAGTTATACATGTTATAGCTGGTATATTTTATTGAAATTGACGATTACTGATATTATTAGAGGCATAATCAGACGGGACAAATACAAATTTATATAAAAAAAAACTACGATGCACCAGTTTTTTGTGTGGTTCGTGTTGCTTAGCCCTTATTTTTCTATGTTGTGTCTTGTGTGCTGTCATCTCTCTTTTTATTTATTTCTTTTTTTTGCCATGGCGTTTTATGTTTTTTTCTTCTTCGATTCATGAGTTGACTTTACCTTTGGTATCTTTCGTCCCTCTTTTGCTGTAGAGAGTTGAGTTTTTACTCATGAGAAGTTCGCAGTTGGTAATCGAAAAGTTGAAATCATCAAGTGTGTCATAGAGCAGTAATTTAGTTAACAATCGAATTCAACTTCATGACATATCCTTTAATTTTGGTTATTTGAGTCCACTACTTAAACATTAACCAAAATAATATTGTATATTTAACGAAGTAAATCTATTAGATTGCATGCTATTTCAGATTATTAAAAAATTTCTACATTTAGACAAGTTAATTGTTCCAATCGACAAAATACAACTGAGGCGACACTATATCTTCCGTTGTTGTTAACGTTTTGAATTTACCTATAGTTACATGTTTCAAACATGTAACAACTGTAAAACAAGGTCATACAACTTTCGAAAACTATATAGCGGTTTAGCTTTTGTAACTTTAGATAATTTCGATACCTGCTTCCGTCCCAAGTGACATTCATTTTTTGCGCATCATGTCGGTCTTTGTTTTATCATGAATGGTTGGTTGGTCTATTATTAATTCATATCTTCAGTCAAAATATGTTATTAATATATAGTTGTATTCTCATAACAATAACACCTTATGAAATAATGGAATGAATCAATATCTTTTATTTTGAACTTAAAGGGATACACGCAACAAGTTAATTGTGTTATAGATAATGCATATTTTAAGGTTTTTCTTGTCGTAGAACACACCGAGGGGTGTCAGGATTGATCAAATGAAAGACCGACCGGAGGGAGGTCTTTCTTTGAACAATCCTGACACCCCGAGGTGTGTTCTACGACAAGGAAAACCTTAAAATATGCATTATCTGACTTATATACCGTCAAAAAATATTAATTTTATAAAGATTTGTAAAATTTAGTATCCTTTTTTTTACCGACAACACTAATTTAAAAGTGGGATATTCCTTTCTAATGCGTTCAGGTTTTAATACGCCCTGTGGCTCATTTAAAATGTGAAATAAAACTCACTAAATAATTAAGATATAAATCTTTTAAAAATTGTTATCCATACACAATAAAAATATTACTGTAACTGCATGAAGTAAGACACAAATGTATTGTTACCACCCGATAACGGTATATGACAAATACAAGACACATTGTAAGTTATTTATTCTACCTCTTAGCTTATGGAAAAGGGGGAGGGGTATGTTTTTTCGTTTTGTTTTGTTATTTTATTTCTATCGCGGAAAAGTTGTTATTTATTTAACCATTTTACTTGAATCAAATGAAAAATTCAGAAAGATTGTATGACGAATAGCAATACATTTTATTAAAAGATAATCAGGATAAAATGATATCCCCACCGCACACGACCCTTTCGTCAGTTATGTTAATGTTATTCAATAGAATATAAGATTATTTTATTAGTTGATCATTTGATAGAGTAACAGGTATACATAAATTTAAAAAAAGTTACGAACTGACACGAAGACGAATATAAATACATGTAGGTCACAGTATGATTTCCTATTCAGTGTGTATCGTTCTGAACATGCATGAAATATTTGCCACTGGACGTTAAGCAATCAACCTATTTAGATTTTCAAAATCTTACACATGTTAAATCTGGATTTATTTTATGAAAGTCTACATTAAAATTCATCTGACCTATATGATAATGTTTCTTTATTATAGCGGTAAATCAACAAAACTTCTCGTTATTTGTTTCTAAAATTAAATTGCGGGTCTACAATGACGGTTTCTTTTACATCTATCATCGGTTGTACTTTAGAAAATAAATTTCCAAATCGGCAACAAAAAACTATTAGACGTATAAAATTTTGAAGTAAATCATAGATTGCATGTTTATCAAGGAAAATAATGACCCTACACAGGTAATTATTTTCTGCCTTGGAGCATATACCATTGAAACATGGTATCGTCCGGGTTGATTCTGAAAAAGAATGACCTGACGTTCTGAAAGAAAATAACTCCATATAGGTATATAATTCCGATTATTGCATGCATAATTGTTAAATGTCAAATTGTGTATTTTGTAAATCTTTGATTTAAGAACATTAGTCATTTTTTAAAGGCAGTGCTTTAAGGCCTGACTTTTAAGTCATGAGGTTCATCTTTTCATACTCATTCTATGCTGGGGGTCTTTTGGCCAGAAATAGATCCGGAAATGTTCGAATTTCTCCTCTTCTTTTTATGGTATGATATGGTTTTTGTTTCTTTCATTTACATTGGGGACTACAGAAACGATCAGTGTGTATTGTTCGTTTTATAGAACTTGTTATTAGTGTGTATTTTGCATTATAAGCAGTCAACCTGACTACAAACTATCATTATTTGTATATTCCGTGAGGAAAGAGGTCGGGTCAATTTCAAGTGTTATCTGACATATAAAGATTCTTTAATTATTTCAGACGTTGATATAACAATGAAAAGTCGACTGAACATGATTAATATTGCATCTTCTATAATTCAAAGCGGAATTCGGTTTATGAACGAGAAACCGTAAAGCGTTTTCAATTTCGGTATTAGTTATGCATGTTGTCTACGTATTATCCTGGTTCCCGGTACTACGTTCCGGGTATTAGCTATTTGATATATTTGATGTGTAACATTACAATCGGGTACCAGCCAATCTAGGTGTGTATGTGTACATGATTTCCCGCGAAAATGACCGACTTAAAAAATAGTCCATAAACGTTCCGTATAATGAAATGCAAATTCATATTTAATCGTAACTTTTTTTTATCTTTGTATAATTAATATATCAAAATGCATTCCACAAAATTGAAAATAGCATTATTTTACTAGGATTTCTCATATTTTTTCACTTCCGGGCGCAGTAATACGTATGTTTTGAAGAAGCTCGAAGAATTTGACAAAGTGAATTGAGAAGGAAACGGATAGATATACGTCCTTGCTATCAGGTAAAACAATTTAAATGTACAGAACAAACACATTTACTTCACACAAATAGTACAGACTTAAGCTTTTTATTGTGTAGCTTATATACGACTGTAGTCAAGTGTTTAAACGACGGCGGTGACCTACAAGGTACGGGTCATACTGGGTCAAGTCTAAATATGTAAACATATCCACGTGCTATTATGTAGAACGCATCGTAATGCAATATCTACAATTTTTCCTCCTTTATATATCGTTTAACCAGATATATTTCTCCTTTTTACATCGTTTAACCAGATTTATTTCTTTTTCAAATACACTTAAACACGGGTTGTATGTACGTATCTTTTCTAGTGTTTTCTTGTCCTTATTAAAGTTCATTTGTTGATGTTTAAATATTTTTGAACGACTGAACACAGGAGTGAATGAATGCAACAATTACATATACTGAAGACTTGGGCTGTACAATGATAGTGTACGTATATCATACTGATAATTATTCTAGCAGTAATTATGTTAATCTAGGATGTAATGTCTAATGACAGGAATTGATGAGCTATGCCTCAGGCTTTTTGAAAAAAAATATCAATGACAATGTAAACAGGAACAAAACATTGACACGAATGATGCTCTCTTCTATGTTATATAGTTATTTAGGTATATGTGTTGCACAAGTTTCAATTAAACTTAAGTTATGAAACTTTTTTTCAGGGCACAAACCCACTATAAAGAGACTTGTCTACTGCCATACCCATCCTATTTTCATGCACCATTTACAAGCAAGAGACTGAATGGTTTGCAAAATTAAAAATCAGGACGGTGTCCAATTAAAACAAAGAACTAAACTGGATGAATATTGTAGGAGAAATCTAGAGGAAAGTTTTGATTTGTGAAATTGGTTTTCCTGAAAAGTCATTCATCCTAGCCTGCAGAAAGGAAATATAACTGTCCACCACCAACTGACAAGCTAATGTTGAGCCCCACATTATGGAATTACTCAAATACCATCAATGTCTATGTTTTCAGCACAGATTTCACAACTTATGACACAGCTGTGCTTTTTTTATACCTGTTAAAGAGTTGTATACTAAATTTTATTTTTTTATCAATAAATATATATTATATTAATTGTGTCATCTAAGAACTTGTATTTTGCCAAGATATGCATACTAGTGAATGAAAGTGGTGCAGTTCATTTTGCTTTGGTATATAGAATTGAATTACAATTGTTCATGTTATTGGAATGCATATAAAAATAAGGAGATGTGGTACAATGTATATGATATTTATTGAGTTTATCAAGCAAAAGTGAATAAGAAATAGGTATAAGCAGTTACAGGTACTACTGTACAATCTCAAACAATGAGAAAAACTCAAACCGTAAAGAGAATTTCATATTTACAAGTAAGTTTTGTTTTTGCGTTTAATAAATTTCTTCTATTGTTTTAATTGCAAATATGGGAAGTGGTTAAAATGCTAATGAGACAGCTGTTATGGCCACAGATTTTGTCTAATGCTTAGGTCGTGTTACATTTTGATATTGTGTCGTTGCTCTCCTTTTATATTTAATGCGTTTCCCTCAGTTATATTTTGTAACACGAATCTGTTTTTTTCTATCGATTTATGAGTTACGAACAGCGGTATACTACTGTTGCCTTTATCTAAAAGTATATAATAAAAAAAAAAACAGTAGCCGCAGGAACACACAACTTTTGCGATGTAAAGTTTATATCTCTATCGTTGACCGTTCACTACTAATTTAGTATCTTTTGGTCTTTTGTAGAGAGTTGTTTCATTGGCAATCATACGACATCTTCATTTTTGTACTTATAGGATTTTGTACACATATCTATCTATACATATTTCAGTTTCATATAGGATAATATAATAGTTAAGTCTAGAATGCAGGTCATTAGATAATGTAATTTACATAACGGTACAGTAGCTATATATAGTCAATACAATGAAGTCTTTATCTTAAATGATTAAATGATATTCAAGTTATAACTCAAGTTAAATATTTCACAATTTATCATCTGAATACACAACATACATAGATAACGCTATTGATTTAAATATAGAACACTAGTATCAATGGTTATATACATTACCTGTGAATAATACGTTGAAGACGATGGGTGACATAATGGCACAGGCGGCCTCTTAAACATGTGAGATATGTATAAATGCTCTAGGATCCCAATACTGTTTGGAGTGTGAACAATACTTTTGTGAAAATTGTAAAACGTTTCATAATAGGCAGAATATATCAAAAACTCATAAATTTCAGTCTTCCGCAGACGTGATCCCGGAAGGTAAATCGAAATGTAAGGACCACAATGAAGACTTCAGTCTTGTATGCAAAACATGTAACTTAGAAGTGTGCATTAGTTGTGTTACTGGCAGTCACACAGGGCATGCTTTTTCCAAGCTTCCTGACAGCATAACACAGATGAAGGGATATAATGCAATGTATCTGCGTTGTAAGGTACAAGAGGCAACCGAAAACATGGAAAAGATGGAAGAAGGTATAAATGCATTTTCCAAGAAGGAAGAAGAAGTTATCAAAGCTATCACAGAAGAAGGTACACATATAAAGGATATGGTTGACCAATGTATAGGAGAGAAGATTGCATCTGTCAAGGATCAATCATGGATGGAAAGGGACAAATTAACTAAATCATAACAGATACTAGAACGAACCTGAAGGCAGGAATGGACATTGACAAGAAGATGTGTGACCTCAACAAGACACGAAATGATGGAAAGTTGTTACAGTCTTTACAGAAGCTTACAGATGATATCGGGCAGCTGACAGTCAAGCCTATACCCGAGTTTCCGAACATACAGTATACCGCTAAGCCTACAACCGATAAGGACATTCAACAATTGTTTGGCATTTTCAAAATAAGGTATATCTACTCAAAATACCCGAGAAGAGTATTTTTTCACTGCATTGTGAACTCATAGCTCATTCTATAATATAACCATATTATCGGAATGAGACAATTAATTTTGCAAAATCCAAGTTGTGTTTTTGTTTAAATATGTACGTATGTCTGGATAGAATATAGCTTGATAGACGAAGGAGATATAATTCATCGAATACAACTATGTGTTTACTAACACTGTACTGCTTAAGATAATGGATGTACATTTTAAATTGTATACATTACACTTTCGACTCTAATGTAAACTAATGTAAACTAATGTAGACATTCATGAATACTTGTTTTTACGGTACAAATATGTCTGTTTTCCTCGTTATTTGAACGCTTTATTTTGATATAATGCTTTTCAGAACATATATCAATAGAAAAAAGGCAATAGTAGTATACAACTTGCCAACTGTTGTAAGTCGATTAAACTGAAACAAATTAAAACAAAACTATGGAAAACAAAGCAACAGTAGTATACTGCTGTTGAAAATTCATAAATCGATTGGAAAAAAAATCAGGGTTTCAAACTAAAATTGAGGGAGACACATCAAATATAAGAGAACTAGGACACAACATAAATACAACATGGTAATGCTATTATGCTTAATATGTATGCCATTTTGTGCTCCTTTGTTACGCATTTGTATGTTTTTGTAGTGATTAAGATTATAACACAATGTTGACTGCTGTATTTTTGAGATTTGTACCTATTATGTCTGTATGTTTTGTTCACGCATCGTTGTCAATATAATGGTACAGGATATATCGAGAATACTATCTTAACATTTCTGTTTTCTTTTATCAGTGAAATGCGTACACAACAAACCAAGAACAGAACAAGAGAAATACCCAAGAGGTAGGGCAATACATTTGTATGTTTTACAGTTTTAAGTTTACACTTTTGACAATATACACTTTTTCTTCATATCTTTGAGTGAACTAAACATTATCTTCGTGCATACTTTAATTTTATCTTAATGTTTTACTTTCTAGAGGCCCTTTATCGACTCACATGATTATTCAAATCGATTGTTGATAACGGAGTTAATTACTTCATCCATCACAAGGGTCAACGACTTCAGTTGTCACTTTAACAATCTACTGTAAATACTGTTTTATTGATGTTATCACATTTTGTTAAAAAGGAAGACATACACCAATAGAACTATTACATCTAAAAAAAAGTCGACTTTGATTACAAGGTCCTGTCAGAAGTCAAGCAAAATACGTAACGACAAATCCCACTTACAGATGGTGAATTGTGATGCTTTAGAAGGGTAAACAGTTCCTGCTCTACACGGAAACTATACAACATCTCTCTTAATTTTGGCAATATGTTTTCCTGCTATACAATTTGTATCTCTGCTTCTGTGTTAGTGGTTGTAGGTCTTTTGTTTGTATAGGTTAATGTTTTATTTAACTCATATCGTTGACTTCACATATGCATGAAATGACTCATGTATATTTGAATTCTGTTTTTTAAAACTGTTTATGTACTAGTAATAAATAGCTCAGTGCTAATATTATTTTCAAAAAAGTTTTGAATCTTAATCTAATCGATTGTGTTGCTCATTATATGGATAACAGACCGGAAATAAAGGAGCCAGGGAGATTTCTGTACAGATGTAACGAGTGTAGGTAAGTTTTCACGTGAATATATTTTGTTAACTGTTCTTTGTCCTTTCATTTTCTTTATTCCCCAAAGCTTTGATGTTTTAACTTCTTTTCAACATATCTTTGACTCACATTATTATTCAAATCCATTGTTGATAACGGAGTTAATTACTTCATTCCTCACATTTACAATCGACTGTTAAGGAAATGGTCAACGACTTCAGATGTCACATTAACAATCTACTGTAAATACTGTTGGGTGATGTTATCACATTTTGTTAGAAGGGACGACATACACCAATAGGACTGTTACAGCTAAACTAGAGGCTCTAAAGATCCTGTGTCGCTCACCTTGGTCTATGTGAATATTAAACAAAGGACACTGATGGATGCATGACAGAATTGTGTCTTGGTGATAGTGATGTGTTTGTAGATCTTACTTTACTAAACACTCTTGCTGCTTACAATTATTTGTAATATAATGAACTTGGTCCAGTTAGTTTCAGTGGAAAATGATAGTGAACATTTACAAATTTTATAAAAATTGTTAAAAATTTACTATAAAGGCCAATAAGTCCTTAGGAGATCAATTGACCATTTTGGTCATGTTGACTTATTTGTAAATCTTACTCAGCTGAACAATATTGCTGTTTACAGTTTATCTCTATCTATAATAATATTCAAGATATTAACCAAAAACAGCAAAATTACCTTAAAATTACCTATTCAAGGGCAGCAACCTAACAACGGGGTGTCTGATTCATCTGAAAATTGCAGGGCTGATAGATCTTGACCTGAATAACAATTTTACCTTTGTCAGATTTGTTTTTTATGCTTTGGTTTTTGAGTTATAAGCAAAAAAATGCATTTTACCCCTATGTTCTATTTTTAGCCATGGTGGCCATCTTGGATGAATGGCCGGGTCGTCGGACACATTTTTTAAATTAGATACCCCAATGATGATTGTGGCCAAGTTTGGTTAAATTTAGCCGAGTAGTTTCAGAGGAGAAGATTTTGTAAAAGTTAACGACGACAGACGACGGACGAGGACGACGACGGACGACGACGGACGACGGAAGCAAAGTCGACGTTGTTTACTTAGTCCTGTCAGAGGTCAAGCAGACTACTTAACGACATTTCCACTTAAAACAGATGATGAATTGAGATGCTTTAGAATGGTAAACAGTTCCTGCTCTACACGGAAACTATACAACATCTCTCTTAATTTTGGCAAAATAGTTTCTGCTATAAAATTCTTATCTCTGTTTCTGTGTAAGCGGTTGTAGGTCTTTTTTTTTTGTATAGGTTAATGTTTTATTTAACTCATATCGTTGACTTCACATATGCATGAAATGACTCCTGCATATTTGATTTTTTTATTTTTTCATTTTTACACTGTTTATATTCTAGGAATTAATAGCTCAGTCAGTGGTAATATTATTTTAAAAAAAGTTTTGAATCTTAATGTAATCGATTGTGTTGCTTATTACAGTGATAACAAACAGGAACAAAAGGAGGCAGGGAGGATTATATACAGATGTAACGAGTGTGGGTAAGTTTTCACGTGAATATATTTTGTTAACTGTACTTTGTCCTTTCCTTTTCTTTATTTCCTAAAGCTTTGATATTTTAACTTCTTTTCAACATATCTTTGACTCACATGATTATTCAAATCCATTGTTGATAACGGAGTTAATTACTTCATTCCTCACATTTACAATCGACTGTTAAGGAAATGGTCAACGACTTCAGATGTCACATTAACAATCTACTGTAAATACTGTTTGGTGATCTTATCACATTTTGTTAGAAGGGACGACATACAGCAATAGGACTGTTACAGCTAAAAAAAAGTCGACTTGGTTTACTAATTCCTGTCAGAGGTTAAGCAAGCTACCTAGCGACAAATCCCACTTACATATGGTGAATTGTGATGCTTTAGAAGGGAAAACAGTTCCTGCTCTACACGGAAACCATACAACATCTCTCTTAATTTTCGCAATATATTTTCCTGCTATAGGATTTTTATCTCTGTATCTCTGATAGCAGTCGTACTTTTTTTTGTATAGGTAAATATTTTTTTTAACTCATATCGTTGACTTCACATATGCATGATATGCCTCATTTATATTTAAATATTATTTGGTATTTTTGCACTGTTTATTTATGTACTAGTTAGTAATAGCTCAGTGTATAAAGTATTATCTTCAAAAATGTGTTGAATCTTAATCAAATCGATTGTTTTGCTCATTATAGTGATAACAAACAGGAACACAAGTGGCAAGGGAGGTATCTATACAGATGTAACGTGTGTGGGTAAGTTTTCACGTTTATGTGGATATGTGTACCTATTATATGGCGTTTCAAATGTATGAAGAAACAACGTTTTTTTATTCCTTAAGTTAAAGTGAAGAATATGCTTTGATTTCAAAAATGCAACTTCTGTCAGTTTTCTTAGCTAAGGCCACATACATGTAGATGTTTACAATGTTTCAGAAATCTTTTAAACCCATTGATGAAAAAAAAACACCAGAAAGAGTGTTCATGAGTAAACTCGTAAATACTTTGATATTTAAAACAAATTACTCATTTGTGTAGATATCAGAAGATGTGGTATGAGTGTCAATGACACAACTCTCCATCCACGTCACATTTTATAAAGGAAAACAATAATATGTCAATGTACGTCCTTCAACAAGGAGCCTAGGCTCACACAGAACTCAAACAAAAAAGGGCCCCATAAATTAGCAGTGAAAAAACATTTAAACGGGAAAACCAACGGTTTAAACCATATATAAAAAAACTGAAACACATAATGGTACCAAACCTTCCCTCTTTTCTGAAACAGTATATTAACATCACAACACATAAGTATGCCTGTAACAAGTAACACAGGTAAATGGATGTATGATATTAATACTTGATGGTATAGATTGGTAGAAATATTCATTCAATAGGGTTTTTGCATCGGCATTACACTAATCTATTCTTAAAACATTGTAAGCACGATACGGGTTTATGTTCTTCTAATATATTTTATGATGTCTGATACTTAACTCCTAGCAGGATGGATTTTGCTTCATGTGCATATAATGAATATGTTAAGCAGTTTATATGAGGTCTCGAGCTTGAATGTCAGTAACTGCTAGTAGACCTTTGTTGGTTTATCTTTCATTGTCATTTGCTTAGTACCTTGCGTTATCTATTCTGACATCGGACTCGGCCTTTTTTTTACTGAGATTCACAGCGCGTATTACTGTGTGTTTGTTTTTGATAAATTATCTAGAGGCATAGGGGAAGAATGAGATCACTCTATACATATCTAAAGTTAACGCCAACGCATGTTTGCTTCTTTCTAAATTCAGGAGACTCTGGTTTCTGTTGGTCTTTTCTATTTTAATTTTAATTCATTTATGTGACTGGAGATTCGTATGACGTTCATTTGTGCAGAACTTGCAGGACGCTTATTTGTTATATTTACAAGAAATCTACACGAACATTTGTGTTCAATTATAACCAATTGTGTTAAGTTGTTAATATCAGTGAAAATACACCTAATTCA
This sequence comes from Mytilus trossulus, assembly GCF_036588685.1. NCBI lineage: Eukaryota > Metazoa > Mollusca > Bivalvia > Mytilida > Mytilidae > Mytilus > Mytilus trossulus. The sequence goes on from NC_086377.1 coordinate 8,595,793, forward strand.
TGTAATTGTATTAATTTCGCATACATTTATGGACCCATTTCCCATTTTATAACAGGAGATCCTAACATTGTCCAAGTCCGCGAGTGAAAATCATTCCTCAGTGAAGGACCTAAATATCGTCCCCTTCAGTTATTAATTAGCATGAGTGTCGTAAAATCAACCACGACTCTCTCCGTACTTACTGTTTTAAATGGATAAAACGGGGAAAAGCTGACACAAACTCTTTGGACTCTTTTTTTCAATTTAGTAATGAACATAGTTGATATACGTATTCAACATTTTAAAGAACATTGTATTATTCACAGTAACCACAATAAACGTAATTCTCGTATCAAACAAACAATAAAAGATCTATCCAAGGAATTTGTTTTTGTCCCGGCCGATAAAGCTGCTAATACTATTAGTATTGTTTGACGTAAATTTTACTTTGAGGTTCTGAAAAAAAGAAGTTACCAGTTCACCAACATTCCACCTGACTCCATTTTTAGAAAACGAAATCTGTAACAAACATAAACTGTTTGCTTCCGCTTTACAAACAGAACCAAATACAATGAAAGTCCAAACTATGTATTGGCTGCCGAAGCTCCACAAAACACCTTACAAAAATATAGATTTATTTCGTCTTCAAGACATTTTTCCACAACTAAATTGTCTATTCCTCTTACCAGTACACTTTCCTTCCTATCGTTAATTATACATTTTAGATGGTAACGTTTCGTGTCACCATCTTACGGTGTTTATATATCTCAACATGTACGATTCGCTCGTGTATGTAACAATGTTTTAGATTTTAACGAGAGAAATTTATGTATTACTGAAAATTTATTACACCAGGGTTTTCGATATCACAAACTAGACAAAATATTTACTAAATTTTATCATCGATATAATGACATCATTCGTAAATATAGCTCAACATGCAGACTTCTTATACGTGTAGGTATTTTACATCCATTTGTTATGGAAAGATTATTTATAAAGCACAAACATGTCAGTATTCACCACAGAAACTAACAAAACATTTAAATATACTTATTAAGAAGGGATATAGTTACGATACTGTTGTCAGGTCATTTAAGATTGCATATTTTGGCGTTAATATTGATTCACTTATAGGGTCTTTTCATCGGAACTAAACACATTTATTCGAAAACCATTTGTTGGCAAGACACTAATTATGTTCTTCTAATATATGTTATGATGGCATGATACTAAACCCTTAACGGGAAGGATTGTGCCTGATATTCATATGATGAAATCATAATCTCCCAATCAGTTAAATTTAAGTCTGGAGCTGGCATGTCAGTTAACTGCTAGTAGTCTGTTGTTATTTATGTACAATTGTCATTTTGTTTATTTTCTTTGGTTACATCTTCTGACATCAGACTCGGACTTCTCTTGAATTGAATTTCAAATGTACGTATTGTTATGCGTTTGCTTTTCTACATTGGCTAGAGGTATTAGCGGGAGGGGTTGGGATCTCATAAACATGTTTAACCCCGCCGCATTGTTGCGCCTGTCATAAGTCAGGAGCCTCTGGTCTTTCTTAGTCTTGTATTATTTTAAATTTAATTTCGTGTGTAGAATTTGAAAATTAGTATGGCGTTCATTTTCATTGAACTATAGTATATATTTGATAAGGGGCCAGCTGAAGGACGCCTCCGGGTGCGGGAATTCCTCGTTACATTGAAGACTTGTGGGTCACCTTCTGTTGTTGTTTTTCTATGGTCGGGTTGTTGTCTCTTTGTTACATTTCCATTTTCCATTCTCAATTTTATTTTGTCTCTTTGACACATTAATCATTCTCATTGTCAATTTTACATAGATGCTATTCTTAAAGGGAAACCTTTATATGGTGGGTGGACAATTTAGAAAAAGACGTACAAAATACTATACTTTATGATTGATAAACCATTGCAGTTCTGTTCGATCAAATTCCAGAATAACATTGATCAGTCCTCAATAATCAACGACACATCACATTTTTACATTGAAAAGAAGCAAATATACAAGTCTGTTTTTTTAGACAGCTTTCACTCATGCATGTGTAACTGACACAATAGAATTTGTTTCGTCTTTCAGAAATGAAAAGAGATAAAACAAGTGAGTATTATCTACGTTTATTGTAAATAACAAAATATTTAAAACTGCAATATTATGATATCATCTGGATATGAATAAAGATTACCATGTTTACGATTTATCCATTTCATTAGATTTAATTTATGAAGTGTTTGACAAGGTTTATTAGTTTTCAATAATTTTGTTTTCTAATTTTTATCAGGTAACTAATAACTTTCCATGATTTACTTGATTGCGGAATACTAATAGCACAGAGAACATTGAATCCAAATATAGTAATGACATATAAAGGATGGACGAAATATACCAAAGGGACAGTCAAATTCATAAATCTAAAACAAACCGACAACGCCATGGCTAAAAATGAAAAAAGAAAAACAATAGTACACATGACACTACATAGAAAACTAAAGAATAAACAACACGAACCCCACCAAAAACTAGGAGTGATCTCAGATCCTGCTCCACATGCGGCACCCGTCGTGTTGCTTATGTGATTACAAAGCCGGTAAATATTATAATTCAGTAGGTCACATTCATGAAAGGAAAGGGGATTGTAGTTACGACGTAAGGAACATATCCGATATCATTTGTGAAACGGTTATTCCATAACGGTCAACCAACTCGTGATGGCGTCCGTAAAATTTACGTAGGAATGATTTCAACTTCACCATTTGGAACTCTTGGTTTAATAGCTTCCTTGTGAGCAGTAACACTCTTTCAAGAAAATCATGATAGGAAATGCAAGCACGGGAATATCGTATCAATTGGGAGATATATTACCCGTATGCAGGTGCTGCTGGAATGTTGCTACTTAGAAATGGAAAGTTCACAATTGGAAAGCTGAAATATAACCATGGATATGTTACATTTGTCAGTACAACAATTCGTCTTATGTTGCTCCCTCTAAAAATTAGATTTTAACATGAGCAACACGACGAATGCAACTTCTGAGTTTTGTATGCATTGTTTTAAAATTGTTGTTTGGCTTTTTGTCTTTTTTTGGCAAGGTGATTTTGGATTTCAATTTTAGTATTACATATAGTGGCAACTGAGGGTGCAACAACTTCAATTTTTTTTCATCTTTAGAAACAAATTATTTTTCTCCAAAAGCTGAAATCAATCTTCCATAGCCCCCACCCCCGAACATGTTTGCTGTCTATTTTCAATTTTTGCATATTGTTTAAAATGTTTTTTCTTTAGAATTTATTTGGTCACTATGTTTAACTTGATTTTGGTGCATTGTTTCTTTCAAATCTAGAAATTAATATGCAGATGGTCGAAACCCATGCCAGTGGGGGTGGTCGAGAAGTCCCTGGAGATGTGACACTGACCCCTCCTGTTACAAGTAAAAAGGATTGGCAAAAGTTAAGAACGATTTAAAACAGAACTTCTCGAAAACTTCAAAAAAAAATCTGCAGCAAATAGTAATTAACCTGTATTTCTGATACTTCTAAATCGTTGTACAAGATTAGAAAAAAAATTATTTGCTTCAAACTAAACTAGTGATACATTTTAATGTATACATTGTATTCGACCTTTTAACCCCACACAAAAGTTAAATTTTTATTCATGTAATTGGCAACAAATGTACACATTGTATATCTATAGCACAGCTAATGGTTAAAAGAAATTTGCAATTGGAAGAATAAAAGAAAAACTAAGAACATTTTAAGTCTAATGTATTTGCTTTCTAACTAACGTTTAACCTATTTTGAAAGAATTCAATCAGTAATATTTCAAAATGAAAACAATCTATGCACATTTTTTCGAAATTAAGTAAAAATGTCAACGAACCAAAGATGTATGCTATATTTTACCAAAAGTTGTGCATATAACCTCAAAGTATCACCAGCCCAGTATTCAACACTTCTGTGTTGACTTGATTTATCATTGATATGCCTATAATTATAAATTAACTGTTAAAATAACTTGAAATCCTAAGGCTTTTTTACCTCAGAAATAGATTACCTTACCTGAATTTTGCAAAACGTTTTGGAATGTTGCTGTCCCAAACGCTCTTCATCTTCGTACTTTATTTGACCCTTTTAACATTTTTTTTCGAGCGTCACTGATTGTCTTTTGTAGACGAAATGCGCGTCTGCCGTATATTTTTTTTTATCCTGGCATCTATGATGAGTTCATTTTCTGTATATATAACTTTACTATTCATTTAACCAGTGTCAATATTGTGGTTGTTATAATTTATATCCTAATGTTTTGCTGTATCATATAATTGGGTTTTTAGGTCGATTTATGTGAGTAAGGGTCAAGTAGAAAACAGATAAATATAGCTACGTTTATATATGCAGTTCATTACATAACGATTTTATTACAAAGGCAAACAGTATAACAATTAACATACCATTACTATGATGCATGCTAGACCTGCGTTATTTTTTTTCAAACCAGGCGAAAGATACCAAAGAGACATTCAAGTTCATAAGTCGAATATAAACTGACACCGCCATAGTTAGAACCTAAGCAGACCAAAAACGGGAGGTTGTTGTATTTATATGTTAACTACAATAACATTATGTGTTATTAATGTAGTAAAGAAAACCAATATACATTACATTATCATAAAAATCATTTTTCAGATAGTAAGTGTCGAGTAGCAAACAGATAAGTATGTCGTACAGTTACATCATTCTGCAATTTATTATTAACGATTTTTGTGTACAATGGTGGTAGTAGAATAGCTTCGTAATACAATACGCATATTATTCAAATGATGTATACTAGACGTGTGTTCCGTCTACAAACGAAGCGGAAGAGCACAGAGACATTACAACACATTAGTTAAATGAATACTTAAAATGACATTGCAAAAACCTATTCAGACATAAAGATAAACAAAAGTATATGAAAAAGACATAGTGTTTAATGCTCTTTTTTTCTAGCTTGACATTCATTAGAAATGCCCATGTCAGAAATGTATAAAACCCATGACATATAATAACCAAAAACTGTTGAAGAAAATGTCCATAGAGAACATATATCAATATGATTATATCGACATAATGTCACCTTTCTTGAGGATGATGAACCAAATTTGCTTAACACAGTCTTAATGTACAATGTATAAGGAAACAAATAATAAAAATATCATATATAAATATTAGGCATCAGTGCTGACATAAATACTTTTCAATAATCTGACAAAAGAAATTGCCATTTTAAAATGTAATTCTCTCACAGTACTATTTATTCAACTTATCTTATTGATTGTATTAACTTATTACTGAATGGTACATGTGGTGTGTTGTATAAATTTTGATTATTTATTTTATTTTTTCAGCCTGTAAGTGTCAAGAACAAATTTGATAAGTATGGCGTATAATTGCATATGCGATTCATTAACTATTTTTTTGATACAATTGTGGTAAAAGAATAGTTAAGTTAAACAATTAACATACCATTTAAGTGATTATTTCAGACGCGCGTTTTGTCTACAAAAGAGTCTAAAGATGCAAAAGCGAGATTCAAACTCAGTTGTCAAATTCAAACTTGCAACGACATTGCACATTCATAAAGAGACAAACAATAGTTTGCAGATAAACAACAAAACGAAAATCAAACGTGACGATTTAATGCACGGTTTCTTAGATTGAGTTCACTGTATAGGAGAGGCTAAAAGAAGAGATAATCAAACCTAATGACGCATAATAACCAACATATTTGAAGAACTAAATGACAATATAGAACATACATAAAACTTGTTAAATCAACCCAAGGTCAATATTCCTCTGTCATTTATATAATTCGTTGTCAAATAGTATGCTGTATTTTATGATTATTTATTTGGATTGTTCGGCAAATACAATTCAAAAACAGATAAATAAAGCGTAAACTTGTAAACGCAATTCTTAATTTAACGATGTTTATAACATGCTGTTGATCGAGAAGTAAAGTTTTATAATAAACATGCTATTTAAGAGAGAAACATTCTAAAAATGTTTATTAATTGATCGGCAAATTACCAATATATCTAGGTTTTTTTTTAATTACCATTTGGAAAGATAATAATGATTTAAAAAAAAAAATATGTTTGTGAATCCAGTTACCCTACCTCTTCTATTTTTTTTTACTCTGAAAAACGGCCCACCCTAAATATATTTTTTTTTTTATAAAACTTGTATAAATCATGATGTTACTCCATTTGACATATTGTTAAAAAAATAAAGAAAAGAAAAGAAAAACATTAATTTACCTACCCGAACTTTTATTTTAGATTTTACGGAAACCGTGCATATTATTTATTCGGCCAAACACATCACACCATTTGAGTCCGCTTTTAAAATGATCTGTCATATTTATGATATTTGAGACCTAGTTTTAGAAACGTTAAATGTTTCTGTTTATGCAGATTGCTTTGAACCAAGATGTGGCAATTAGGTAAAAAATGAAAGACTTCATAGTGTCACACCACTTAATGTCCTTATCTTTATATCACAAAGACAGTAGTTAACCGACATTTCAATCTTATGTAGGGTTTTAATAACAGTTGAATTCAATTTTTATACAGACATACTTTTTCAACCAGAAATGGTTAAAAAGATGTAAAGATACTCATTTGCATAAGTATATAAAAGAAGAAGATGTGGTATGATTGTCAATGAGACGACTCCCAACAAGAGACCACATGACACAAAAATTGAAAACTATAGGTCACAAAACGGCCTTCTTTCTATTTGACGCAGCTTATATGTTGAAATAAAATGTCTACTATTTTATGTGTTGTGTATTTCACTGATAATACTGCTTTCAAAAAATCAAAAAAACAAACTTTTTTAAAACTTACATATATCCGAATGCCTTTTTTCTTCTCATAAAATTGACTTATACCTTATAAGTCGGAACGAATCAGACATACTTTGTTATTGGTTTTTTTGTACATTGATTTTTTCATTATTTACAATTGGGCATCATAACAACTTAATCCATACATAAAAAATGACGCTATCAATGTTTTGATTATCGTACATGAGAAGACCATGATATGGTTTAAATAGCCATGTACAGCTTTTTGGAGTCTGAGGATATAGATATTCATGTTTGGGTTGTCATTTGTTTTGTTTATACTTCATTTGAATAGCTATACCATTCAGTTTCTACTAAATAAAAACCATTTCTCTAAAGCAATTTGTCGAACAAAATTAAGATGCATTTATAAACTGATGTTTTTGAGTATTTACCGGTTTTTGATTGTAAAAATAAAGTTTTAGATTTTAAACTTAATTTGTATCTTTATTTTTTCAGTTTATAGTACGTGTGATTGTAACAAACATGATAAGTATATTGTTATTAGTTTAAAAAAAGTATGAATCTATATCAATGTATAGTGAATGTTGAAAAATATGGAAAAATATGGAAAACGTTATAATAAATATAGACGCAATCATATAAAAGTACCAAATCCATTCGTACATTAGAAGCAGTAGGATTCTTTGACTTTATAAAAATTAATGGGCTGATCTTTTAATGTTAACATCGAATATGATGACACGTAAAGCACATGTCTCCAAACATTATTGAATATTGTAATGTGCAAGTTAGACGGAGAAATCTATCAAAACATCCAAATCACAGTACGCACAACTCTAGACACATGTTGATCGTCAGTGTAATCCAAACATTGCATATGTTGACAGCAGACGTTCGACTTATTTCAATGGGTCAAATATAGTTAGATCTTTCCTAAAATTTGTTCAATATTCCATACAAAAGCATTTGAAAGTTGCGTATTCAATTAAACGATTTCTAAGCTACATTAGGTGTACTCCTTTTACCGTTTTTGCATGCCACACTTACATGTATGGACGGATATTTTGCAGAACAAAATCAGAAACAAATTTGTTTTGTAATACATTTGTACATGTATTATGGGTATTTCAATTGAACAAAACAAATGGAAGTCAATGCTGTAAATTAAGAAAACAACTTAAAACGTAACATATCATTAATAAAGAATAAAATAACAAAAAAAGTGTTCAAGCTCTTGGTAAAATTAGTGTTAATTATCAGTGTTTGAATGTTTGGTCATATTTACAAATCAACTGTTTACATTTTTTTTAAACTATGGCTTTTCTTCCTCAGGACCAAAAGTTCCAAAAAGTTGTGAGGTCAGGGTAATCCGCCGGGAACAAAACATCATTATTATCAAGAATAACACATAGTTTTGCACAATTTTTATAAATTATCATTTCCCTGATAGTTTAATTTTATTAATTATGCTTTCACTCATTACTATGTAAACGACAGTCGGTTTAATTGAAATACTATTTTGTCGTTTTAGCTGTTGTAAAATGTAAGTACTGACAATAAAGCTAACGAGTTATATTCCTATGCTATGACTTGGTAATAAATGACCTGGGAGAGTCATGGAAAGAATATAAAACGTATTTCTAAACACACTTAAACTTTCAACGGAGTATAGCATGTTCATTTTTCATTAATATGTTTCTTTGAGACACTTTATATTCATTTGATTTAATTTTCTGACATAATCATTTGAAAACATAAGATATGTTTAATTACAGATATATTTATGTGGCATATACAGAATTTTTCAAATACGGATTCTGAATAAAAAAAAATTAAATATATTAGATATATAAATAAAAATACAGAACTGCTAGGTATTGTTACTAGCGGATCAATTATAAATCCACTTATTTTAAAGGGAAAATACAGTGCTTATTGAATCTTAAACTCATCGAAAGCTTTGAATCGTATGACTTCTGTTCCATAACTATCGAAAATGAACATCAGTACCCACTATTTGTTTGGTTATGCAATATCAAATAACTAAATGAACAAAAGTGCTTGAAGATGTTATTAGTATATCAAACCAATTTGTTATTTCAAAATGCAAAACACAGTAACTATAGTGAAAACAGAAAGTTTGTTTCATTCTAAGCGTACAATTCACTCAGTCAGTTGACGAATATAAGAAAAGAAGATGTGGTAAAAAAATAAACAAAAATTGTTTTTCGTTAATCAATTTGTAACTTCTGTATTTTATAAGTGTCTTACAAATTTATGCATTTTCAATTTAGAAATATCTCATATTTATCAAATGGTCATAAATTAAGAAAAAAAGTAATTTTTTTATGTATATTTATCAAAATTTTAAAAATTGCACTGTTTACAGTTTTATAAAATTTGGTCCCCATAATCTTCCTGCTAATGAAACAAAATGTCGTTTTACAAAAGATAGCGGTCCATGCCCTCGTTTTCAAATAAACGTCATTACCTCCCCTGTAACTGAATCGTATGCCCTTAAGTGTAACACTTTTAAAAAAAATGTATATGAATATTGATTGTATTGTTTTATATAATGTTTTGCTTATATCATGTATATAGAAACAAATATGTTTTCGTTTTACAATGTTTTACTTTAGAAAATAAACTGTGAAATTAAAGTTTCCTTTTATATGTTTTGCGACAGCAGGTATTTCAGCTGATTGACTACAGTATCTTATTTCCATTCGTAATTCTGCCTTGCCTTGCAAAGAAATCTTTCGGCAAACAGTTCTTGCGATCTGTTAAAAGGAATGGTTTAAATTTTAGTGTGTAGCTTGAAAATGATGTTTGATATGATTTTGTTCTACGTTAGACATATTCACATCTGCTATGCAACTATTCCCTCATGATTGCCGATAATGTTACGTATTGCACTATAATTGTAAAAGTAATGTGTTCTTCAAAATGTTTTGGGGCTTTGCTACAACCGTAGCAACATACGCATGGTTATTTGTGACAAAGCTTTTCATTAACGGTCTACTGTACCAGATATGTCTGTCTTTACCAATTTGAACGCTATGCTCCAAACCTCGGAGTTCATTATTTTAGTGATTTTACTTATTTCCTTAACATCAGAATGTCGTGAGTAATATTTCTAAAGAGATAAATCAGTCTTTACCAGTAGGGATGCTTTGCTTAAAACCTTTATTACAACCAACACTACTGCTTGGAAATCGATCAAATCAGTTATACATGTTATAGATGGCAAATATTATTGAAATTGACGATTACTGATTTTATTAGAGGCATAATCAGACGGGACAAATACAAATTTATATAAAAAACTACGATGCACCAGTTTTTTGTGTGGTTCGTGTTGCTTAGCCCTTATTTTTCTATGTTGTGTCTTGTGTGCTGTCATCTCTCTTTTTATTTATTTCTTTTTTTGCCATGGCGTTTTATGTTTTTTTCTTCTTCGATTCATGAGTTGACTGTACCTTTGGTATCTTTCGTCCCTCTTTTGCTGTAGAGAGTTGAGTTTGTACTCATGAGAAGTTCGCAGTTGGTAATCGAAAAGTTGAAATCATCAAGTGTGTCATAGAGCAGTAATTTAGTTAGCTATCGAATTCAACTTCATGACATATCCTTTAATTTTGGTTATTTGAGTCCACTACTTAAACATTAAACAAAATAATATTGTAACTGTTTTAACGAAGTAAATCTATTCGATTGCATGCTATTTCAGATTATTAAAATTTTTCTACATTTAGACAAGTTAATTGTTCCAATCGACAAAATACAACTGAGGCGACACTATATCTTCCGTTGTTGTTAACGTTTTGAATTTACCTATAGTTACATGTTTCAAACATGTAACAACTGTAAAACAAGGTCATACAACTTTCGAAAACTATATAGCGGTTTAGCTTTTTAAACTTTAGATAATTTCGATACCTGCTTCCGTTCCAAGTGACATTCATTTTTTGCGCATCATGTCGGTCTTTGTTTTATCATGAATGGCTGGTTGGTCTATTATTAATTCATATCTTCAGTCAAAATATATTATTAATATATAGTTGTATTCTCAAAACAATAACACCTTATGAAATAATGGAATGAATCAATATCTTTTATTTTGAACTTAAAGGGATACACGCACTAAGTTAATTATTTCCGATTATTGCATGCATAATTGTTAAATGTCAAATTGTGTATTTTGTAAATCTTTGATTTAAGAACATTAGTCATTTTTTTACTATATTTGTCATTTGAAGAATGTCAGGTATTCCTAAAGGTTGAAGTGAATTTTACCCGTGATTGCAAGCGTGATATTTCAATTTAATGGTGTGCTTGGTAGATTTTGTATTAATTTCAAGACATGAATTATATTATATGTAAAACCATCATTCTATTTCTGCTGATTCTGTTAATAAACAATGTAAGCCTCTTTCTATTCCTCTAGTATGATAACATACACTGTTACAATGAAGGACGGAATAAAAATCACATTTAATAGATGTTCAATACATAAAATGATATATGATGATTTCCCTTGCATGACTAGGACTTTGATAGTCTTTTTTTTTATCTGTTTAGATATATTGATATATATTGTCCTCCTGACACTAGAAGCCCGATTTCAGTCTGAAACGGCCATTTTGGTCTGATCACATCTTGATTGACTGGATTTACCGCTAGAGAAATTCGTCCAGATATTTCAGATCGTTTAGTCGCCGTTCAGATCGATAGCCTCATCAGGTAAATCAGTTCGTTAAGGCGTATCAAGACGGAAAAGACTGAATCGTCTAGCGGGTTGTTTAGACCCGTTAAGACCGTGTCAGACCAAAACAGACCATTGATACAAAATTACGTTCAACATGTTCAGACCCTGTTTAGATCCGTTTAGTATACCGGTTTGATAACACGAGTTGCGCCCCTTCTACTCGATAATGCATTTTAGATTAATTTGTATATATGTTTTTTTTTATATAAGGATTTGTTTGAAGTATTATTTTGATTAATTACAAAGAAAAATTAAATCTTCTGTTGATTCTTTATTTCTTTTCTTGTTTTGTCGAGGAACTTATAAATTATTCGTCTATATATGTTGTTTATTTTTTAATAAATGTTAGTTTATATAAATGTATATTGGTAATTAAATGCAAGGACGTATGTTAATTGTATACACACCAGCATGTATGCCATAAACCTTAAAATGTTGTGAACACCGGTGAAAATGTTTTTCGTATTTGAAGATTAGTAACGGAAAATCCTAAACGTAACCTAAAAAAGTTAAGGATCCACAGAAATGCACCGGAGGCAAATTAACACATGCATATTTTGGTTTTATGTATGACATTTGCTTTAATTCGTTTTCTGTTGATATATGTCCTAGTTAACCGTTGAAGCTGTTGCTTTTTGTTTGCATGTGTATTAATTTAGTGAGATTTATTCTATTTAAGTTGGAAAAAAATATTCCCGACATCCGGAAATTCGAAAAAAGACTTCTCGGATCCCGAAACCTGATCATCATACTGCATTCATTCAGTCTCTGTCGGGACAGTGTTAAAGTATCACCGTATAATATGTATTTTCTAATCCATATGATAGGTATACTGTACTTAGTATACATATGGCGTTAACTTAAACAAAATCTATTTTAGTTAAAATGGTTGAGTTCGATGGCACGTGCTAGTAATCAACCGGGTCAACAGGTAACAAAATCAATGATCCGTAACGTAAGAAAGTACATGCCTATTATATATTACAATTACTCTCATCATCATTCTTTAATAGAAAGGTGCCGTAGGGCTAAACGTTAATAAAGAATTAATGAATTTGTGTATACACGTATTAGTGATGTCTGATCGTCAGTTTTTAATATACATGCTTATGTTTTCAAGATTTTAAATTGAGCAAAAAAACATGAACTGTTCGGAAGTTTGTTAAGTATTCAAAAGAAACTTTTCGCTTCTCTTCTTATATAGTTTACAGAGTATTCCTTTAAATTATGTCAGTTAAATAAAGTAGTGTGTATTTGTATTCTATTTATTTTGCTAATTGTATCATTATAATATTCATTTTGTATTTCACTACTATATATACTTTAAGTTGTAGTGTGATTGATTGTTGGTTGTTAAAAGTCCAGTGGCAAATATTTCATGCATTTTCAGGACCAGCTGTAAGTTGAAGACATATATGGAACTCACCGGTGTAGTTTTCACGTGTTATAATAGATAAAAGAATAATTAATTTCTAAAATATCGAAACATAAAGGAGGCAAGGCGCATGGAAAACCCGCACTTATCAGTTCTTTTCTCTGTTTTGTCTTAAAAAAAAAAAAAACATTTTTTTTTTTTTATATGTTTATATAATTCACGATAACTGCGGTGTATACGTGCTGTCAGACGAAAGATAAATATGTGCCCTTTAAATGTCTTTTTTACCATAGATCGCTTGCCTTCGTCGTATTGAATGGAAGCTGCGCTCAAAGTACTAATTCTTCCAACCATGATGTGAACAATCTTCTAAAGATTAATTTTGAAATGTCTGACATTGTAAAGTTCGTCTACAGTAAAACTTGTAAAATGCATTTTTTTGTACAAAAAACACTTCATTTTGTTATAAAAATTGTAGTTCGAAAAAAAAATTTTTTTCATACATTTTTTTTTTCGATTTAAAGCCAATTTTATCATTAACTACGTTTCAATATTATTTTACAAATATTTTATCATATTCCATCCAAAATAAGAGACTAATTTTTCATGTTTTAAAAAATTAAGGTGTTGCAATACTTTTTTCCATGTGTATATATGTTTCTGCATGGGAGATTTGTACAGTTATATAAATACAGATTTAATGTTTTTACAAAATGCATTCATTTACACGTAATGAACGAATTTGGTAATTGTCATTGTTTGTCGGGAATACACGTACTTGTAATAATTATCCATTCATTTGACTGTTTTTCCCCGAGGGCTAATCATAACCTATGCCATATGGCATGGAGAGATTAATAGAATAGTTTGAAAGGGTTTAAGCTATTATTTCGGGCGATATCTATTTGTGCCAAAAAGTAACTCATTTGCGCCACAACTTAATTGCGCCAATACTTCTTTGGCGCCACTTAATTTTCAAAACTATAGGTATCATTTGCGCCAATAAAATAATCATCTAATTGCGCCAATTTTTTTTATTTATATAAAATAACTAAATGATTGACTTCCCTCCTTCTTTATCCGGGCTCGGGATCGGCAGTTTACCGACTGGCGGAGTTAAAGTCATTTTAATAACAAAAAGTATGCTGAATTAAAACGTTCACTTGTATAAATATACACAGTTACACCTTAAAATGTCTCTGTACATCATTGAACTAAAGGCTGGTATTTGTAGTTGAGAATAGACACATATATAATGTCCTATCTTGAAGCCATGCATGTATAGTATAAAGTTGTTTGAAATATTTTGGACAAATTTTATAGATATCTTCCTCTGAAATTGTACACAGAAATTTTAAATTTTAAATTAGCTTTGCATCCTAATAAAATTATCCCGCTTTCTGGATCGTTACACAATACAAAGTCATCATCTTTGTTTGTAACAACACCAATAGCATCCACTATTCAGTGAAATTCGGCTGGAATTTAAGTTGAGCCGGTGAAGTTTTCTTCTCTCTATATACATTTACTGACGCACATATTTTAAATCTTTCTTTTCTTAGTTTTCTTCTTCAATTTTGAAGAGCTCTGGATTTATTATTTTTTTAAGGTAGCTCTGACAACATACCATTTGCTTTTCTTTTGCTATAGGTAAAAAAATATTTACAGGTAAATATGGCGCAATTTCATTTAATTAATTGGTAAAAAAAAAAGGGTCCGTCGTCAGCATTCACGCCGACTAATTCAGCATTTAGGTCCAGTCTGTGGTTAAAGTTTTGTTTTACATCAAAAAAGTTGTCAAACATAATGGAATTTCGGGAAATTGGGACATTGGCTTCTTTATGTCCAAAACACATTATCCAGGGGAAAATTTTGCATATATTTATTTTCATTTTTCCGTATTTTACTACTAGATGGACTTCGTTTTTCCTGAACAGTTAATTTCATGTTTTGTCTAAGGTTAAAGATTTTTGTGCAGCCATCAATAACCGGTTTGTTTAAGGCAGTGGCTATTCGTCCGGCTAGCCGGACAAATAGTCAAAAATGTCTATTCATCCGGCAAGCCGGCCAAATAGCATTTTTACGGTTTTTCGCTATTTGCCCGGCCAAAAACATAATAATCAAGATATAGCTTTGTGTTTTGAAGGTTTTAAATAAAGCACGAGTTGTTTGAAAAAATGTTGTCTAACATCGTTTTATGAAAAAGAACTCATTCTAATAAAAAAAAAAAAAAAAACTATACATTTGATTCAGATTTTTTTATTTTTAATATTCTAAAGGAATTTGGGTAGGAGGGGGGATGTTTCTCTCTTTTGTAGTTCTGCCTAAGAATTTCATTAAAGGTAAATAGTCTGGCCAATCATTATTGGCTTTATCTATGATTCCAAAAGATCCTGAATTTATTGTTTCTGTGAAGTTTGGTTAAAGGAAGGTCTCCATATGATTATGCACGATTCTTCATTTAAATTGTTCGGAGATTTTTAATTCATAGAAAATTAGAGACAAGGGCAGGCACGTGTAACCTGTCCCCAAAAGTAGGATTTTGTTTTCGATAATATTGTTTTGGAAATTGTGTATAGATATAACAGAAAAAAGGGGGTGGGTACTCCAACCCTTGTGTCTTATTCACTGTCAAGGCACATCAGTATGTTCATATATCTCCGTTGTAGCAGAACTTGAAAATAATGCATCCAAGCAAGTTTGATATAGTAATTTTCATTCAAGCAAGTTTGATATAGTAATTTTCATTCAAGCAAGTTTGATATAGTAATTTTCATTCAAGCAAGTTTGATATAGTATTTTTTCCGAATGCGTTTTGCCTCCATAAGGTAAATGGGGGTAAATCATCAATTTCACTTCGATTTCAAGCTTATTCCTCACTCAGATTCCTCACAATTAACATGTACACGCTATTGTTCTAGAATCACTCCTGTTTACATTTGTTTAAAGCAATCACATTCTCTCAGGTTTTCTCTATGACATCTTTAAATATAAGTAACTATCTCCAATCTCAAAACGTCCATTGCATACGCGCGTGTGTTATCCGACACCGCGTGTGTTATCCGACACCTCATCCGGGACACTTTCCGCGTCACATGACACTTTTGCTGATATTGAAGATTTGCGCATCCGCAGACGGATGGCCGGACGAATAGAGATTTTTAACTATTCGTCCGGCTAGCCGGACGAATAGCCACTCCGTTTGTTTAACCGTACAGTTGCAAGTTAAATGCATATATCCATGCAGGTCAAGATCATGATAATGATAAATGAATGTTGAAACTATTTTGTTCTACATGGCGCTGGACTTTCACTCGTTTGTTCAAAATGCAACAGTCAGACTGAGAGCATGTATATATCTTATAAGTGGGTGTGGCTTTTTTCCACCTATTTTCAAACTTGAAAGGAGACCTCTTTCAGCGACACGAGTCTAGAACATGTACATGTGGCAGTTGCAAGTAATAGCTATATAAATATAAAAGAGAAGATGTGGTATGATTGCGAATGAGACAACTGTCCAAAAGAAACCAAAATTACACAGACATTAACAACTATATGTCACCGTACGGTCGCCAACAATGAGCAAAGCCCATACCGCATAGTCCGCTATAAAATGCATTTCAAAGATACTATAATTAGAATGAAAGGTTATAGAGTATATTAAACGTACTTACAAAATATGTCATCTTGTAGAATGTGATTTCACAAATATATTATTTTCAAATTCGCAGTCCAAGTCAACGTAAAATCAGTTACACACATTTTTCATGCTATAAATCCATTTCAACAATATCATTTCAAACACACACTAGCTTGCCTTTTCATTAATTTAAATAATACAAATTCAGCTAAATTTTGTTTATTCCCATCAACAGAGAAATCTCACACTTATCCTAGACGTTAATAATACTCATGCACTTCAATTTTATTAAACAATTTATTGATACGAATGACAACACTTTAAAAATACGGTTACATCAGGGTGTAAAAAAAGTGAATTTGTTTTAATTTGAATTCAAAGATAGATTAAACGGTAGCTTTAATAGTGAAATGTACTATTTTTTGAAGACTCGCCTAAATGTATGTTGCATAGATGTATTTGACCCCAACAATTTTATTAAGATCATACTGTAAATTATATTTATAAAACCATTCATTTGTAAATACCGCATATATCTGCTCACTATTTGAATATAGAAACTTGTCGATTTTATAATATTGAGACATATCCGAGATTTTGTATTATGTGTGATAAACAAGTAATTGAAGATGAATATCATTTTATTTTAGTATGTTAAAAGTAATGAACTTCGAAAGAAATTTATCAAACCATATTGTTGGAGGAAACCGTTGAGTCATAAACTTATAAGACGATCAATGCATCTGAACGGGGACATAAAGTTGGAACTCGCCCCTTTTTTTTGTGTGATCGGTTGGGACCCCAATACAGGCTCATAGTATTTTGAAGCATTTTTGAAGTAATCAAATATAATAAACCAGAGACATATATAACTTGTAATTTATGTCTCTAAATGGACGAATGATAATTTTTACGAAAAGAAAGAAAAAGCAAGTCTATCCGAAAGGTGATTGTCTATTTGCTATTTAAAAGGAAAATGTATAACTATAGTGTGTTCATTGTAAACTTAAACCATAATGCATAGAATTGTCTCTGCATGTTTATAACAGTCAAAAGTCACTTCTAGAATTAAAGGTCAGCGATCGATTAAAAATTCGTGCAATTATATTTTGTCAAAATTTTCCAGAACACGTTAAATTTAATATCAGAGCCATATAATACATGTTTTATATCTTTGACTATTATGCTAGTAGACTAGTATAGTTTTCTCAGGTTATATTCTCCGTTGATATGTATCTTTCCTTTAAAGTCTTGTTTTTTTTTCTCTAACACTTTAGAATAGTATATACGGGACAACTTCCGAAAATAATCTTTCAAAATGTAAATTTAAAACTTGTATGTCAAATAATTTGACCACATGACAAAAAATTCTACAATAAACATTGGTCACGCTCGACAGATTTCGATATGAGACAGTCACACGTGCCGTTACAATATCCAGTGTACACGCATCAGCGCACACATGTATGTCAAATAGGTCTGATTGGAGGAATGTTTCCGAAAACACGCCTACCTCAAACTAATACCCAATCAAACGCCTTTACCAGAAACATAAATAATACTTGGAGATTTGGTTGCGTATTATATTCTTTTTTTATTTTATTATTTACTTAATCTTAAATTTTTTACTTTTTTTATTCATTTATTTATCCAAATTTTTGCTTTTTAAATTTTTGTTTTTATTAAACTTTCTTATCATTCTAAATTATTTAAATTACCACATGGTAAACATATTAAATTATTTAATGCCCAAAAAGGCGCAAGCCAGGGCCGACCGTGCAAGGGCTGTATAGCCAGTCAAGGTCGTTAAAAACTTCCATTTGTTGGTTGCGTATTCAACATTTGAAAAAGTTTATAACACTCTTTAATTCGAGCTTAGAAGCAAAGAATATGCCCGAAATGCAAGTTTCCCAATAAATTTCAGCTATCTAGTGATGAAAATAAATTAAAAAAAAAATACAAATTAAAAGTTTTTCGAGTTATATAACTATAAGTCTTTTATCTGGCAAGAACAGCCCAATTTAGCGGACAAGCAGTCAAGTTATTCTTTTTGCTGTTACTGAATATATCAAGAAAAGAATAAATCCCGATATTAATTTGAAACTTTGTTACTGAATACTTTTCCAAGAAAATATTCACATCTCTTGGTAACATGCATGTCGGAACAGAAAATTCTCTTGGGACGTCCAGTAGCATATATATAACGTGCATGTTGGAACAGAAAATTTGGCATACAGTACTTCAGAACGATGTTCACATTATAATACATTATACCCAACAATTGTGATGACGAATTCCTTCCTTTGTTCGAGAACAATTTTATTTAAATAGAAATCTGTGATTTTACTTTGTCCATTACTTTGACGAACCAGAGCAGGTTAAATATCGACCTGTTTTTAATTCAAATTGGTTCTCTTCTTCTTCTTTTGGTATACAATAGTCCATCGACATCCCATGATAACATGCTCAGTGGCGGATCCAGGAATTTTCGTAAGTGATGGCCCACTGACTGACCTAAGAGAGAGACCGCTCCAGTCACGGTTCAGTGATTCCCTATATAAGCAACCAATTTTTTCCCAAAAAGGGAGGGGGCAAATTGCATGTTTATTTATGTTTAATTGTCATTTTGCTTATTTTCTTTGGTTACATCTTCTGACATCAGACTCGGACTTTTCTTGAATTGAATGAATTTTAAATGTACGTATTGTTATGCGTTTACTTTACTACATTGGCTAGAGGTATAGGGGGAGGGTTGAGATCTCATAAACATGTTTAACCCCGCCGCATTTTTTGCGCCTGTCCCAAGTCAGAAGCCTCTGGTCTTTGTTAGTCTTGTATTATTAAATTTTAGTTTCTTGTGTACAATTTGGAAATTAGTATGGTGTTCATTATCACTGAACTTGTATATATTTGTTTAGGGGCCAGCTAAAGGACACCTCCAGGAGCGGGAATTTCTCGTTACATTGCATTGAAGACCTGTTGGTGACCTTCCGCTTCCTCTTCGATACATTCCCCATTTCCATTCTCAATTTTATTTCTTTCTTATGTTCAATGTAAAAATGTATATAATTCTAAATTGCAACTATCTATAGTTCCGTAACTTTCTATCAAGGCGTATAAAAGAATGGTCAATAAGTGCGTATATATATATTTTTGTTAAATCAATTTTTCTTGTATGTTTCAAACTGGCCTTTACTTTTGACAACGAGTACTTACATTTCCCCAAATTTACCATTGGAAAAAATGTGTAAGCAAATTTTTATTTTATCAAATCTCTTTTTTGGAATTATTTAAATTTTTATGAATAATATTCTTTACACCAGAAATGTTATTTATAAACAGTAATGACTAGTGTATCACTATCGGACACGCAGGACAGAGATGTATATTATCAAATGATTACCTATGCACCTGAAAGTTTAAAATGGAAAGATTCAAGTTTTCGGTCGTGTACACTGACAGAAGTGAAATGATGCATGAACTTGCAAGTCCGACAGGAAATCGCTTGAATACCTGGAGGTGTCACCTGCCAATACATCTGGGAATAATACCTTTAGCCATGCTGGTGATCAGACCGGCACGGGACATTTGCGCTTTTTCATAGGACATTTGCGCTTTTTTTTGTGGACACTTGCGCTTCAAAACATAGGACATTTGCGCTTTTTAAAAATGGACATTTGCGCTTTTCACATAGGACATTTGCGCTTTTTTTATATATATATCTATGACTTCCCTTTTCTTTTATCCGGGCTTGGGACCGGCAGGTTTGACCGGGCAGAGTTAAAGTCATTCTTTATGGTTAAAAGTTTAAAAATCATTTCATAGCACAAACATGTCATATTGTTGATATTTGTTTAAAAGTTTATGTACAGCTAAAAGTACACATTCTTATGAAATAAAACCATGCATGTACTGTCATCACAATTACAGGTCAGTTATAGCTTGATATTCGAAGCCCAATGAGTGAACAAATCTTGCTCTTGTTATCTGTCCTGATTGGTACTTAAATAAATGATCGAGTTTCTACTTCTCAATTCTTGTTTGGGGAGCCTGTTCATTAATGTACATAATCATAAACATTTTTTTCATTTACTAGTCTCTATAACTTTAAACTCCATGTTCAAGACTGTGTAAATGTGAACTAACTATAATGACAAATATAAGTTATTTTTTTTAACTTAATGATTACTTCTCATTAAGATTACAGGTAGACCACTTAAGGTAAAAAGCGCAAATGTCCGGTCAATTTAATACAGGTGAATCAAAATTAAAAGCGCAAATGTCCATAGTATTTGAAGCGCAAATGTCCTATCGTTTTACAGGTAAAAAAGCGCAAACGTCCTGTGCCCGATCAGACAGGTGAAGGTCTGAATTTATTTAAATAAGTTTATTACATAAAAGAATTATGGACAAATTAGATTTTTGTAAACAATTTTCACGGAACGTCAGGGTAATACTTGTACAAGACATTAGTTAATTTTATTTAGTTTACATTAAAGTAAATAAACCCAAGTCAGGAGCCTGTTATTAAGTGGTTGTCGTTTGTTTTTGTGTTACATCAAGGATTTGTATAGTGAGACACTATACAAATCCTTGGTTACATATTTGTTTTTGTTCATTTATTTTCATAAATAAGGCCGTCAGTTTTCTCGTTTGAATCGTTTTACTTTTTCTTATCGGGGCCTTTTATAGCTGACTAGGCGGTATGGGCTTTGCTCATTGTTGAAAGCTGTACGGTGACCTATAATTGTTAATGTTTGTGTCATTTTGGTCTTTTGTGGAGAGTTGTCTCATTGGCAATCATACCACATCTTCTTTTTTATATTTAAATAGTCTCCCCTTAATTTTTTGTCTGTAGTGTTTTTGTTGATTGCTGTTTATCACATATTTGTTTGTTTGTAGCTCATGTATACTAGTATAAATCAAGTTGTCATCACTGTTGGGTTCTCGTCTGAATTTTTTACATTAACTCTGTTAGAAGCCTAGCTCTTTCCAAGCAGAGCCATTTATAGGGTGCTCATCATGAAGTTTAAGTTTTTGGTCTTTGCTGAAGGGTGTGCAGTGACCTATTATATAGTGACTAAAAAGAAAATCACTTGGTCTACATGGTTTATAGTTTAAGTAATGCAAGTCGTCTCATCAAAATTCATACCCAGTGGTGGATCCAGGGGGAGGGTTCAGGGGGTTGGAACCCCCCTTTTTTGGACGATCATGGAATGAGGACATATAGTTGGAACCCCCCCTTTTGTCTTGGGTTGGGAACCCCCCCCTTTTTTAAATGGCTGGATTCACCCCTGATACCATATCTCCTTAGGCAAAACAAAAATTATGTTTGTTTCCAACATGTTCAATGTAGCTTACAGCTTCTGAGAAACAATTCAAACATTGATGACATTCTGCTGTTGTCTGCTCTGTAGTCAGGTTGTTGTCTTATTGGCACATTCCCCATTTCCAGTCTCTAATTTCATTACAAAGTATCTGAGAAACAAACCTAACCATGTTAACATTGTATTAAACTGAAATAACCTAAATCACTTAGATTATCCATGAAATAAAATTAAGGTCAGGTCAACCTAACCTGATAGACAAGTAGACCTTGCAAGGTACTCATATACAATAAAATGTATCCAATTACATGTAATAAAATGTAACAGTATATTTTACACTCATTCCCTGAACCAGCTCTTTTAGCTTTTATAAATGTAAAGCTCTATTAAAAATAGCTTACATCATCACCCCAAGACTGTAATACATATTTCTTGCATATATACAACCAACTTTCATGACTTTCATGTAAGGCGAGACAAAATAAATTGATACTTTGAAGTACATGTATTGTTTAATATGTTCGACTACTACATGTACTAGTATAAAATGCCAGTTTCAGAATGAACAGTAATTTAGAAGATTGTCACCATACATGTAGATTCATTCAGACTATTTGAACTACAAATGTATACAGCAAGCTGTCATTTGACTCTAAGTGCAACCAACAACCGTGCCAGGGCTGTAAAGCTTGTCTAGGTTGGTGAAACTTCCATAATTATGCATATATGACACTAACCAATTGTGACGGACCGTGACAGACCCTCACGAAAGGTCAAAAAGGTTTAACACTCCCAGCTGGTGGTACATGAAGCCAACAGTAGCAACGCCAGCACAGAAATTCTTATTATATCCAAATTCTTATTTTAAATGTATAATTATCCAAGGTGAATTCAGATATATATGATCATGATGATGCACTTGTAGTATTGACAAAGATCATGATGATTGTAAGATAATCACTGAAACTATGAATTTTTATTATTCCAATTTCATACTTTTTTTCCTATGAATTTCAAGTTTGCTATTTGTTCAATTCACAATTTCCTTTTTGTCCAATCAGAACATGCCATCAACATCATGGCATAATGCTGTTTAGCTTTATCAACGTTATTTCCAATTGCAATAAGTAACTCAAAATTATGAATGAATCCACCGTTTCGCAATTTACAGCTACAGAGGTGAGGTACCGTATGAGAGTAATTTAGTGACACTATATACTTCCTATGTATATATGATATATATGCCCCTTCATAATCTTGCTGGGAATCATGCTCAAACCAATGTGATATCTTATCTACAAAAAAAATTTACATTAAGAATTAAGTATTTATAACTTGTATTACATGCGACTTCTATAACATGTATAAAATTAAATAAGTCAATAGCATTAATACTATTTTATATACTACTGTCAATTCAGAAATTAATGTGAGGTTTCTATTATTGCGAAAAATGCGACTGAGTTGTAAACGCAATAACTTAAACGCACATTTTGTGATATTTTATATGAATTAAACAGGATTGTTCACAAAATCGTAAAAATTAAAATCGCATTTAAGTCTAAAATGAAAAATTCGCAATAATTTGCAAGCAATAATTTCTGAATTTACAGTAACTACATGTATTTGATTTGTGATATTTGTAGTAATAATAATTCAACAAATTCTTTTAATAATACTTTTTTTATTTCAAAATAGAATTTGTAGAATATTACTACATACATATGTACATGACAAAGCAATGGTATGCATAGATTATAACATGTTATATTTAAGTTCTACAAAATTTAGAGCAAAACAAATCATTGATAACAATTCAGGGGAGAGTCCAGCCATTTTGAAAACCAGGACAAAGGGGGGTTCCAATTACATGTCCCAATTCAAATGCATTGATCCTCAAAAAGAGAAAGGGTTCCGACCCCTGGAACCCCCCTCTGGATCCGCGCCTGCAATTTAATGAAACATGCCTGGAAAATTATCTTAAATTTCTTATCACAAAAGTGTAAAAAATTGTCGTTAAGGAAGCAATGCTGTCACATCATTTGGAATCAGGGCACAATATCAATATACTCTTTTTTTTTGCCCCCGGCAATTTAGAGGTTATTGCATATGCAAGCCCAAGCCTTGAAGGTATTCATAACAAATATGTGATAAATTATAATTATTGTACATCACCCTGGACACCAGTGGCTATATAAATAGGTGCATCATCATTGTAACATACATGTGAAGATTGGTTGGTTTTGAGTTATAAAAAATCCAGTGACAGATATTTCATGCAAATTTTAGGACGTGACAGTTATCAATACATTATTAAACATACAATAAATATGAATATGTAGGGTTACTCTAGTCCAAATAATTATGACGTTTGGCAAGGCTATTTAAATTTTTTTCTGGGACGCCTTCCTACAACGTCCTAGGAAGGCGTCTCAGAAAAAAAATAAAATAGCCTTGCCAGACGTCATAATTATTTGGACTAGGGTTACTCCATCAGGGGGTTAGGTCTGGTAATAGGCCCCCCTCCCCCAACCAAACCATTGTGAATACACACAATGGTTTAGGCAATAAACAGGTGTGTATCCAGCCTTTTTTAAAAGGGAGGATTTAAACCATAGTTTATATGTACCTTTTTCAAATCATGCATTGATCTTCCAAAAAGGGGGGGGGGGGTCCAATCACAGGAATAATTTTTTTACAAGCTCAAATTCTTACTTTGCCTTTGAACAAGTTACTGTACAAGAATGTGGTGTATTAGAAAGTCAATTCATACCTGTATGCACAAATGTAACAAATGCACAAATGTAAACATCTTTCCTTCAAACTCTTGGCCGGATCAATGATTATTCTCATGTCTGATAGGCATGTTTTAAAATATTATTCATTTCTACTCACCAATTGTAATTTCCAGCTCAGCTTATATTGTGCTGTAGTGTCCATCTACCATCATGGCATGTCAACGAATTTGTGTAAAATAAATTTGCCATTTGAAGATGCCGACATGCGGCGACAAGTAAAGAGGGTACGGTAACGTTAAATCGTTTACGGGCTTATTTTCCGTTTTTAATCAAACTTCTCAGATTTGATTAATTATCGTCAGAAAATGTCCCTAATGGATAGTAATTCAAATTAAACCAGCTTTATTATGCTGTATTCATGTAATATATATAACCTGGTCTTCAAATGTACTTCAGGTACACTGGTCTTTTTCTGCTATAATATTCAAACTTTATCTTTTAACAAAGTCTTCTGGTGTGTAATATTTTTTTTATAAAAGGCTCTCGAATTATAGACTAAGTGAAAAATAAAGATGGAAAGTCAAACGCATGAGTCTGGCAAAAATGAACGGACAATGGCATGACAGTAAACGGAAAACGAGAAAAGACATAGATTCTAGTTATATATATTTTTCCCTGCCTCACTCAAATGCAATTTTATATATAGCCAACATTAAAAGTTAAATGAATGCATTCATTTACAATATTAAAAAATGTTACATCTTAAATTTAATTAAACATAATTATTCAGATCACGCGTTTTCAAGTGTTCACGCACAGGCACTTGTCTCAGAAAAAAAAATTCCTATATACCTTATTATAATAAGGTATATAGGAAATTTATTTTCTGAGACAAGTGCCTGTGTGTTCACGGCCGACATCCGTAATTATTTAATACGGGTGTAAAAATGATCTATTGCGTCAACATGACAAATTTTTCACCACCCACGACAGTCTGTAATTGCAAAAACATGTATTGTAATCACTTGTAAACCTTTAATATAAAGGTTCAGGTGCTTACATTCAATAAATAAATGTTATTTCGGCAATCTGTTGAATTTTTTTTAGTCATTTCGCGGCGGTTTGTTCAGCAGTATGACTTTGAGCTATTTTTTAAAATATATACAAAACATGTTAAATAGGATGTAGTAAGAATTCAAATTGAATATTTTTTTTATTTAATTAACATGATTAAAGGGACGTGGTAGACTTTCAGTTAACATAAACCGTCTTCTTTCTAACTTTTATTTTATTTTTAAAAGGGGAGCAACCCCTGATAAACAATGGGAAAGTTTCACTCGTTTTGTGTCCAAATGATTAAAATCTGAACACGACTGGACACGGTCTGACAACATCTTGACGTAACTTTGTATCCATGGTCTGTTTTGGTCTTACACGGTCTTAACGGGTCTAAACAACCCGCTAGATGATTCAGTCTTTTCCGTCTTGATACGCCTTAACGAACTGATTTACCTGATGAGGCTATCGATCTGAACGGCGACTAAACGATCTGAAATATCTGGACGAATTTCTCTAGCGGTAAATCCAGTCAATCAAGATGTGATCAGACCAAAATGGCCGTTTCAGACTGAAATCGGGCTTCTAGTGTGAATTGATACAGCATGTACAAAGAGGCTTGAAGACTACAAATATTTGTGTTAGCTTGAAATATACTATTTTTTAAATTTTACACATGTATTAATATAACTTCTTTTTATGTGTTTACACTCCAATGCTAGATGGCAATTTACATTGATAACATCTTAAAATGTATATCTGGATATTTCGATTCTGTTGAAATAACTACATGCAATCTGGGATGTTTTTAAAAGAAATTTGAGTGACCTTCATACATATCGTGAAGACGTATAGCTCAGTTATATATATATATATATATATATATCGTGTTGACTAATATAACAGTATCATTAACCGTACATGTATTTCCATGCAAACGAATTTTTAGCAGAAATGATTTATTTAAACTGAGTTTACAAGAACTAAACAAATATAAATGAAAAACACAAGGACTTTTGCATGAAATAAAATAAAATGTATGTAAGGTAGTATGCTGAACTTCAAATATTTCATTTTGGTTTTTGTACACACCAAACCTAGGATGATATGTCTATCTATACATACTGTAATTATTATCAGGATAATAATATACTTCTTTTTGATGATTCTAATTATGAACTTATATCAGCAATACAACCGAACATAACTAATAATACAGTAGTCAATAAAATGTATATATGTAAAGTATGTATAACATATCTACATTATAACTTGCGAGGTATGCAGTATATACAGTTTTACATTTAAATACACAACACACATATTGAAACTTCATTGATTTAAATGTAGAACGTTGTTATCATTGGATATTTACCTTACCTGTATATGATACAACGAAGACGATACATGACAAAATGGCACAGGCGGCCTCTAAAACTTGTGAGATTTGTGTAAGTGCTCCAGGATCACAATACTGTTTGGAGTGTGAACAGTACTTTTGTGAAAATTGTAAAACGTTTCATAATAGACAGAAGATATCAAAAACTCACCAGTTCCAGTCTTCAACAGGCTCGATCCCGGAAGGTAGATCGAAATGTAAAGACCACAATGAAGACGTAAGCTTTGTATGTAATACATGTAATACAGCAGTATGCAGCAGTTGTGTCACTGGAAGTCATAAAGGACATGAATTTTCAAAGTTTATCGACAGCATATTACAGCTGAAGGAGAAAAATAAAAATAACCTACGAAGAAAAGTTAATGAGGAAACCCAAAACATTAAACAGATAGAAGAAGGTATACAGGCATTTGATGTGAATGTTGAAGAAGAAGTCAAAGCTATTACAGAAGAAGGTTCAAGGATAAAAGCTATGGTTGATAAATGTATCTCAGAGATGATTGCATCGGTCAAGGATCAATCCAGGAAGGAAAGGAACAAATTAACAAATGTATTTGCAGATACTAAAGCTAATTTGAAGACAGGAAGCGATTTAGACAAGAAAACAGATGAACTCAACAAGACCCGAAACGACGGAAAATTGTTACAGTCTTTACAGCAGCTTACAGACAAAATTGCAAAGCTGACGGTAAAGCCTATACCTGAATTTCCGAAAATAAAGTATACTGCTAAGTCCGCAACAGATAACGACGTTAAACAGCTGTTTGGTAACTACATAATCAGGTAATTCTACTAAAAATGACTGAGCATTTTGTGGTCGTAATACATGCTTCAATATAACCATAGTCTCTTAATGAGACAGGTATTTTTTGCAAAATCAAAATTATGTTGTATTCTAAAATATCAACTTATGTCGGGATATGATATCATAGACGAAGAAGAGATAATTCATGAAATACAAATATGTGTTCATTACAAATGTATTTTTCAATGTTATGGATTCAAGATGTGCTCCAGTAGATAAATGCGGGGTCTATGGCATTTTACATTTTAAGTTATATTGATACATTTACATTTACCAATCTCGACAATACGTAAACATATGTAGAAATGCAAAAATAAAATTGAGAATAGAAATGGGGAATGTGTCAAAGAGACAACAACCCGACCAAATAAAAAACAACAGCAGAAGGTCACCAACAGGTCTTCAATGTAGCGAATGCTTGCTTCCAAACTAGTACAGATATAACTGTTTTTCTCGTTATTTAAATATGTTATTCTAATTGCATGCATTTTATGTAATATTATAAAAGAAATAAAGACAAAAGAAGTATACCGCTTTACAATAGTAATATATCGATTAAACTGAGAAAAAAATCCGAACAAAACTGAGGGAAACACACATTAACTACAAGTGGAAAGCAACAGAACAACATTAACGCTATACTGCTACAAAAACAAACGCCAAAATACAACGAAAATTACTAGTTGTTCACAACTGTCATACTCCTGACACTTGACAGAACATTTCATGAAAAAAAAACAAAAAAAAATTCTGTTTATCTTTTATTAGTGAAATGCGTACACAACGAATCATGAACAAAGAAAGAGAATTGCCTTCATCCAAGAGGTAGGGAAATATTTGTGTATATTAAACAGTTTTAAAGTTACATATTTGGCAATATAAACTTGTTATCAAATCTGTGAGTGAATTACACATTATTTTCTTGCATACCTCGCCATTTGACGTTTCAACGGTTCTGATTAAGTTTGTTTTATATATTATGTACACCACTTTACCGTTTAATTTTATTTTCGATAAATCAATTAAAATGTCTCTCTACTTTTTTCCACTACGCACGTTAGAAAACACTGTATTGGACCAGATTGCATTTAAGTAGATAAATTTTCTTATGATATGCAAACACATACTAGTAGAATGCATTATGTTCAATAGTGTTTAGATTTTGTTGCAATTAATTTTCGTAAATATACTGCTTGTTAAAATGTGCCTGCCTGTCTAGTTGAAATAATACTTATAGAATGTCTCTATGGCTTATGTATCTCCTCTTTTTTCCCACTACGTACGCTAGAACACACAGGCTCGAGCACGATTGCATTTAAGTAAATAAATCTTCTTATGATATGCAAACGCAAACTAGTAGCATAAATTATTTTCAATAATATTTAGATTTTGTTGCATTAAGTTTTTGTAAATACACTGATCGTTAAAATGTGTCTGATTGTCTAGTTGAAATAAATAAAATCTCTGTATACTTATATAATATAAACAAATATAAAAGACATTCATCAAAGTTATTTGGACTTTTGAGGCACGTTGTACATAGTATAATCAGAAGTCATCATGTTTACAACAACATAAGGAAGTCATACTGTTTTGTTAAGTGTAGATTGTCCTTTTGTAAATAGTATTTTATGTCATATCTTTCCTCAAATGGAAATGTTCTCTTTGTGATATTTTCACCTCTTTTTAACATAAAAATCATTATTGATTCACACAGTTATTCGCAATCGTCTGTCATTGAAGAGTACAACAAATTGAGCATTCACATTCACAATCGACTGTTGATGCAGGGGTAAACGACTTCAGGAGTCACATTGACATACGACTGTAGATTAAGAAGTTAACGAATCCAGTAGTCACTTTCATAATCGACTTTTGTTATCAGTCACATTCCCGAAATGCATATTGAATTAGTACAAGGAGTTTCAATTGTATTGTATACTTGAGAACTATCAGTCATTACAAAATGATTGGAGTAATCGTATATAGTTCTTCAACAAGTTAAAACAAGAGTATGTTTTAATAGAGAAAACAACACAAGCGACATAAGTATCTACGTTATACGTTAAATGTTACTTAACAATGGTATTTGTACGTATGAAGCGTAAACTTCATGTTATTTATACCTTCCAAGCGTCATTTCAACATACATTATACATATGAAAGTGAAAATTAATAATTTGGATTGTCTTTCTTTTCCCAAAATCATGTTTAGACCGTTAAACAGGTGAAAACGTACATTTATTAATCACTGACTTTGCATGCGTAAGATGGTAAGTCCGTGATTGTTTTAACAGATTCATATTTTTTTTGACAGTAAGCTAAAAGATACGATTTTTATAGAATAAATGAAATATATCAGTATGTTTTAATTTAAGGTGTCATATTTGATACATTTTTTTCCAAATTAATTTGTTAAAGTTTTCGGTGAAGACGACATGTGTATCTTTACAGTTGTTATGTTAATGCGCAATGTTATTTATCAACCGATGGACACTTATTTAGATTATTAGAAGATCTTTGTAGAGTCCCTAGTCATCAATTCCATTTTTTTTAAATGCGTTGCAGCGCATACTACAGGAAATCGAACAAACTTTGAACTTTATGCAAGGATATAAATCAAGATTTTAAAATTATAAGAAGTCAAAACAGATAAAAGGAAATGTAGCTGATGGCTTCAATTTTATTTTTTTCCTCTTTGAAAGTTTATTCTCTTTCATGCAGAAAGAGCAAGAGTCATTACAACTTATGTAAAGTAAATTTGAGGAAATTTCAGTCATACACTGGTACACACGATTTCATATTACATTCATTTATTTTATAGTCTGAGTAAAGCCGTTTTTAATTAATATTCTATAGTCCGTCTTTTCTGTTTGTAATATTAATATACTGCTGGTACAGTGCTGTATCAGGTTTAGGGTGAAGGTTGGCCCCTGTTAAAACGTTCAAATCCGCTGCATATATTCCCAAGTCAGGAATTTAATTCAGGAACAGTGCTTGTCGTTTGTTGGTATGTTTGATAAATGTTTCTCGTTTTGGCAAATAGATTAGAGCGTCGGTTTTCCTGTTTGAATTGTGATACAAAAAATTAATGGTCATTTTGGGGCCCTTTATAGCTTGCTCTTATTTTCATTGTAGTCTGCTGTTGCTTGGGATAGTTATGATGTTGCTGTTAATTTGCTGCTTTAAATAATCAAATAAAAGAAATCACATTCAAACTCATTGCATGATTTTTTTTCTTTATTTATATGTTTATGAATTTAAAGAAAAATCCCCTCTGTTCGTTCTTTCCTCAAGCAACAGCAGCAGCATAACTACTTAGGAAGTGAAATGAGAACGACAAAAGTTGCAGGAGCATTGAAAAAAGTTTATTATGGAGAGTTGTCTCATTGGCACTCACACCACATCTTCCTATATCTATTAAAAAAATCTTAATATGAGTATTTTAAGCAGCAGCAACAACAACTCTCTATCCTCGACTAGCGGCAGCAGCAAAACACACACAAGAAGGTAGTGAGCACAAGAGCTGTAGAGGAAGTAAAAGCATTACATGGAAACACCTTGTATACGACTCAACATGAAGCAACAGCAGCAGCGGCAATACTTTAAAGTGTGAAATGAGCACTACTACACTAGGCCGATATTTAATAACACAACTTGAAAACGTCACAGAAAGCACCCAAATTAGAATTTTAACCTATTAATATAAATAAAAAGATGTGGTGTGAGTGCCAATGAGACAATTTTACATCCAAGTCAAGTCCATATATGAATTTGAGAACGCAGACCTTATAGAAAGCACCCCAACCCGTAAAGCCCTGTCTCGTAGTTGCAACGTTATAACGCCCAACATTGATCGATTCTGTCCCGGAACTATTTTAACTTACTCCATCTTCTAGTAAAGAGTTGGCCTGAGCTGGAACTTGCAGTGATTTTGCATTGTAACCCAAGATAAAAAAAACAAAAAAACACCTAGAACTATTTCTATACAAATCTACCCATCCGAGAAGTTTAGAACCAAAAAGGCGGAAAGATGTTGAGACTCCCAATCGGCACTCCAGGGACGATAAAGAAACTAACATTGACTGTATAACGTAATCCAACATTGAAGTTTAAATATATCTTCTCACAGATAAGATGAAGTCTTTTTTCCTACAGATTCAATTTAGTTTCGCGAAATGTTGCAAAATTCTGAAGCGCAAATTTCAATGCATGATTTCTCGAAAAACCTTTTGAAATTAAATGATGCTGTTAGTATTCTTATCATGGTAGACCATTTGCCGCATCACAATGTAAGTGGTATATTCACATCACCTAATGTCATGCATCTGATATTTCAGGAAGCTATCATTTGATTTTAGGAGAGGGGAAGGGGGGGGGGGGGGGGGGGGGGGGGGGGGGGCTACGATAACAAAATTGTGTCCTGCATTTTTTTAAAGTTGTAATTTCTGTCCTGCATTTTTATTTTATTTGGTCCTGGTTTTTTTGCCCAGTTGCTCATCCTGCCTTTTTTTCAATCGAAACTCATGTCCTGTATTTTTTAAATCAAAATTTCTGTCCTGCCTTGTTTTTTAATTTTATCTAACCGGAACTTGTACAACCTTATGTAAAAAAATCTAATGATGAAACAAATGTTTTAAGCTCTTTGACTGAAACAAATGTGTAATGCTCTTTGATAAAACAAATGTTTTAATCTCAAAGGTTAAATCCGTTTACATGGTGTCAATAAGGGGGTATAAAAGCGTCAAAAGGGTGATATGAATAAAACAAAAAGTCATTTATATCACAGAAAACTATTTCTTGTAGGAAATTGTTGTTTAAAAACAAATTACATTTTTGCTTCGTATCACTAATCTCCAATTAATTCTTATCTGTCAAGTTCGTAATCCAGTCGTAGCTTTATTAGTTACGACAACAATTACATGAACCGTCAATGAATTGTTGTCTAGGCCTTTTATCTGCAATATAGTAATATGCATTTTCTACACAAAATGTAAAGCTCTGGATCGACTCAGTTTTGAAGAGACCAATAACTGTGATAGACTCATTCTTTAAAGATTAACAATAAATTATTAAAATCCTAATTAATGTACAAAAAAATGAACGAAAAACAAATATGTAACACGGCACCAAACGACAACCACTGAATTACAGGCTCTAGACTTGGGTACAGGCACATATGTAAGTAAAACGGGGTTAAACATGTTAGCGGAGTCCCAATCCTCCCCCTAAACTGGAACAGTGGTGTTATAGTACAATATAAGAACGAAATGTAAAAATCATTTGAAAAAGGCTTATCTGTAGATATTCGGTCCTTCATGTACCTTTTGGGAACCCGCAAATATATTTGCTTTTCTCTTTATTTTATAGCAACGTTATGTTACATTCTTATATATGACGTTTAAAACCAAGACGCAAATATAGGCTGATTAAGGAGGTTTGCTACACAGTTTTTAGACATTTTGTCAGATTTTCGCAATCCTCTGGTTTTACCCTTCAATGTGCCTCGAATATTTTTGCCCATTAACCCCCTTTTTATTCATATTTTCATAACATATATTTAAATAAGCCATTTTTCAAAATCTTATAAAATCCTTGTTATTTTGCATAGTTGTTTTTAAATAGATTGTGGCCAATGTAAAATGCATGAAAAGTCTAGAGAAAATTGTTTCCCGCCAAATTTTCAACGACTTATATCTCGAAAACATGCACACGGACCGTCCATTTTTTTCAGCTTTTATAGTTTCTTTAATTGTATACTATCATTTTATAACAGTCTTTTAAAAAGCTTGTTATTTTAAAATAGAGTAGCAATCATCCTTAAGTTTAACTTGGGTTAATTAAACTAAATCGATTTGTGTGGGACTTGTGCTTAATTATCTAAATAACATTTAATTGATTGATATACATGTAGATCGTTACTCATCCAGTGTTAACTGGTTATACAAGTTCCTGACCTGTGAAGTGGAGCTGTAGGAGACTTTATTATATTTGTTTGACTGTCTACCGGGTGGTCTTGTCTGTCTGTCTGTCTGTCTGTCTGTCTGGTCATGTCTGTCTGTCTGTCTGTCTGTCTGATTGGTGGTCTAGTCTGGTTGTCTTGTCTATCTGGTGGTCTTGTATGTCTGTCTGTCTGGCGATCTTGTCTATCTGTCAGTTTATCTGGTGTTGGTGTCCGTCTGTCTGTTTATCTGGTGTTTTTGTCTGTCTGGTGGTCTTGTCTGTCTGTCTGTCTGTCCGTCTGTCCGTCTGTCTGTCTGTCTGTATGTATGTCTGTATGTCTGTCTGTCTGCCTGTGTCTCTTTGGTGGTCTTGTTTGTGTGTCTGTCTGGTGGTGTTTTTTTATGTCGGTCTGTCTCTCTGATGGTCTTGTCGGTCTGATGGTCTTATCTGTCTGTATATCTGTCTTTCTGGTGGTATTGTCTGGCTGGCAAATGTCCATGATTAAATCCAGATTAAGTTCGAATTTGTTTGGGTCTTATGAGTTTGACCGTGTTATTCTTTATATGTTGGATACAATCCACGAGCCTGTGTCCACACTTATTTCATTCGATATTTCATTAACGTGTTTGCAAGAAGTTCTTCCCCAAAAAAACCTTTGTTACTTATGTGTTCAACCTTACTGTAGATACTTGTTTAAAGAGATGTTTGGTACAATAAAACCAGGAGATTGCCACTCAGATGTTCCGTTAATTTTCTTTCTAATTTTGACATCATAGAAGGAACGCAAAATCTTTTTATTTGTTTAAAAATTTGGTGCGGAGGGGTATTTTATTTAGTACAGACAATTTGATGAAGTATATATGAAGCATAAAGAATAAAACTTTAAAAAAATCCTTTGTTTAACCAAAAAAGATGAATGGTCGATATCTAACAATATAAACAATCAGATAGCTAACTACAAGGGGGAGAAATGTTGATTTAAGCAACTATTGGTTACCGTATGACCTTCATTATTGAGCTTAAGTCCAGACCCAGGGCTCAATTTCAGATTGCCTTAATTATGTACTGACGACAATAAACAAACAAGAACTATCTTGAAATAAGATATACGACACATGTATAATGATTATGTTGGCGTGAAGTTTTTATCAACCATAAATATTCATCTTTCGATTTTTTTATATAATTTCACACATGGTGATTCTGACTTGACAATAAGGTTTATCTGACGGGGTTAAAAAAAATCTTCAAAATACTAGTTATGATAACTATACGCCAAACACAACTTTACGTCAAACACAACTTTAAATTAGAGATACAACCTATTTTGGTGTGAATATCGTGGATATCGTCAACAAAGTCAGATGATATTTGTATTTTGAGATTTTTTATTTCAATTATTATATAGAGAATAATACATGGCAAAATCCGTATCATATGTCGTATCATCCCGAGACATCAATATCAGCCCAAAGGCCTTTATGCCCGAGGAATGATATTGGTCGAGGGTGATACGGCATGTGATACGGATTTTGCCATGTATTATACGCTTTATCATATATTTCAACCGAAGAGTATTATATAAATAACATATAGCTGAGAGAGTGATAGAGCAGATTGGTACCCCGAGAAAACATTGTCAACCGCTGCGAAGCACTGGGTTACCTTCAGTTCTGCTTTTGTCTTGTTTCAAAGCCTTAAAATAACTGCTTATACAAAGCACCTGGGTTACCTTACCATTTGCCTGCTGCTGTTTTAAAAATATTTTGTTTATTATTGTATTTATTTGAGTGTTTTGTATTTTTTTTTATAGTTGCATTTAGTGTGCCAAAAACTATGCAAACTTGATATTCATGACGTCACATACAATATGAAAACTTGACGTTCGTGACGTTACATACCAAACAATGACGTCATTAAAAAAATGACCTATTTTGAGGAAATTTTTTCTTAAGCAAAAAAAAACAAAAAACTTACTGTATGTAAAAGAAAAAGAAAAAAAAGGTATGCGATACGGGTTTTACCATGCGATACGGGGTATGCGATACGGGTTTAACTATGCGATACGGGGTATGCGATACAGGGTAGATGATACAGATTGGAAAAACAACCTTTATTAGATATTCAAAATAGCTGTATTTTGTACTAAATATATGATAAATTATAATAATAATATGCTTTGACTTATTTTATTAACCCTTGACATTTAAATAAAGTATAACAGATGTATAGCAGTGTCTCCAGTTATTGAATCCTAAACTGGATATCAGCTCTTTATACCTTCCTTTGCTTCCATTTGTTACGATTATTTTTCTTGCGATTTAATGGTCATTAATTTTAAGTTACCAGAATCATTAAATACTAAAAAAAAACTAAACTGCTTTTTCAAGTTTAAGACGTGCATGCTAGCTTAAAGATCGACTAATTGTGCACTGATGAAATCTCTTTTTTGGAAAAGGAATTAAAACGAGAAAGCAAACATGTGCAAACCAAACACAAATATTATAAGCTGCAATTTAGTCAAGCACTGAGAAGCATATGACCGAGCATAAATTATTGCGGTGGACAAACATGTTTACCGACTCAGAACTCTCTCCTAAGTTAAGAAAGCGATGCAACAGCAGTTGGTAAAAATCAGTTTAAAAAGACAGTTGCAACAATTCACAATACATAACTCGTAAGAAATAGTCTAAGCTATGACATAGATTAACGATCTGAGATATTAAAGCCCGGGATGACTACGTATGAAAAAAATGAAAGACTAAAACATTTCAAAAAAGACAACACCAGACCACAAAGCAGAATTAATGGCATTGGACTGTATCTGTTTTTTGATCGGTTTGTTTCTATCAAACACGTACAGTATCAACCAACAAAAGATTGTTTAATTGTCCAACGTATTCATGATTCCCTAACTGAAAATAAACGTTTTCCACTAATGTTGTCTTAATTCAAATATCCTAATTAGATTAAGGAAAAATATGAAGATAAAGGCGAAATTATGGCTGAATGCATTCAGGAAAAAGGGAGACAATTCAATCTTAAATATAGTCTTAATTGTGATTTCTTACGTATACTTTATGTATGACGTTAGTAAAGTCAGATATCGAGAATTCTCTAATAGATAGTTCGTCTTTTCATTCAGTTTTTTATTGTCTGTAGGAAAGAAAGGCAAAGAGAATGAAAAGTATATGCAAATCAGGATTAATTCTACATGGATTCGGAATATAAAAAAGAATGACGTTAATGTATTGTGTCCTTGTTAGTGTAAACTCTGATATTGTTTTGGTGATGTCATCCGATGTTGTTTAAAGAAATGTCATACATCAATAAGACCATTACAGCGAAATAAAAGTCGAAAATAATTATAAGGTCTTGTCAAAAATTAGGCACGCTACGTAACAACAACCCCCACTTACAACAAATGGTGAATTGTGATACTCTTCGTGGGTAAACAGTTTCAGTTCTACACGGAACCATACGAAACTTTTCTGAATTTAAGCAATAATTTCCCGGAAAAAGAAATGTATTTCAGTTTGGGTGTGAGCTGATTTATTTTCTTATATATTATTATTTCAATTAATTCAAGATTCATTAACTTGGTTTCTGACTCTTGTATATATTTCAAATGCTTTTTGATATTTTTGCACTGGTTATGTGTGTACCAGTTAGTAATAGCTTGTTGGATTTTAATATCATCTTCAAATAGAGTAAATTTTAAGTCAATCAATTGTATTGCTCATTATAGCGATTACAAACAGGATGTGAAACAAAAGGAGCAGGGGACATACCTTTATAGATGTAACATGTGTGGGTAAGTTCATTATAATTGTTTTATGCACATGACACAAAGTTTTATATCTATATCATGTGGCGTATCAAATGTATGATTCCCAAGTGTCAATGAAGTGCATAATAACTTGGTTTTTTTTCTCACAAAATGCTTACGCCTAACAGATGTTTGCACTGTTTAAGAAATCAATAAGAAATATTGATGAACAAACCAATAAGAGTGAAACGAGCAGCATTGACTTGTAAATACAGGTATTGAGCAACATAGGTTCGCCTGCGTCAACAGTGATGTAAATGAATGTATAATAATATTACTAGACGGCATGTTTTGGTACTCATATTTAATCACTCATAGGGCGCATTTGGTGGTTTTCTGTTTACAAAACTTTGATTTTTTCGTAAAACTAAGGATTTTCTTACCCCAGGAGTAGATTACCTAAGCCGTATTTGGCACATCTTTTTGGAATTTCGGGTCCTCAATGCTCTTGAACTTTGTATTTGTTTGGCTTTATAACTACTTTGATCTGAGCGTCACTGATGAGTCTTATGTAGACGAAACGCGCGTCTGGCGTGTTAAATAATAATGCTGGTACTTTTGATATCTATTTGATACTAAATCCTTCACGGGTATTGTTCATGATATGCATACTATTGAGAAATTCATTTTTAATCAGTTAAGTAGTGGTCTGGAGCTAGCATGCATGTCAGTAACTGCTAATAGTCTTTGTTGATATATGCATCATTGCCATTTTGCATAGGTTTTTAAGTTACCTTTTCTGACTTCAGACTGTTTTAAACTGAGTTAAGCGCACGAGGTTTGGCTAGACATAAAACCAGGTTATACACACCAATCGTTCTGAAAATGTCCTGTTCAAAGTCAGGAATATTGAAATTGTTTTCAAATAGTTCGGTTCTATGTATGTTGCATTGACCTTTGTTTTTATTACACTTCAGTGTTTCTGTTGTTCAACTGTGACTTCATATAATTGGTGTGTTTCTCTCGACTTTAGGTTTGTAACCGGGATTTGTTTTCTCTCAAAATATTTATGACGTTGAACTGCAATAAACTAATTTTGCCGTTATTGGTACTATGTGGATAACTGTGTGTTTGTTTTGTCGACGTTGATCAGACGGTTGCACCTCTCCAAACTCAGGAGCCTCTGAGCCTTTGTTAGTCTTTTTCAAATTTAATTTGAGTTAATTTATGTGTTTTGGGGTTTGATATGACGTCAATGGAACTAATTTAGTACACTTTATTTTGTAAAGAGGCCAGTTAAAGCCCTGCAGGACTATCTCGTTGTGTTTATGACCCATAGGTTGCCTTACATTTTCTCTGCTTTTTGTCGGGTTGTTGTCTTTTTGACACATTTATATTTCCATTCTCAATTTTACTTCGTAGTCTATTTGTAACGGGAAACATATATGGTGCGAGGACAATTGCGAAAGGTCAAACAATACAATACTCATTTCTTCAATATTGCAGTTTTGTTTGGATAAAATTTATAAAAAAATATAGAAGAGCTTAACCAAAATCCTCAACAATGAACGACAAAGAATATTTGTACATTGAAATGTATTACAAACTACACGACATTTGCCTTTTTCGTCGGTTATGTTTCAGATATTTAAGACGCTGAAACGGCATAATGTAGATGACATAAAGCTCTAAACGGAGCAAAAAGGAGTAGGTCCGGTAAGGGCTGATTTTGGCCTCAAATTGCAGGTTCATCTTACGAAAGATTTTTGACACTTTTTTAAACACTAAAGTGTCTATTTTAATTGATTCAATTGTTTTTTTGTAAAAGAAAGATTTTAACTGATTTAGTCATTTACAACGCTCCAATTCAAGCCTAAATATAACAAATCTATTAAATATGCCAAAAAACGTCACTTTTTAGATGGTTTTTGTCAAACATGAAAGTGGTCGCATTCGTGTTTATCCTCAACCTTTATATATGTCATGAATTATCGTCAAATACAACTTATATTTCAATATTATGAATGAACACGAATGCGACCAGTTGCATTTAAGACGGAAACCATTGTAAATTTAACTAAAATGCTAAAATTGTGAAGATTTCAGTAATTTAGCATGACTTTATGATGCTAGTACACAGCATATGTGCATTTTATTGTAAAAAACAGCCCAAATTTAGGTAGCAGAAGCATTTTGCATTCTAATAAATAGCTAAAAGATTACATTTTCACAATTTTGTAAAACTGCTTTATTTTGGGGTCAAAAAGGGGTCTTACTGAACCAACTCCTTGATGAGTTTAGACGATTTACGTTTGTATTAAATTTCAGACACTTATATTTGCTGAGTCAATTATCAGTTTTGAGTCATTAGTTGACTGATGCAGAAAGGTGTATGCCGCCAATGTTATCATGATAATGTAATATTCATACATGGTTATCTCACGATACAATTCAACAATAGGTGGTAAAATAAAGTAAACTTTCCTAAATTTATAGAAACTTTTAATATTGCTTCGGAAATGTTTTCTGGATAAACAGCAACTTATCTATCAGTATTTTTGTTGAGAATGTGTAACTGATATTATTGATCTGTTTCATCTTTCAGAAAGGATAAGAGAGCTGATATGTAAGTATGATCTACGTCTATTGTAAAAGACAAATATTAAAAATTCGCAATTCGTCAAATTGTTCCAAAAAATAAGCTTACAATAGATTGTGACACGACGATGGCTAGGTCTAAGTGTTCTTTGGTGTTTTTTTTTATTAAACGTGTTGTTTGGCTTTTTTTTTCTTTTTTCTTTGCTATGGTGTATGTTTTTTTGGTTTTTATGATTTTCGAATGCCCATTGTATTTGGTTTAAAACATATTTCGAGAAAATAAACATTTGACGTCTATTATACTGTAATCGAAAACAAGTCCCATTTTAAGCCATTGTGTCTTTTATTTTGCTCACCCGTGCATATTGTTGTCAATTTATTCGAATCATATGATACTGCAATACGATTAATAGGTTCAGCTAGTTATAACACAAAGTTTAATCAATCATTTTCTACATTAGTGAATGCATGTACCAAAAACGGGGCGAAAGATACCAGAGTGACAGTCAAACTTCTATATCTATAATAAACTGGGAACCACATGTCTTAGAAATATAAAAAGAAACAGGAACAACAAAAAAACAATCATTGTTTATACTATAGAGATACAAAGAAACACATATCAAACAAAACAATCATGTTGATGTACTAGTGTTGTGAGATTAATTGCACATATATAAATACCAGGTTTTACAATTTAAAAATTCATGAAAAAAGATTAATGAATAATGTTGTCTCGTTGATAAAGACACTCTGCGACGTTTACTATGTGTCAAGTTTATGTGAACTGTGGTTAAAAGTTTTATCTATCTAGTTACCATATCGGATAGGTAAATCAAATGTTGCTCGGACAAAACACTAAGTAAAAATATAGAAGTGTCATGTCGAATGTTTGTTCATTTGTCACATTCCTATTTATACAGCACGTAAACATTGCAGGGTTTGCACCGCACACTCACCATGTTACTGCATAACTTGTTTAATTACATTTAGTCGATTTATCAATTTTTTAAATTATTTATTTGATATGTTTCAGACGGTAAGTGTCAAGTAGAAAACATATAAGTATAGCGTCTTATTGTATATGTTGGTTTGTTTGTTTGTGTTGGTGTATACAGATATTTATATAAATTAGTTAGGAAGCTTTACAATTTGAAATAATCTCAATCACTATGAGGAAACATGAGAAAACAAATTAAACTCATAGTAATGACTTTACTATTGAATTATCTGACGAAACACTCGATAGTCTCAAAATGTTGTACTTTTATTGCATTACATTTTTAATTAAATCCAATGACGATTTTTGTTATTGGCTGACTGATTTGCTGTTCACTATAATGATTATTTTGACTGATTTTTGTTCAGCGTGTAAGTGCCCGGTAACAAACAGAAAATTATTATTATATATACTGTAGCTCATTATATAAAGTATATATAGTAATACAAAGGTAAAACAATAATAATATGATATATGATAGCCGTGCGGTGTGTCTCCAAAGAGGCAGAAGATACCAAGAGACATTCAAACTCATAACGTAATTGTACCCCGAACGGAAAAACGACAATCAATTGAATACCAAATACAACAGTCAGGATTGCTTTGTTTTCTATATATCTACATTACATAACGTGTGATTAATGTAGTAAGGTAAAACAATACACATGCCATTAACGTGATGTATGTGAGACTAGTGGGTCGTCTACAAAAGAGGCGAAAGATACCAAAGAGACATTCAAATGCATTGGTCGAATATAAACTGACACCGCTATGGCTTAATCCTAATCCAACAAAACTACAAACAACAGTCGTCAAACAAAAACATGGTGTGATTTCATTCACTGATTTATAAATTTACCGTCATTGGAAATGCTGGAAGCCGAAATGTGCAAACCTATGACTATAATTACCAAAACTGTTGAAGTATATGTCAATATGATTATATCGATCTGACGTCAAATTTTGTTTATGTTTCTTAACAAATTATAAAGGTACAAAGTGCCAAATCACACAACTTTTACATTTCAATAACTGGCATCATTATATGTTATTGACTATACTTTTAAAATGTATACAAAAACAAACTGTCACCTACAAATCTTCTCCTATCACATTACTATTTATTCAAATAATTATATTGAAGATAACTAAATTCCTTGCTAAATGGTATGTTGTAGTAAATGGTTATTTATTTGATTTTTCAGCTGGTAAGTGTCAGGTAGCAAACAGATAAGTATAACTTACACTTATATAATGTGCACTTCATAATGTAATAATATGTTTATAACAGTGTTAGTAGGGCTGCAAAGTTAAACAATAAAAATACCATATTAAGAGAGAAATATTCTCAGTACCGCTGTTCCAAAGTTATTAATCTAATTAGAGAAAACAAGTCCGTTCATTTTTTAAATAAATAAGGCCGTTAGTTTTCTCGTTTGAATTTTTTTACATTGTCCTATCGGGGCCTTTTATGGCTGACTATGCGGTATGGGCTTTGCTTATTGTCAGAAGGCATAACAGTGACCTGTAGTTGTTAAAGTCTGTGTCGTGTGGTCTCTTGTGGAGAGTTGTCTTATTAGCAATCATACCACACCTTCTTTTTTGTATACCTTTAACATGATGTATGATAGACGCCCGTTATGTCTACGAAAGAGGCAGAAGATACCAAGAAACGTTCAAACTCATAACGTAATTGTACTCAGAACGACAGAAAAGACAAGCAAATGAATACAAAATACAGACGCACGTTTCGCCATTAAAGAGGCGGAAGATTATATAGAGACATTCAAAATCATTCGTCAAATGTAAACGTAACAACCACCATGGCAAAAAAAGAGACAAACAACAGTAAATAAAAAGACGGGGTGATTTTAGAGACCATGAAAGCCAATACAGTTAATTGTCAATAGAGAACATACACAAAACTGATTGAACTAACACTAGGACAACATTTTCTCGAGGATCTTAGATAGGAGTCTAGGTTTATCGTTTGTTACATATCAAATAATTTGTCAAACCTTCACAGGATTTTCTCAAAAACTTTGGCAGAAGGTATTTATGATTCAAAATCAGGTTTTGAAAATTTTTTTTTTTCATTTTCAGTCTATTTCTTATAGATGGTTTTGAATTAATTTAGTTTTACATGAAATATTTTTAAACCTGCATTGAACTTTATGACACTTGGGCATTATAAATACTGTATATCTTTATACAATGTGAAATATCTGATAAATCCATAAAGTTGTTAAAACTTCGCTTATTAGATAGTATTTGTTGTTAGTGTTTTGTCGTAAATAATCCAATATAATACAGACGCAATTGATAAAATTAAGAACTCGTTTGTATTTGTTTTTTTCTAACATGATTGTTATATAATTTACAACTGGATACCATAGAATACAAAACATACAGATTTGTTTTTATATTATGATTGTTATAATCTCCAAATATATAATAAATCCTAAAGTTTAAATATCCATTTACAATTATTATGGGAGAAATATATTCATTTTTATCATTTAATTTGCTTTTTATTTGTATATTTTTACTTTTTTGTAATAGCTCTCACATTTGAAAACTACAGTATCTTCTAAATATGATTAACATTTCCAGACAAAATGCTGAACTTAATATGCACAAGTAAAACGTTGTACTTGATGTTTTTAGATGAGTATTTCCCCTTTCGTTGTTCTCTCAAATTATTCATCAGATTTTAATTGAATTTATAATTCTTTTTTCAGGGGCATGTAAGTACCAACCATATAAGTATGTTGTGATAAGTTTAAACAAAATGAAAAATAAAACAGCATGTGATATTGAAAATTGTATCTGATATTTTTATTAAATGGGAAAATATATTAAAAAAAAGTTCGTCCCTCTTTTATCCTTTAGTTTATGTTATAAGTGTATAGTGTACGTACACACATTCATGGTACTGTTTTGTTCTAAAATGATACAACCCATTTTAAGGAGCCACGTTATATATTATATGAGAATTGATATGGCATTTTGATGTAGCAACATTTTTTTTACATTATTTTAAACGTTATGTTATACAGTTAATCTTGCATCTTGTGTTTCATTTTGCAACTTCATATAGTATGTTATTTTAATTCACAATTGTCGATTCGTACTTATTTATCTTTGATTATAACTACCTTACGTCAACTTGTTTTAGGATGAAAACACCAAAGTGTCTTTCGAAAGTCTTGGTGTATAAAAACAAAAATCACATAAATTATGCAATTCATTATAGAAGTTGTCTGATGTAATGTTGTTATTAAAATAGCTAGGCAATACAAT
The DNA here is from genome assembly GCF_036588685.1 of Mytilus trossulus. NCBI lineage: Eukaryota > Metazoa > Mollusca > Bivalvia > Mytilida > Mytilidae > Mytilus > Mytilus trossulus. Next base: position 8,640,360 of record NC_086377.1, read on the forward strand.
ACACATACCATTTAAATAATGTCACACAGACGTGCATTACGACTACAAAAGAGTCGGAAGATTAAGAGTATTGTTAAAAATGGTAAAATCAGAAATGTTTTAAGCCAATGACATATGATAACCGGAACAGTTGAAATATTAGACCATAAAAAGCATAAGCAAAACAAGTTTACTCAACCTCAGTTCAACTTTACTTTTGTGTGGTGCAACCTTAGTTCTCAAATGATTTCTAAATCTATAAAGCGACACGTTTAATGCATACACATACTGTTTATCACATTCCAATGTTTGCCATGCTTGATTTATATACTAATTCAATAATCTGACTTCAAAATAATCTACTATCACAACTACCTATGGTATTCTTATATTGTCGTTGTTATCTCTCTTTGCTAAATTGTATGCTGTTTTCTGTGGTTATATTTCTATAAGTTGTCCCTCAAGTTAGTGTCAAGTTAGGCAAACAAATAGGTATGGACATTAGTAATTTATAATATAAGGTTTTGTTAAAATGGTAGAAGTAGACGATTAGATTAATAAAAAATCATATCAACTTAATGTTGTATCTCAGACAGGTTCGTCTACAAGGAGACAATTCCATGACAAACAGCAGTATACACAAAAACAAAATCAGTATGTTGAGTCATGTTTTATAACGAAGCGGAACAAATCAGATATTTTCAATTCTTGAGTTTGACTATCTGGTACCTTTCAGCCCACTTTCATGGATTATACTGCATAAGAGACACTGTAAGCAGAGATGGTGAAATAAAAAAAGTTTAAAAATAAATTTATTTGGAAAACTGTTTTGACCTATCAACATAAATAAAAATGGTTAAATCAACTCAAGGTCAACTTTATTCGTTTTTGAATTATAATTCAATATTATGCTGTATTCAATGATTATGTATTTGATTTTTTTCAGCTGGTAAGTGTCAAGTAGCAAACAGATAAGTATGTTGTGATAAGTTTAAACAAAATGAAAAATAAAACAGCATGTGATATTAAAAATTGTATCTGATATTTATTTTTATTAAATGGGAAAATATATATAAAAACAAATTCGTCCCTCTTGTATCCTTTATTTTATGTTATAAGTGTATAGTGTACGTATACACAATCATGGTACTGTTTGGTTCTAAAATGATACAACCCATTTTAAGGAGCCATGTTATCTATTATATGAGAATTGATATGGCATTTTGATGTAGCAACATTTTTTTTACATTATTTAAAACATTATGTTATACGGTAAATATTGCATCTTGTGTTTCATTTTTGCACTTCATATAGTATGTTATTTTAATTCACAATTGGCGATTCGTACTTATTTATCTTTGATTATAACTACCTTACGTCAACTTGTTTTAGGATGAAAACACCAAAGTGTCTTTCGAAAGTCTTGGTGTATAAAAACAAAAATCACATAAATTATGCAATTCATAATAGAAGTTGTTTGATGTAATGTTGTTATTAAAATAGCTAGGCAATACAATACACATACCCTTTAAATAATGTCACACAGACGTGCGTTACAACTACAAAAGAGTCGGAAGATTTAGAGTATCGTTAAAATGGTATAACCAGAAATGTTTTAAGCCAATGACATGTGATAACCGGAACAGTTGAAATATTAGACCATAAAAAGCATAAGTGAAACAAGTTTACTCAACCTCAGTTCAACTTAACTTTTGTGTGGTGCAACCTTAGTTCTCAAATGATTTCTTACTTTATAAAGCGACACGTTTAATTCATACACATACTGTTTATCACATTCCAATGTTTGCCATGCTTGATTTATAAACTAATTCAATAATGAAACTTCAAAATATTCTATACACAACTACCTATGGTATTCTTATATTGTCGTTGTTATCTCTCTTTGCTAAATTGTATGCTGTTTTCTGTGGTTATATTTCTATAAGTTGTCCCTCAAGTTAGTGTCAAGTTAGGCAAACAAATAGGTATGGACATTAGTAATTTATAATATAAGGTTTTGTTAAAATGGTAGAAGTAGACTATTAGATTAATAAAAAATCATATCAACTTAATGTTGTATCTCAGACAGGTTCGTCTACAAGGAAACAATGCCATGACAAACAGCAGTATACACAAAAACAAAATCAGTATTTTGAGTCATGTTTTATAGCGAAGCGGAACAAATCAGATATTTTCAATTCTTGAGTTTGACTGTCCCTCTGGTACCTTTCAGCCCTCTTTCATGGATTATACTGCATGAGAGACACTGAAAGCAGAGATGGTGAAATTAAAAAAAGTTTAACAACAAATTTATTTGGAGAACTGTTTTAACATATCAACATACTTAAAAATGGTTTAAACAACTCAAGGTCAACTTTATTCGTTTTTGAATTATAATTCAATATTATGCTGTATTTAGTGATTATTTTTTTAATTTTTCAGCGGGTAAGTGTCAAGTAGCAAACAGATAAGTATAGAAAACAATTATATATGCAAGTTATAATATAACGATAGTTATACAATGGCGTTAGCAGAGTAGTAAAGTTAAACAATAAACATACTAGTACCATTTTATGAAGAAAATTAGTTTAGAAGTGTTTTAAATAAAATTGAGAATGAACATTTGTTAGTAGATAACCATTGTCTGTGGGTTTTTTTTTAAAAAACCTTTTATAAAGATTAAAAGTAATGTCACAGCGTTTGTGTTCTTAAATAACAACTCTCAGCTTTTCAAATATGAGAATAAATTGATTAGATTACTTCCGTTTTGAATTTTACCCGAAGTTCAGTATTTATGTGAGTTTACTGTTTGTTAAGTGATTAGACATGATAAGATATTCAATACTGAGTTTTTAAAGTTTGAGCCATGTGCTTGTTTATGTGTACAGCCAGTGTTTTGTAAACATATGTTGAAAAGAATGTCAGCAATTCTGTATGTTTTGAATTTCCATAATTATTCTGTCTATCAAAAAAAGCAAAACACTTTAAAAATTCAAAACGCCCGAAGCGCTTATGTTGATAAAAGTACCGTGCACTTGACGAAGCGGAACAAGTCAGACATAATAAGTTCAGATTTTTTGCTACAGTACTATGATTGCTATATGATTACCATAAGCATCATATAAAGAAAACACATACAGAGTTGATGCTATTATGATTTGTTTTGTCTCAAATAAAGGCAACAATAGTATACTGCTGTTCGAAATTAATAAATCGATAGAGACAGAAAAATACAAATCTGGGTTATAAACTAAAGCTTAGTGAAACGCATCAAATATAAGAGAACTACGTTACAACAGAAACTCAACACCAAAATGTAACACACACAGAAACGAACTATACAGTAACAATGGCCATTTTCCCGACTTTGTAAAAGGCATTCTATGAAATAATGGTGGGTTAAACCTGTTTTTGTGGCATGTCAAACCTCCCGTTTTAATGGCAATGTTAATAATAACATTAAAATGACAACATTACACGACAGGGCTACAATAAATAAATCGAAGAAAAATAGGACAGAGAAACAAACGAATAATAGCCATCAAAGGGTACCAGGTTAGAAATAAATGTATACGTCAGACGTGCGTTACGTCCTCACAAAAACTATGCTCAGATGAAAAAAGTTTGAAAGCCAAAACAAGTACAGAGTACAAGAGCGATAAACGGTTTGAACAGTCATTTACTTTTTTGGGGGAGATAGTCATATTAACAACTTGGTTTGTCATTTTGTTTTATATTTAAGCATCGTTTAAGTAGCGACAATATTCACACAGTTTCATCTAAGCAACAAACAAGCAATTTAAAGCAATATTTAAAAATTAGCAAATTGATAACTGATGTTTTGAGAAGATATTTTATGTGTATCTGGATTTTGTAAAGTTTTTCCTTAGATTTCAAACTTTTTTTTTATATTTTTCAGTTATCGGTAAGTGTTATGTAACAGATAAGTATATAGTGATAAGTTTACCAAACAAAAAGAATGAATGGACATCATATAGCGAATTGTGTGTGTGGTGTTTTAAAGAATGGGAAAATATAAGCCAGTTCCAAAAAAAAACCATTCTTATATAAATGTTATAAGAAGCCAGGCGATATTTTGAATTCTGTTTTTTTTAAGAATAATATCAGATAGTGATGATTACACATATTCCATAATTTTCTCCAATACTTGTGTATTGTGATTTATATTAGAACGTTCATATCTTAAGCTTTAAATCCAATGAATATCTTATGTTTCATCATTAAATAACTATACATTTATTTTAACTGTTGAACCAGTTAACGCAAAGTTTAATAAGGATGTCCGAGCGACATGTTTTATATAATTAAGTGTTTTTTTTTTTTCTCATTGTAGATGTTCATGTGGCGGGTAAGTACTGCAGATAAAACATAAAATCCATATTGCTCTTCGATGACTTTAAGTTCATAGTATGAAATCGTCATACAACGACGTAGAGATTAAAGTATTTATTTAGTTTATCAATTAAATTAAATATGACATGCGTATTATTGTTTTATTCTTCCATTTAGCATATGATAGGCATTACTTAATGTTATTATGAGTATGTGCCTATCACAAGTGAACAGCCTGTAATTCACATATTTGTTTTTTTCGTTTTGAACAAAAATTAGGCCGTTAGTCTCTTGTTTTACATTTGTCATTTCGGGGCTCGTTGTTAAAGAAGGTTATGTGACTTATAATTTTTTTGTCATTCGGTTTCTCTTGGAGAATTGTCTCGTTTAAAAATCAAACCACATATTCTATGTTATTTTTCCTGCAGAAAAATCTTTTCACTTGCGTTTCATAGAGACACGATAGAAGACGGATGACATACTTTATGTTTACAAATATATTCTTTAGAAAGACACTTGTCTAATTGTTAAGTTATTTTTAATGGCTGGCCTGGCATAATTTGTTTCCATTTAAAACGATTGGTAAGTTATTGTACTTGATATCTACTCACTGAACAAAGAACATTTTAACGTATAAAGTATAAATATAAGCTATAGAAATCAATACTATACAGAAGTAACATGAACTGTTAAAAGGTATCTTAAATACAACTTGAGCAATAGAGTACGGTATTCAACACATCGGAAGCTTTGACTTGTATGAGTTTTGTACAATAAAAACCGAATGTCAACATCAAAACCTACTATTTATCTAGTCAAATCATTACAAAATCCAAGAGCAAGCAACGGAATCAACATGAACAACAGTCACTCCTGGTTAAGTTAGTATATAACATGCACACACTGTTTAGTTTTATGAAGAATAAACCAATTGCAATCAAATCGCATAGAGTACAAATAACAACAAATTTATACTATTACGATTATTTTGGAATGATATAATGTAATTATGGTGCATACATTGTAATAATTATAATTGTCCATGGTATTCATGTTTTCAGATTAATGGGTTATGTCGAAACCAGTTAAGAGACAGTCTGTAACAAGCATTTGTCAGACAAAGAAATAGAAGTAGAAATGTGTTTTCTTCTAAACTGGAGAACCTTATGTTTTTATTTTGTATGTACATATTTTGTTACTGATATGATTCATTACAATGATAATATTTGATAATATTTGTCCATGGTACTCATGTTTTTAGATTGATGGGTTATATCAAAAAACAGTAACAAGCATTTGCCAGACAAATAAATAAAAGTAGAAATGTATTTCCTTCTCAACTAACAGGACTAAAAAACCTAATGTTCTTATTTTGTATGTACATATTTTTTATTGATATAATATATGATTATAGCTACGAATAAAATAATCTTTTCAAAAAGTTAACTAAAATGTTGTTTCTGTCAGGAGTAGTTTTATCATTATCAAAGTCATGTATAGAGTTTAAAGCCTAACAAATGTTTTAAATACACTAGCAAAACACCAGAATATAAGCTTGTAGGGTTTCTGACTTCAACATCAGTCTTGTTTGTTCACTAGGAAGGAACAAACAAATGTCAAAATAACAAACATCTGTCAGGGAAACATGTAGTGAACATATAAAATTTATCATGTTGTTAATGATATAAATATTAAATGATACGTTGTTTTTAGTAACTGGCGAATAAAACACGGTATTGTGGCTTAACCTTGGCAACATAAGTGTGGTTTGATGTTACAAAACGATAACATAACGGTCAACGTTATTAACAGCGCGTCAGTTAACATTTTCAGATAGGAGTCCATCATAGTGATTATAATAATTCTGCTCAAAAGCTTCATTTCAAGCAGCAGCATAAACTGAGTCATGACAGAAGGAAAAACACAACTCCAGGAAAAATCTTATAAACAAAGATTTATGTTATTACTTGGATATTTTATTGAAATTGCTGAATGATGAACATTTCAGAAATTGTTGCATACAAATATTATTATTTAGAGTCTGATTGGCGAATTATATCATTTAATTTGTTTTAATTCCCGAATGTTCAGTATGCGTGTGTCCCATGTACTCCAACACTGCTGTATGTAACTACATGTTAATAAAACATTGGGTATTATAAGAAAAGGACGTTCTGGAAAACTGATTGAAGTAAACCTGATCATGATTTGTGGTTGTCTAATATGCTCAGGAACATGGCATGATTATCGAAATAATAGTAGACTATGTCATGCAGGTTCTAATCATATCATCAAAAGTCGTAAACAGTAAATCACTTATAATTCAATAATTAGGTCTTTCCACTTTTCTGTGGAAAGACCTATTGTTTTTCTTCTGATTATTTTTTTTTTTTTTTTTTTTTTTCTTCCGCCTAATTTTCTTCTTGCGATAAACATTTGTTTCGCAATATGTCCCTTAGATATTTGGTATATGATATCGAACAGTTTATGCGCTTTTGAAATTTACCCTGCGTAAACGAATACTTTTCTTTGTAGGAGTTATCTCCCCAAACACTGTTTTCCTTGTTAGCGCATCTCCTTCGCAACCGTAAAATATTATGACATATTTATTTTACAAAATTGCTCGTTATATCCTTCGCATGATTTGTCCTATTTTGACCGAAGTGATATGAACGCTCCATATGAGAGTTATTTCCCCTTATGCATTTGATATAAGTGATATGCATTTCTATCTTGTAAACCATAAGTGCTAGAGACCAAGGATCTTTTGATTTGAGGTCCTTGGTTCAAAAAAATAAAAATTAGGTCAAGGTCAAAGGTCAAGTTCATATTCTAATTTTTGAATTTGGCTTATTTCCACTAATTTCCAGAAACCGTATAAGATATCGACATATTATTTTTTCTAAATTGTTAGTTGCGACATGTCGTAACACATAAATTTTGATTGCAAGAGTACGTTAAACGTAAAAGTGAGTTTTCTCCCCTCTTGTATTTAAAAATACTCGTTTGGTGATATAACGGATTAACCAAATATTATTAAGAATTATGGTCTTTTGATTTGAGGTCCTTGGTTTATGACCTTGAAATTGATCTCAAGGTCATAGATTAATTTGACGTTCTAGTTTTTGACCTTTGCTTTCAGCTCATATGTATACATGATATAGCCATGAGACTTTTGACAAAAGGTATCAAACCATTTAACCTTGAAAAAAACAACCGGAAGTGACCTTGTGTAAACCGGAAGTAGCTATTTTTTGTACTTTATTAATAAAAAAGTATATAGAACCAGATCATTTTGGAATCAGTGTCAATTAAATATTCAAATATTATCGGAAGTAGCATTTTTCAAACCGGAAGTAACAAATTATCTCCCTTTTTAAAAAAAATATTGTATAGAAACCATATATTTCTGGAATCAGCGTACAATAACCTATCAGTTGACGATTGAAATGACATTTTAAACTTAATTTTACAACTTTCATATTAAAATACATTGTTTTCAATGGAAAGACCTTCAATTGTTCTCTGAACAATTGGTTTTTAATTCTTATATGATTTGCATGTCTGCAAATACTACATGTAATTTGTTTTTTCTATGGTCGGGTTGTTGTCTCTTGGACACATTCCCATTTCCATTCTCAATTTTATTTAATACTTGAATCAGATAAGTCTGTTAGAATTATGTTGCCTTTGTTTACATTTCGATCAACCATGTTGCTGTAGATTCTTTCATACCTTCAATGTTCATGCAAGAACCATATGCATGAGATCAAAAGGATCTAACTAAATTTAATATGTAATTATGATACTAGCAATACTGATAATAATAATCATATTCCACATTCTGAGCACATACTTGAAAATCCAATGCAAATGAAAAAGAATTCAAATTATCAGAAGTGATTCATGTTAAATTAAGCAACCAATAATTCTTCAATACACTAATAGGTATGTGGTACGGGTGTCTTTAGTTATCTCGTAAGAGCCGATTTTTGCCTCAAATTTCAGGTTCATCTAACGAAAGATTTTTGACACTTTTTAAGCACTTTAGGGGGCTCCTGGGTAAAGTTCAATTTTTATTTCTAATATAGGATTTCGCTATATTTTTTTGATAAATGAACTTTATCCCATACTTAATAGAAAAATGAAAAAAAAAAATGGGGTCACCATTCATTTGAGCTCACAATCTGCCACCGGAAGAAGCATACATTTTTGTTAATGTCCTTTTTTTTCTGTTGAACTAATAGATGAAATTGCGGTAATATAAAAATAAGAAAATAATTACAGAAATCACTTTAATTTACAATTATTTAGTTTATGTATAGCTTATTTGAAACATATATTAGAAAATATAGGTCACCGATGAGTTAAAAAAGTATATTTAAAATTAAAAGCCATTTTTGCACCAAAGGGAGATAATTTGGAGTCTTTCAATGATATAAACATTTTAAAAGTAATCGGGGGCCAAACTGAATCGATTTTTGTGGTTGATTTTTGTACCAAATCATAAATTAATAACTAATAGTGTTATAATAAAATTTGTAATAAAAAGTAAAGTATAATTTTTTGCTGAAATTTTTGTTCCGACGACCCTCCTTAAGTGTCTATTTCAGTTGATTCATTTAGTTTATGTGAAAGATTTTAACCGATTCAGTCATTATAAACGGTCCGTTTCAGGCTGAAAAATGAAAAATCTTTCAAATATGCCTAAAAAATGTCACTTTTCAGATGATTTTTGTCAAACATGAAAGTGATCGCATCCGTGTTCATCCTCAACCTTTATATATGTTATGTATTATCATCAAGTACATTTTATATTTCATTATAAAGAATTAAAACAAATGCAACCAATTTTTATTTGAGACGAAAACCGTCTGAAATTAAACAAAAATGCTAAAATTGTGACGATTTCGGTTATTAAGCAGGACTTAATGAGGCTATTACCCAATATGTTGGCATTATCTTGTCAAGAATAGCCCATATTTATATAGCAGATGCATGTTACTTTCCAATAAATACCTAAAAATGTACATTTTAATAATTTTGCCAGAAGAACGACTATATTGCATAGGTTTTTTAAGATTTGTTGATGACCTTAAATCTTACTGTCAATTTCTGTTAAGAGTACAGGTGGGTAGTTGTTTCATCTGCATTAAGTTTTAATCTCTGTATTTTATATGAAAATCTAATCAATGATTATCAAATGAAAGCAGGAACCATCCTTCAATTTTGCTGGGAGAAATAGGTAAGATATCAGCCCTTAACTTTTTGTAGTACTGATCATGCTTATTCGGTTTACATTTATTATTTTTCTCATATTTTATTTTCAAAATAAACAATTACACAGTACATACAGATGAATGATTTGCAACTGCATACATCATATTTAATTATTTAAATATGGCATGTACTTAGTGATGTCCATTACTAAATTCCTGGACAGACATCACTACATATTTATAGAATATTTAATCATTCTCATACTTTGATTTGGTAAAATAGATAATGATTAAAGGTTAGAAGGTACAAGTATGCTATTGTTCCCTGAATTATTCTAACCCAACTGCGCAAGTGCAAAATACACACCATATGGTTCAGAAGTCTAGAACTATTTGCAGGTTTTAAGTCCAATGAATTCAAAGACTTTACATCTTTATGTCTTTGAGGTGTTAAAGGAGATTGTTGTAGTAATGTCGCTGCACTTTTATTGTGTGGAAAGAAGCCATTGTATATTAACCTATATTATATTATAGAATAGAATAGAATGGAATATGTTATTTACCAAATTACAGGGCCCATGCAGGGCATGAAATCGGATACAATTGATTTACATAATTGGTAACAGCAACAATAATAGATGCATATAAATATAAATTGGGAGTATAAGCATTGGTCAGAATCAACCTAAAAACCACATATATATATAGTGAATAGAAGAAAAATAAAAATACATTACCAGACACAAGTTGGTTCCTTTTTCCTTTTTCCTTTTTCGATATTCAAATTTTGAAAAATATTACAAGTCCAAACTAAATTTTTTTTTGCTTCAAAATTTTTTTTCCTCAAACATTTTTTTTCCTCAAAATTTTTTCCTCAAAATTTTTTTTTCCTCAAAATTTTTTTCCTCAAATTTTTTTTTTCTCAAATTTTTTTTTCCTCAAATTTGTTTTCCTCAAAAATTTTTTTCTTATTTTTTTTTCCTCAAATTTTTTTTCCTCAAAATTTTTTTTCCTCAAATTTTTTTTCCTCAAAATTTTTTTTTCTCATTTTTTTTTTCCTCAAATTTTTTTCCTCAAAATTTGTTTTCCTCAAAAAAAAATTTTTCTCAAATTTTTTTTCCTCAAAATTTTTTTTCCTCAAATTTTTTTTCTCAAATTTTTTTTTTTTTTCCTCATTTTTTTTCGTTTCCTTATTCAATTTCTTTTTCCTTATTCGATTTTCATTTCCTTTTTCATATTCATTTCCTTTTTCGGTTTCTATTCCCTGAATCGGATTCTATTTCCTTATTGGGTTTCTATTTCCTTATTCGGTTTCGATTTCCTTATTCGGTTTCTAGTTCCTTATTCGATTTTCATTTCCTTATTCGGTTTCTTTTTCCTTTTTCAATATTCATTTCCTTTTTCGTTTCTATTTCCTTATTCGGTTTCTGTTTCCTTATTTGATTTCTTTTTCCTTATTCAATTTTCATTTCCTTATTCGGTTTCTATTTCCTTATTGGATTTTCATTTCCTTATTCAATTTCCATTTCCTTATACGGTTTCTTTTTCCTTTTTCAATATTCATTTCCTTTTTCGGTTTCTATTTCCTTATTCAGTTTCTATTTCCTTATTCGATTTCTATTTCCTTATTCGGTTTCTTTTTCCTTATTCGGTTTCTATTTCCTTATTCGGTTTCTTTTTCCTTATTCGGTTTCTTTTTCCTTTTTCAATATTCATTTCCTTTTTCAGTTTCTATTTCCTTATTTAGTTTCTATTTCCTTATTGGGTTTCTATTTCCTTATTTGGTTTCGATTTCCTTATTCGGTTTCTAGTTCCCTATTCGATTTTTCATTTCCTTATTCGGTTTCTTTTTCCTTTTTCAATATTCATTTCCTTTTTCAGTTTCTATTTCCTTATTTAGTTTCTATTTTCTTATTCGGTTTCTTTTTCCTTATTCGGTTTCTTTTTCCTTATTCAGTTTCTTTTTCCTTATTAGGTTTCTTTTTCCTTTTTCAATATTCATTTCCTTTTTCAGTTTCTATTTCCTTATTTAGTTTCTATTTCCTTATTGGGTTTCTATTTCCTTATTCGGTTTCGATTTCCTTATTCGGTTTCTAGTTCCTTATTCGATTTTCATTTCCTTATTCGGTTTCTTTTTCCTTTTTCAATATTCATTTCCTTTTTCAGTTTCTATTTCCTTATTTAGTTTCTATTTCCTTATTCGGTTTCTATTTCCTTATTCGGTTTCTTTTTCCTTATTCGGTTTCTTTTTCCTTTTTCAATATTCATTTCCTTTTTCGGTTTCTATTTCCATATCTAGTTTCTATTTCCTTATTGGGTTTCTATTTCCTTATTCGGTTTCGATTTCCTTATTCGGTTTCTAGTTCCTTATTCGATTTTCATTTCCTTATTCGGTTTCTTTTTCTTTTTTCAATATTCATTTCCTTATTTGATTTCCATTTCCTTATTCGATTTCCATTTCCTTATTCGGTTCCTTTTTCCTATTTCGATATTCAATTTTGAAAAATAATACAAGTCCAAACTAAATTTTTTTTTCCTTCAAATTTTTTTTTCCTCAAAATTTTTTTTTCCTCTAAATTTTTTTTCCTCAAAATTTTTTTTTCCTCAAAATTTTTTTCCTCAAAATTTTTTTTTTCTCAAATTTTTTTTTTCCTCAAATTTTTTTTTCCTCAAATTTTTTTTCCTAAAAATTTTTTTTTCTCAATTTTTTTTTCCTCAAATTTTTTTTTCCTTTTTCATATTCATTTCCTTTTTCGGTTTCTATTCCCTGAATCGGATTCTATTTCCTTATTGTGTTTCTATTTCCTTATTCGGTTTCGATTTCCTTATTCGGTTTCTAGTTCCTTATTCGATTTTCATTTCCTTATTCGGTTTCTTTTTCCTTTTTCAATATTCATTTCCTTTTTCGTTTCTATTTCCTTATTCGGTTTCTGTTTCCTTATTTGATTTCTTTTTCCTTATTTAATTTTCATTTCCTTATTCGGTTTCTATTTCCTTATTGGATTTTCATTTCCTTATTCAATTTCCATTTCCTTATACGGTTTCTTTTTCCTTTTTCAATATTCATTTCCTTTTTCGGTTTCTATTTCCTTATTCAGTTTCTATTTCCTTATTCGGTTTCTATTTCCTTATTCGGTTTCTTTTTCCTTATTCGGTTTATTTTTCCTTTTTCAATATTCATTTCCTTTTCTATTTCCATATTTAGTTTCTATTTCCTTTTTGGGTTTCTATTTCCTTATTCGGTTTCGATTTCCTTATTCGGTTTCTAGTTCCTTAATCGATTTTCATTTCCTTATTCGGTTTCTTTTTCTTTTTTCAATATTCATTTCCTTTTTCGGTTTCTATTTCCTTATAAGGTTTCTATTTCCTTATAAGGTTTCTATTTCCTTATTGGATTTTCATTTCCTTATTCGATTTCCATTTCCTTATTCGATTTCCATTTCCTTATTCGGTTTCTTTTTCCTTTTTCAATATTCATTTCATTTTTCGGTTTCTATTTCCTTATTCGGTTTCTATTTCCTTATTCGATTTTCATTTCCTTATTCGATTGCTGTTTCTTTATTCGGTTTCTATTTCCTTATTCGGTTTCTATTTCCTTATTCGGTTTCTATTTCCTTATTCGGTTTCTTTTTCCTAATTCGGTTTCTGTTTCCTTATTTGATTTCTTTTTCCTTATTCAATTTTCATTTCCTTATTCGGCTTCTATTTCCTTATTGGATTTTCATTTCCTTATTCAATTTCCATTTCCTTATTCGGTTTCTTTTTCCTTTTTCAATATTCATTTCCTTTTTCGGTTTCTATTTCCTTATTCAGTTTCTATTTCCTTATTCAGTTTCTATTTCCTTATTCGGTTTCTATTTCCTTATTCGGTATCTTTTTCCTAATTCGGTTTCTGTTTCCTTATTTGATTTCTTTTTCCTTATTCAATTTTCATTTCCTTATTCGGTTTCTATTTCCTTATTGGATTTTCATTTCCTTATTCGATTTCTATTTCCTTATTCAAATTTTATTTCCTTATTCGGTTTCTTTTTCCTTTTTCAATATTCATTTCCTTTTTCGGTTTCTTTTTCCTAATTCGGTTTCTGTTTCCTTATTTGATTTCCTTTTCCTTATTCAATTTTCATTTCCTGATTTGGTTTCTATTTCCTTATTGGATTTTCATTTCCTTATTCGATTTCTATTTCCTTATTCAATTTTCATTTCCTTATTCGGTTTCTTTTTCCTTATTCGGTTTCTATTTCCTTATTCGGTTTCTTTTTCCTAATTCGGTTTCTATTTCCTTATTAGATTTTCATTTCCTTATTCGATTTCTATTTCCTTATTCAATTTTCATTTCCTTATTCGGTTTCTTTTTCCTTATTCGGTTTCTATTTCCTTATTCGGTTTCTTTTTCCTAATTCGGTTTCTATTTCCTTATTCGGTTTCGATTTCCTTATTCGGTTTATAGTTCCTTATTCGATTTTCATTTCCTTATTCGTTTTTTTTTTCCTTTTTCAATATTCATTTCCTTTTTCGGTTTCTATTTCCTTATACGGTTTCTATTTCCTTATTGAATTTTCATTTCCTTATTCTATTTCCATTTCCTTATTCGATTTCCATTTCCTTATTCGGTTTCTTTTTCCTTTTTCAATATTCATTTCCTTTTTCGGTTTCTATTTCCTTATTCAGTTTCTATTTCCTTATTCGGTTTCTATTTCCTTATTCGGTTTCTTTTTCCTTATTCGGTTTCTTTTTCCTTTTTCAATATTCATTTCCTTTTTCGGTTTCTATTTCCTTATTCAGTTTCTATTTCCTTATTCGGTTTCTATTTCCTTATTCGTTTTCGATTTCCTTATTCGGTTTCTAGTTCCTTATTCGATTTTCATTTCCTTATTCGGTTTCTTTTTCCTTTTTCAATATTCATTTCCTTTTTCGGTTTCTATTTCCTTATACGGTTTCTATTTCCTTATTGGATTTCCATTTCCTTATTCGATTTCCATTTCCTTATTCGATTTCCATTTCCTTATTCGGTTTCTTTTTCCTTTTTCAATATTCATTTCCTTTTTCGGTTTCTATTTCCTTATTCGGTTTCTATTTTCTTATTCGATTTTCATTTCCTTATTCGATTGCTGTTTCTTTATTCGGTTTCTATTTCCTTATTCGGTTTCTATTTCCTTATTCGGTTTCTTTTTCCCTAATTCGGTTTCTGTTTCCTTATTTGATTTCTTTTTCCTTATTCAATTTTCATTTCCTTATTCGGCTTTTATTTCCTTATTGGATTTTCATTTCCTTATTCAATTTCCATTTCCTTATTCGGTTTCTTTTTCCTTTTTCAATATTCATTTCCTTTTTCTGTTTCTATTTCCTTATTCAGTTTCTATTTCCTTATTCAGTTTCTATTTCCTTATTCTGTTTCTATTTTCTTATTCAGTATCTTTTTCCTAATTCGGTTTCTGTTTCCTTATTTGATTTTTTTTTCCTTATTCAATTTTCATTTCCTTATTCGGTTTCTATTTCCTTATTCTAATTTTATTTCCTTATTCGGTTTCTTTTTCCTTTTTCAATATTCATTTCCTTTTTCGGTTTCTTTTTCCTAATTCGGTTTCTGTTTCCTTATTTGATTTCCTTTTCCTTATTCAATTTTCATTTCCTTATTCGGTTTCTATTTCCTTATTGGATTTTCATTTCCTTATTTGATTTCTATTTCCTTATTCAATTTTCATTTCCTTATTCGGTTTCTTTTTCCTTATTTGGTTTCTATTTCCTTATTCGGTTTCTTTTTCCTAATTCGGTTTCTGTTTCCTTATTTGATTTCTTTTTCCTTATTCAATTTTCATTTCCTTATTCGGTTTCTATTTCCTTATTGGATTTTCATTTCCTTATTTGATTTCTATTTCCTTATTCAATTTTCATTTCCTTATTCGGTTTCTTTTTCCTTATTCGGTTTCTATTTCCTTATTCGGTTTCTTTTTCCTAATTCGGTTTCTGTTTCCTTATTTGATTTCTTTTTCCTTATTCAATTTTCATTTCCTTATTCGGTTTCTATTTCCTTATTGGATTTTCATTTCCTTATTCGATTTCTATTTCCTTATTCAAATTTCATTTCCTTATTCTGTTTCTTTTTCCTTTTTCAATATTCATTTCCTTTTTCGATTTCTATTTCCTTATTCAGTTGCTATTTCCTTATTGGATTTTCATTTCCTTATTCGATTTCCATTTCCTTATTCGATTCCCATTTCCTTATTCGGTTCCTTTTTCCTTTTTCGATATTCAATTTTGAAAAATATTACAAGTCCAAACGAAATTTTTTTTGCTTCAAAATTTTTTTTGCTTCAAAATTTTTTTTCCTTCAAAATTTTTTTTCCTCAAAATTTTTTTTTCCTCAAAATTGTTTTTCCTCAAAATTTTTTTTTCCTCAAATTTTTTATCCTCAAATTTTTTTTTCTCAAAAAGTTTTTCAAATTTTTTTTTCGTTTCCTTATTCGTTCTTTTTCATTTCCTTATACAGTTTCTATTTCCTTATTCGATTTCCATTTCCTTATTCGATTTTCATTTCCTTATTCGGTTTCTTTTTCCTTATTCGGTTTCTATTTCCTTATTCAGTTTCTTTTTCCTTATTCGGTTTCTGTTTCCTTATTTGATTTCTTTTTCCTTATTCAATTTTCATTTCCTTATTCGGTTACTATTTCCTTATATTTACAACTATCAAACATCAACACGCACCAAACTGGATGTAATTGAAAGATATCTAGAGGTCAATATACAGGCTCGAACAAAAGACAAAAAAGGAAAAGTATAGCGAGCTTTTTGGGATGAAGTAAAGACCGAACGTCAGTTTTAGTCGGATATACTTTAATGTTAGTCTTACATGTATAGATGTGTACATATATCATTGATTCAGTGGCGATGGCAAATAGACACTGATAAGTCTTAAATAAAATTCTATAGTTTTGAATGTTTCTTCATCAGTTGACTAAAAATAAGTGGAGGTATGTTCTTATTGCCGACAAGAGAGGCACTCAACCTATATTAATTTGTGCATAAAGCGATTGAAAGTTGCTAAATACTGAATGTTTTTGCCACAAATGCGAAAGTTTTAATCTGTGTATATATACTTAAAATACGATGATAAAATTCATGTCTTTTTCAGGATTTCTGTCAGATCCAACCATGTAGTAAGTCATGTTGGTGAGATATGGTTTTAGTCGATGATGTTCCTGAAGAACCTGTAGTACAAAGTATATCACTGGATTGAGCTCTCTGTCTAAGTGTATCATTAAAGTGCTTTGCTTTGAGCTGAGTTCATTGCTGTGCAATTCATTCTTTGTGAAATAAAGATTTGACATACAATCTCATGTACAAGGATTTGTCAAAGTAGTATTCATTCTATGTACAATGTACTAGTATGTAATAGGGAGATAAAAAAAAAAGCATTTTATTTCGATTTGAACCAAACATTAAGTGTCTATTGATCAAATTGAAGAAGAAAAAACCGGACAATGCTACTCCCCCTTCAAACAATATTATGCTATGTTGTTTTAATACATCTGTATTGCCTACTAAAGACTAGGACCTGAGTGTAAATGGTCATTCAATTATGTGAAGAAGAACAAATTTAGGCCTATCTGGCCTAATTGATTTCTAAAACTATTATATTTCATTGTACCTGTTCAATATTTTTTCATTTATTTGTTTATTTCTTAATTTGTGTGAATTAACATATGTTTGGATTGGGAAACAAGTTTTGCAACTTATATTAATCCCTTTCCACTTTGCGGGTGAGAGTGCTGCCTTGTAGCGGCATTAGCCTACTCTTTTTCGAAATCTACAAGGGTGTCTTTAACGTGCAAGAGATATGACTCTCTCTTATCACGGGTCAGCCATTTATCGTCCCCTTGCGACGGACTATCATCGTTTCCTTAAGACCATACTCGCAAATGGTGTCAAGGGAGAGCAGAAAATTGAGTCCCTGAAATTGTCATCCCGAACGGGAATCGAACCAGGAACCTTTAAGTTAGTAGTTCGATGATCTAACCACTACACCACGGCTCTCACTAACATTGTTACAGTAAATGTTAATTACTACACTTTCATACCACAACAAATACTGTAATGGTATCACTTATATTTGTGTCCATATATTATAACCAAAAAAATAAAAAGAGAATAATTTTGCACTACCATTTTTGTATTGAATATTATAACTTTTTAGATATCTAGACACATTAACTAGATGCTCATAATATCCACTTTACATGCTTGAATTCTACCAGATTACTCTAAGAACAGTTATGAGTCTTTGAAGCATGCTGACAAAGGATCTTTTCACGATATCATTTTCACATTAGTAAAAACTCCTTTTTGCTTTGACAAGCTTTGGAGGAAATATTATCAAAGAATTGAAGAAAAAACCACAACACCAGTTCTCTTTCTAGCTCATCTAGCCCCAAGCATCATGTCAGGCATTTTCATTACTAAAAAAAACAATTCGACATTTTGACAAAAAGTTTTACTAATGATACTGACGATCCACCATAAAGTAATATACATAGATCCATACAAATAGTAAGCAAATACATATGAAAAAGATGTGTTATGATTGCCAATGAGACCAAAATGACACAGAAATTAAAACAACTACAGTATGACCTTCAACAATGAGCAAAGCCCATACCGCATAGTCAGATATTAAAGGCCCCGAAATGACAATGTAGAACAATTCAAACGAGAAAACTGACGGCCTTATTTATGTACAAAAAATAAACGAAAAACAAATCCACACTCATCTGTGTCCACACTTGTTATCTAATAAAATATCATACAAACACTATATATATATATATATTATTAATTCGTATATTTTAACATATTTGATTCGTTTAGAGATAGTCACATGTTAAACTATATTTTCGAAGGTAGAGAAAAAACGGCGGATAGCAAAAAGCATATTGACCGGCAAAAATATATACGCCGGGCTCTTCAATGAAATTTACAATACGACCGACACGATTGAAGAAAGACAAACAAGCAATTTTTATCCATTATTGATATGTTTCGCCAAATTTTTTTAATGGAAATGCGGGGTTCCAAATTAACAAAAGGCTACGACATAATTCTAAAATGACAGCGAGTTTATGAATGACGGTTGACAAATGGATCACACACAGCAGCCGGTGGCATTTCGGTCTTGAAAAAAGTATTTAATATGCAGTATCAGTTCGCCGAAACAGACATTCCAGTCACACATGCAAACCCCGCCCCCAAAAAATACGCCCGTTTTTTTGTTCATCATGTTTATATAATTCTAAATAATTTTGTTGGAAACTTTCGTTTCTTATAACAAAAAAGTGGACAAGATTATTGTTTTCAATCCAGATACGGTCAAAATTTTAGTTTTTAATAGACAAAAACCCAAGTCATTTTTTTTTCTTTCAAATATCTCAGACCGCCTTCTCTAACAAATGGTTCGTTCCTTACACTTTAAATCTATTTAGACTGGGGACCATCATTCAGCTGTGTTATTTCTAGTAAAAATAGGCTGGGGCGTTTGGGGTTACACAGGTTTCCGTAGGTAAGTAATAATGTTGTGGAACTTTTTTTCATGAAAGTGTAATAGAGTATAACTTTCTGTCTCGTGGAATTGTGAAATAGAACTTCAAGTCAATACTTTCTTGTTCAATCCCGTTTCGTTTTGAAGATGTCATGATTGTTATCCTCAGTCTATGTGTTACTGAAATTTGATTTTCAAAATGACTGAGTGACGTTTTACGGCGAACTGGTCAACTCCGCCATAGTGAATCACATGAGTTTGTTATAATCAGTAAATACCAGCAAACAATATCATTATAAGTAAAGAATTGTCGCATAAAAAATAAATACACGGGAAATGGGAAAGTTCTCGAAGACTTGTCTGATTAATCAGTTTCCCCAAAAAAGTCCAAACAACGCCTTATTTGACCCATCTAGATCCGCCACTGCCAGTCAAACTACGTCTTTGAATGTAAATCCAGAAACAAAATCATCAATTGTATATGAAAAATGAAATATATAGTATCACTAAGTTTAAAACAATATTTTGGTCGAGAGAAAAATTACAATAAAAAGATTCATTCATACTGCTAGATTTGAACTTGGCACTGTTACATTGTGTACGATGCCAACGACTGGGAGACCACGGCTATGAACAGCTCGCATTTGATTCTGAAAAATTTACATTATTATATATTGTACATCTGTATCAAAAGCAATTCTGCTTGAGATTCACAACACGTACCACAAATCATACTAGTTTATTGATTGATTGACGATGGATGTTAGATGTCATATAAACGTTCAAAACAATCTAAACATAATGTAAATGAAGGATTCAAGGATAGTTTCACTACATACATAGAAAGTATAAACACAATATAATAAAAGTACATAATATAAAAAATTTAGAATGCATGTGTCATTCTTAAAAGAACTATGAGAGACTGTTACATTTTTGTATTTACACAGAACATAAAAGTGCAATTTCACCATGCACATTCAAGGATGATGGATTAATCAGTTTACACAAATATTTATGTATACTTATTCAAATTCAATTAGTTTAATTACCAAATTTTAGAAACTATTTATATTCACATATATTATTTAAATATTTCTTTTACATTATAGTATATATTTTTTAGTTTGAAAAGGATGAAAGTGTCTCATATGTCTTAAAGGCAGGGATCTAATATTGTTTTAAAGAATTTTTTTATATTGTATATGATGATGTATATTGGATCGTGACACTATAATAAACTATTTACTTACTTACTTTCTTACTTACTATATACAGTAATTTGCAATCAGCATACAACAAATGGAAGTTTTTAACGACATTGACTGGCTATCTAGCATACGTGTACAAGGTTGCTAATTACTATATATAAATTACAAATTTACTCCGATATATATACTAATATATAAAAACTGTTGTTTCTAATTTGTGTTTGTAGCTATGTATACTGTATTGTTTAGTACTATATTTGTATTTTTATACTATTAAACGAGAAGACCTCCTTTTGTGTGTCGCTTCTCTTCCTTCCATGATAAATTAATCATCATGCCTCTGGGTTTTAAAGATGACATGCATAGTCGCATTTGTCGCCCATTCTTATGGTTCATTTTTGGAGAAAAACAACAAAAAAAGGAGTCCGAATATCAATTCCGTCATCCGACTGACTTTTAGTCATAGATAAGACTTCCGGTTTGAAACATGCACACAAGTACAACCACTCGTATGATAGATAACAAAAATGAGAAATAAATTAGCCAATCAGAGCGTTGTCCATATTATGGTGTTTAGATCCACAACTATCTGACCACCTTAGAAAAGACAATTATTTTTCGCGTTTATCTGTATATATAAACTACGATTATACTACTTTAATATTTAAAGACTCGCTGTATTATGTCTACTGTTTTCTTTGAAATGACAATTTAAGGGATCATACCAGTTGCATATATATATGTTGTGTACAAGATGTAATGTTGTACAAATTATAATTTGTACAGATATTTTGTACAAGTTGTCATTGTTTTATGAACATCTTATTTTGCATATTTCTGTAATATTTCCATAACTACTTGATACCAGGGTTTTCCCTTGATCAATTATTTTTTCGCCACCTCTTTCGCCAAAACAATATATTTTTCGCCACTTTTTTATTTTTTTCGCCAAATAACAAGAAATATATTTTTTCGTTTAAAATTTACCTTTTTTAACCCCCTCCCTCTTCCCTTAAATAAGATGATTTTGCTCCATTGTGTCAATGATTATTCTCTCAAACTTATTTAAGAGTGTACATTTTAATGAATAAACTTTAAAACAACGATTTTTTTTATAACTTAAAAGGAAAATATCTTATTGTATTTTAAACAACTTTCCTAATTAGGGGCCCACTATACTTTAATGATAAAGAAGATATAAGTCCTGGAATATAACAAAATTAATGAACATGTTTTGGTCACATAATACCAGTATAGTTCGTAATGAAAGTTTCTTTAAAAGAAAAATACTAAAACTCAAACGTCTTTAAAGTAGTCGTCCTAATCAATTACCTAAATCAAATTTAAAGGATAATTAAAGTTTAAATCGGAGATTGTTCTTGCTTTTGAACATTTTCCTCACATCAGCATCTTTCTTTTCTAATCTACCTTTAATGGTAGTAGATGGGACGTCAAAAGAGTTTGCTTCAAATACGCGCGTCACAAAGTGGTAGACAAACTCTGTATGTAACATTTAGTAGCAGCCATTTAACAATTGTTGTATTCTACTTCTTCTTATAAATATTAAAGGTTTTTAAATTTTGGTAATTAAATTTTTGTTACTTTCCAATTTTTTTTAAAATAATTTCTGTATATTAATTATATGTTTTTTTAAATCATTTATAAATACCAAAATCTATTTAATTTATAGAATTTGTAATGATTAAACATTAAATAAAACATTCATATACAAATATAACATCTGCTATCAAAAAGGGGAAATAACAACCCATTTAAGTTAAATTAAACTTTAACATTAGTACTTGTAAAATATTGTATACAAAGGTATCAATTGAACTAGAGGACTAGGAACATGCCATTTTGGAAATTTTGAACCATGCAGGAATCAAATATCTTATTAATCCCTCTAAAATAGTATGTTTCTTTGCTTACACATCTAAATCATTATCTTATTCAATGTATTGACTGCACAAAAAATACTTGTAAAGATCAAACACATATTTTTTAATAGTAGCTTGGACAAGAAATGACGTTTTTATTGAAAACACCCAATTCTAAAGCCGATGGACAAACATGAACTATCAGTAATAATTGAAACAACAGATCATTCATATTATCTTATATTATTTTACCGCTCTATAATAGTATCCCAATACAGATACATATAAATGGGGTGGGGTGGGTGCATATATACGTTACTATCATTTTTAAATCACATTGATAGCGTTTGAAAAATTTTAATAAGAGAGAATTAGAAACTGAATAAGGAAATGGAAACCAAATAAGGAAATAGAAACCGAATAAGGAAATGAAAATTGAATAAGGAAAAAGAAATCAAAATAAGGAAACAGAAACCGAATTAGGAAGAAGAAACCGAATGAGAAACTAGAAACCGAATTAGGAAATAGAAACCGAATAAGGAAATAGAAACCGAATAAGGAAATAGAAACTGAATACGGAAATAGAAACCGAAAAAAGAAAATGAATATTGAAAAAGGAAAAAGAAACCGAATAAGGAAATGGAAATCGAAAAAGGAAATGGAAATCGAATAAGGAAATGAAAATCCAATAAGGAAATAGAAACCGAATAAGGAAATAGAAACCAAAAAAGGAAATGAATATTGAAAAAGGAAAAAGAAACCGAATGAGGAAATGGAAATCGAATAAGGAAATGGAAATCGAATAAGGAAATGAAAATCCAATAAGGAAATAGAAACCGAATAAGGAAATAGAAACCGAAAAAGGAAATGAATATTGAAAACGGAAATGAATATTGAAAAAGGAAAAAGAAACCGAATAAGGAAATGGAAATCGAATAAGGAAATGAAAATCCAATAAGGAAATAGAAACCGAATAAGGAAATAGAAACCGAAAAAGGAAATGAAAATCCAATAAGAAAATAGAAACCGAATAAGGAAATAGAAACCGAAAAAGGAAATGAATAATGAAAAAGGAAAAAGAAACCGAATAAGGAAATGGAAATCGAATAAGGAAATAGAAATCGAATAAGGAAATGAAAATCCAGTAAGGAAATAGAAACCGAATAAGGGAATAGAAACCGAAAAAGGAAATGAATATTGAAAAAGGAAAAAGAAACCGAATAAGGAAATGGAAATCGAATAAGGAAATGGAAATCGAATAAGGAAATGAAAATCCAATAAGGAAAAAGAAACCGAATAAGGAAATAGAAACCGAAAAAGGAAATGAATATTGAAAAAGGAAATGAATATTGAAAAAGGAAAAAGAAACCGAATAAGGAAATGGAAATCGAATAAGGAAATGAAAATCCAATAAGGAAATAGAAACCGAATAAAGAAATAGAAACCGAAAAAGGAAATGAATATTGAAAAAGGAAAAAAAAACAAATAAGGAAATGAAAATCGAATAAGGAACTAGAAACCGAATAAGGAAATTGAAACCGAATAAGGAAATAGAAACCCAATAAGGAAATAGAAACTAAATAAGGAAATAGAAACCGAAAAAGGAAATGAATATTGAAAAAGGAAAAAGAAACCGAATAAGGAAAGAGAAACCGAATAAGGAAATAGAAACCGAATAAGGAAATAGAAACTGAATAAGGAAATAGAAACCGAAAAAGGAAATGAATATTGAAAAAGGAAAAAGAAACCGTATAAGGAAATGGAAATTGAATAAGGAAATGAAAATCCAATAAGGAAATAGAAACCGAATAAGGAAATAGAAACCGAAAAAAGGAAATGAATATTGAAAAAGGAAAAAGAAACCGAATAAGGAAATGGAAATCGAATAAGGAAATGGAAATCGAATAAGGAAATGAAAATCCAATAAGGAAATAGAAACCGAATAAGGAAATAGAAATGAATATTGAAAAAGGAAAAAGAAACCGAATAAGGAAATGGAAATCGAATAAGGAAATGAAAATCAAATAAGGAAATGAAAATACAATAAGGAAATAGAAACCTTATAAGGAAATAGAAACCGAAAAAGGAAATGAATATTGAAAAAAGAAAAAGAAACCGAATAAGGAAATGAAAATCGAATAAGGAACTAGAAACCGAATAAGGAAATCGAAACCGAATAAGGAAATAGAAACCCAATAAGGAAATAGAAACTAAATATGGAAATAGAAACCGAAAAAGGAAATGAATATTGAAAAAGGAAAAATAAACCGAATAAGGAAAAAGAAACCGAATAAGGAAATAGAAACCGAATAAGGAAATAGAAACTGAATAAGGAAATAGAAACCGAAAAAGGAAATGAATATTGAAAAAGGAAAAAGAAACCGTATAAGGAAATGGAAATTGAATAAGGAAATGAAAATCCAATAAGGAAATAGAAACCGAATAAGGAAATGAAAATTAAATAAGGAAAAAGAAATCAAATAAGGAAACAGAAACCGAATAAGGAAATAGAAACGAAAAAGGAAATGAATATTGAAAAAGGAAAAAGAAACCGAATAAGGAAATGAAAATCGAATAAGGAACTAGAAACCGAATAAGGAAATCAAAACCGAATAAGGAAATAGAAACACAATAAGGAAATAGAATCCGATTCAGGGAATAGAAACCGAAAAAGGAAATGAATATGAAAAAGGAAAAAAAATTTTGAGGAAAAAAAAATTGAGAAAAAAAAATTTTTAGGAAAAAAAATTTGAGGAAAAAAAAATTTGAGGAAAAAAAAAATTCTTTTATTTATTAATTCTCTATATTTTTTTTGTATGTCCTTTTTAATAAGATACAATTATAAAATCCAAACAAAATGTTATTTTTCAAGTTCTATACATTTTCTAATAGGTTGTATTATATTACATTTATATATATATGAACTAATTGTTTTGATAACTGTACTGTTGTATATTATATATGTTGGATAAAAAAAATAAAAATAAAATAAAAAAAAAATAAAAAAAAAAAAAAAAAAAAAATCCAATAAGAAAATAGAAACCGAATAAAGAAATAGAAACCGAAAAAGGAAATGAATATTGAAAAAGGAAATGAATATTGAAAAAGGAAATGAATATTGAAAAAGGAAAAAGAAACCGAATAAGGAAATGGAAATCGAATAAGGAAATGGAAATCGAATAAGGAAATGAAAATCCAATAAGGAAATAGAAACCGAATAAGGAAATAGAAACCGAAAAAGGAAATGAATATTGAAAAAGGAAAAAGAAACCGAATAAGGAAATGAAAATCGAATAAGGAACTAGAAACCGAATAAGGAAATTGAAACCGAATAAGGAAATAGAAACCCAATAAGGAAATAGAATCTGATTCAGGGAATAGAAACCGAAAAAGGAAATGAATATTAAAAAAGGAAAAAGAAACCGAATAAGGAAATGGAAATCGAATAAGGAAATGAAAATCAAATAAGGAAATGAAAATCCAATAAGGAAATAGAAACCGAATAAGGAAATAGAAACCGAAAAAGGAAATGAATATTGAAAAAGGAAAAAGAAACCAAATAAGGAAATGGAAATCGAATAAGGAAATGAAAATCAAATAAGGAAATGAAAATCCAATAAGGAAATAGAAACCGAATAAGGAAATAGAAACCGAAAAAGGAAATGAATATTGAAAAAGGAAAAAGAAACCGAATAAGGAAATGGAAATCGAATAAGGAAATGGAAATCGAATAAGGAAATGAAAATCCAATAAGGAAATAGAAACCGAATAAGGAAATAGAAACCGAAAAAGGAAATGAATATTGAAAAAGGAAAAAGAAACCGAATAAGAAAATGAAAATCGAATAAGGAACTAGAAACCGAATAAGGAAATTGAAACCGAATAAGGAAATAGAAACCCAATAAGGAAATAGAATCCGATTCAGGGAATAGAAACCGAAAAAGGAAATGAAAATCGAATAAGGAAAAAGAAATTGAATAAGGAAACGAAAAAAAATGAGGAAAAAAAAAATTTGAGAAAAAAAATTTGAGGAAACAAAATTTATAGGAAAAAAAATTTGAGAAAAAAATAATTTTGAGGAAAAAAAAATTTGAGGAAAAAAAATTTGAGGAAAAAAAAATTGAGAAAAAAAATTTTGAGGAAAAAAAAATTTGAGGAAAAAAAATTTGAGGAAAAAAAAAATTAGAGGAAAAAAAAAATTTGAGAAAAAAAAAAATTTGAGGAAAAAAATTTTGAGGAAAAAAAAAATTTGAGGAAAAAAATTTTTGAGGAAAAAAAAAATTTGAGGAAAAAAAATTTTGAAGCAAAAAAAAATTTAGTTTGGACTTGTAATATTTTTTAAAATTTGAATATCGAAAAAGGAAAAAGGAAAAAGGAACCAACTTGTGTCTGGTAAATACATTATATCTGTATTTATATAAATTGTCCAGTTTTACATCTTTGTCGCCTTATCTAATTTTACCGGAACTCCGCCACCGCGCGCTGAATTATGGGTAACTGTGAAATAGTCTATTCATTGAAAAACCAAACAAACACACATGCAACCAAACTCACTACATAAAAACACTGTATACTGAGCAAGACGGTCGCAACCATAATTCGGGTTGATTTCAGATGCTCAGAGGATATATGAGGTCGATGGTCAGTAATTTTAAGTGATGTACGAAGTTTGAAATATGTCCGTTATGATCTGTGACGCAAACATGTACCGATCAACCAAATATTGACGGCGTCTGTAAAACATTCGGAAGGGTAATTTCTACTTTACAATAAGAAACCTGTTTATAATAGCTTCAGTGTACGCAACAAATCACTGTCGAGGCAATCATGACAGAAAACGCAAGCGTTGAAATATCGTAACAATTGGGAGGTAATTACTCCATGTGCAGGCTTTGCGTGAATGTTGCTACATAGAAACGGAAAAATATAACTGGATAGCCGAAGTATGTTTTGTTTTCATAAAATTTAGTTACAAAACGAATTTCAGGTATCAGCCAAAAAATAAGGCAAACGTAACTATAACCTTCGGTGTCCTGTTTTTAAAATTCTATTATATAGATGCATTCACCATAATAACTTTTAATTATATTAGGCAGATGACATTTTTTATATAGCAGTACATAAAGTTAAATGATACTTCTACCTTATTTTCATTTTTGTCTGAGAATCTCCCCTATAAAGTCGAATATGAATAAAGGCATATGTTCACAAGAAGAAGAGTATAGTTCCAAGTAAAAGTTGATAGTAAAAGTGGTACAGTTTCAGCCGTAAAAGGAGTTCATATGGAAAGCTGCATTGTCAATATTTACAGAAATGCAACCTCTATGAAGATATGCAACATTACCTCTGCTACTTTTACTAATATGTTCAATTTGGGTACTCTGTGCGATTTTTGTACCGAGACGGTATATCTAATGTTTATATTTGGGTTTTATTTATGTAGTTTTTGTTAGCCTTATATGATTTTTAAATTTGTGTTTCTTGTGTATAATTCGGAGTTAAGTATAACTGTTTCGAGTCATTTACACATTTTGGACCGTTATCAACGGTTTAGCAGAAAATTGTCAGTAACAGTTTTCTTTTTAAAAAAAGGGTCGAATATTCTAAAAAGAAAAGTTGAATTACAAGCATTTATTAATATTGGAATATCAGAATATGCCATCCAGCACACAGAGTATCCCTTTAAATATGACCAAACGCGTATGTACTATAGTAGCCAATGAAACTATAGGAGGAACTAAAACTTGCATTATTAAAAAACATTATTCACGGGAACAAGATTACCCAGTAGATGTTGCTGAAATACTCCACGTAGTGAGCATTCAAGTCACAAAACCGAGACGTCAGAAGGAAACTTATTCTTATGAAAATATAACTGTCAATCATAGAACTACAATATTTTAAAAACGCTTTTGAATTTCTTCCAATTTTACAACAATCTAAATAACCAAAGGAACTGATTCTAAAGTTAGCACAAAATATTACCACTTTTTAACCATTACTTTTCAAAGTCAGATTCGTATCGTTTGGCAACAATGTAAAGAGAGCGACTGTGGTTGTAGATGTGACTGGACTATATGAACGAACGGGATTCTGCGACATTTTAATCTGGAAAAACCATTAAAGTTAATGCAACAATGAACTGGCCAACTTGCAAACTGGTTAATTGTGACTGTGTATTCAACGCATCATGTAAATATAACGAAATTTGATGAGACTGTTATTAAAGAGAGAGGGTTAGCGCTATAGAACCAGATTTAATCCCCCATTTTCTACATTTGAAAATGCCTGTACCAAGTCAGGAATATGACAGTTCTTGTCTATTCGTTTTTGATGCGTTTTGTTATTTGATTTTGCCATGTGATTATGGACTTTCCATATTGATTTTCCTCTGAGTTCACTATTTTGGTGATTTTACTTTTTGATAAATGCTTGTTATATTGTCTCCAATGTTCATTTGTTTGTATTTATAATTAAAAAAAGTTTAATTGTAGACAGATCACGCAAACAAATTATACATAAAGATGATGATTAAAGAAATAACATTATACCTGAAAAAAATATAAAAAATATCCCTGATGTTATGTGATTCTATAAATGCAGAGCAAATATCTTTTTCCAGTCGAGAAAATTCATTTTTTTATTCGAAAAACACCAGTGTGGCTATATGCTTAGTTAAAACTATCAACATATTTAACATGTTTAATATATTCACAAATGTAGGTTTGAATAGCCACACAGTCGGGTTCAACCCACATTTTATTCTTAAAATGCGCTGTATCTGGTCAGGAACATGGTAGATAGTTATATTGTTGTTCGTATCTAACTCTGTTTGTGTGTGTCGTTTAGATTTTTTGTTGCACTTTGGTGTTTCTGTTGTTTCGTTGCTTTCCTATGATAGTTATGTGTTTCCATCTGTTTAAGTTTGTTTCCCGGATCAGTTTTCTCACAAATCGATTGCTGACTTTGGAACAGCGGTATGCATATGTTGCTTTTATGTAAAAGAACATGTAGTCAGACTTTATACCTCAGCTATTATGAAGAATCAAATTCATTTTATTGTGTTTAAAATAGTTAATTACTTTACGATTCCAACGATGCAACGAGTTCATTATATTAGTGTGTTTAAAGAGAAAGGGGATATGTCGTATATATATATGTCTAATTTGGTCTGTTATATCTTTCAGATGGTAGAAAAGATCTAAACGGTAAACTTTAAAGTCATGAATAACCACACGCTGCATATGTTTATCGTGTCCCATTACACACATCAATGTTGGTCTTTCGTTTGATTATTCCTGTCACCCCTTGGTGTGTAAAATCTTCAAAATGCGTTATCTTTGATTTATTCTCAACAAGGCATCAACTATTGATGTTTTTAAATATTGATGTTTTCGACCAGTACGTTTTAAGGAAGAATATGATATTATTTCCTATTATAAAAATGTCTATCTTTTATATTACATGTACTTCATGTATCTACACTAATTTAAGTAATATTGTGTCAATATAAAATTAAGCTACAATACATTAATATACATGCACTTTAATCATGCCTTTTATAAATATCGAAGAACATAATAATTGATAAAATTAATGGCTAAATATAATTCTTGAGAAATCAAACGTGTATTTCTCTTTTTTTTCAGCAAATAGTAAGTGTTAAATACCAGAAGGAAACAAAATTGATCAGTGTAAACAATAAGTAGACATGGATAACAACTTTCATATTCCTGATTGGTACAGGAATTTCCTTATATAGAACATAGTAGATTGAAACTGCAACTCTGATTCATCATCGGGTTGAATTAGATAATCTATTTTAGGAAGTAGTGGATTCGGATATTATGTTATTATTTACGAATCCTTTACTTTAAGATCTTTTCAACTCTAGATTATATATTTTTTTTAATATACGTGATTGCCATATTTATCATACTTTCATGCTTGTCAATTACATATTGCACACTTGTTGTGCTTTGTTTGATTTGATTTTTTTTTATAATTGTCTCTTCGTTGTATGCATGTATGATTTATGTACAAATCAAATCTGCATACAAGTTAGGATATCGGTTTAAGACTTAACTGCCATTGATCGACATAGCATTATATAGTGTGTTAGTACGTGCAGCAATTATCCTAAACTATCTATCAAAACATGTTTTTTTCTTTTTCTGGCCATGAGATGTATGACTGTTAAATATAGATTCCTACACTGCAGCCAATGTATACTGATATTTCTCCACTTGAGACAGTTTAATTTTATTATTTGAAGCGCGGGACTTGCCGAGATTTTAAAAAAAAATAACATTTGATTGTCGAGAAAGGAGAACTATCGTAATTCACAAGTTATTGTGTCGGAATCTGTTTATCTGATGATTTTTTAAAGATCTATAAATCGGAGTTGACATAATATGAAAAAAACATGTCCAATAGTAATAAAGAACCGGAACAAATAATGTAATACATCAAACGTAATCGCACAGAACACACAATTGATTTTTATTCAAAAAATATTGCATTTACGTTTAAATGACAGAGACACAAGGAGGATAATATACACCTTGCATTTGAGAAAACATGTTTTTGCATAAATTACTGGCTTGACGATTAACGAACAAGTTCAATATTCTGAAAAAAACCACCACCACATCAAAATGTAATATCATAAGACGATCTTTAGATCAAATAATGCCACCAAATACAATACTAACTGTTGATATGTGAATCAAGTAATGCCAACGTTGTGTGATAATATTCCATTATTAAATAGAATGCTGCGATCTATGATTTATATACTTATATTTTCAGCGGGTAAGTGTCGAGTATTAAACAGATAGCTTACAATTACATCCGCAATGCATAACCTTACGAAAGTGATATAACTAAGTTCGGATTTCGTTGTCAATCTGTTGATTACATAACGATAGTGATATAGCTAAGTTAGTATTCCGTTGTCGACAGGTTGCAAAACAATACCTTACGAAAGTGATATAACTAAGTTATTATTCCGTTGTCAAACTGGTACAAGACAATACCGTACGATAATTATATTGCTATTTTTTAATTCCTTTGTCAACCTCCTAAAAACCTTACGAATGTGATTTAACTTAGTATTCCGTTGTCAACCTGGTGCTAGATAATACAGTACCTTACGATAGTGATATAACTAAGTAAGTAAATCGTTGTCAACCTGTAGTAAGACAATACGTTACGATAGTGGTATAACTTAGTTAGTATTTCGTTGTCAACCTGTTGCTAGAGAATACCATACGATAGTGATATAACTAAGTTAGTATTTCGTTGTCAACCTGTTGCAAGACAATACCTTACGAAAGTTATATAACTAAGTTAGGATTTCGTTGTCAACCTGTTGCTAGAGAATACCATACGATAGTGATATAACTTAGATTTAGAATTTCGTTGTCAACCTGTAGTAAGAGAATATTTTACGATAGTGATATAACTAAGTTAGTATTTCGTTGTCAACCTGTTGCTAGACAATACTTTACGATAGTGATATAACTAAGTTAGTATTCCGTTGTCAAATTGTTGCTCGACAATACTTTACGATAGTGATATAACTAAGTTAGTATTCCGTTGTAAACATGTTGCTAGACAATACTTTACGATAGTGATATTACTAAGTTAGTATTCCGTTGTCAACCTGTTGCTAGACAATACTTTACGATAGTGATATAACTAAGTTAGTATTCCGTTGTCCACCTGTTGCAAGACAATAGCTTACGCTAGTGATATAACTAAGTAAGTATTCCGTTGTCAACCTGTTCCTAGACAATACCTTACGATAGTGATATAACTAAGTTTGTATTCCGTTGTCAACCTGTTGCAAGACAATAGCTTACGATAGTGATATAACTAAGTTAGTATTCCGTTGTCAACATTTTGCTAGACAATACTTTACGATAGTGATATAACTAAGTTAGAATTCCGTTGTCAACCTGTTGCAAGACAATACTTGTGAACTATATCTAGCTTCTGTTCAATATCAACAGAAGAAGCGTCTTTTCAAAATTCAATCGGCATATTTTATTGAACATACTTGAAATCATCTAACCTTCAAAGTGGGATTTTTGAAAGATAAAAAGACAATTTACTGCATTTTCAATCAAGATTCATCGTTGGCAGCTACAAACATTTATTAGGTCATTAGAATGAAACATTTGAAAGTAGATTCAACAACTCTTCCAGCATATTATGTGATATCAGACATCTATCAAACTATGTTTACCCATCATTGTAAATATAACAGATGTTAATGAGACTATCATCTAAGTAAGAGGATTAGCGCTATAAACCAGGTTTAATTCATTATTTTCTACATTTGAAAATGTCTGTACCAAGTCAGGAATATGAATGTTCTTGTCCATTCGACTTTGATGTCTTTTGTTATTTAATTTTGCCATGTGAGTATGGACATTCCGATAAGATTTTCCTCTAAGTTCAGTATTTTTTTGTGATTTGACTTTTGTCTACATTTTATGACAGAGAACTGTTTTCAATAATTGGATTTGTTTATAATTTTTAACTGACAAAATCTTACCAACGTCTTTCAGTATTGCCACTGTTGGTGTATGTTTGCTAATGAACTATGTGGGTATAGTCAGTTATTTTATGCTGATTGATAGCATTTCTGTTAATCTGATAGCCTATTGGCGAAACTGTGATAAATGCAGGTTTATACGTTAATAAAGTCAACTCGTTTGTATTTTTGTGGGTTTTTTTGTTGCATTAAATTCTCACTTATTTAAGAGTAGTGCAAGTCCCTTAGTATATCAACCTCTTTTTTCGGTCAATTTGGAAATCGATTCACGCGCCTTGTACGCCACGATTTGTTTTTCTAATGTTAATTTCACTGTTGACTTACAATCATGTTGATCCCTACATAACATAGTAATAATACAGTCTTGTAAACCAGTATGCTCTATACCCGACCAGTTATTCATGTTGATGTTAACAAAAAAATAAAAAAACTGAAAAAAAACCATAAGAATCATAATTGAAAAAAGAAACGTAGAACTACATTAGCACCGTTACATTTATATGACTAAACACGTCGAAAACTAAAACGATATCAAATTGCAAATCCATGATAGGTCGTATAAATAAACGTTAACTTATGTTGAAGGTCCTCATGTTCAATATGAAGTTTTCATTGTCAGCACAACTTTCTTTGTTTAAGTGTAACGTTTTAATTGATTTGTTTAGGGCGACATTGATTTATTTCAAGTGTTTCTTAACGTTATCTCCAATGGTCCTGTTTCTTTTGAATGCTATTGCAAGTTTTTTATCAAAAATATTTTTGAAATGTGGGTTGTCTTGAATTATATGCCAATGTTTTTCTAATAATTTTCCGCATTAGCGTGTTGTTGTGTTATGAAATATTTATTATAGTTAACTGTGTTTTTATTTCTGCGTGTTTCTGTGTTTGTTTAATTTTTCTTGTATTGATTTTTCTATATATACGTTTATTTTTAACTAATGCTGTCAGGATCAGAGGTGTTTCTAATAAAGTTGATTCCTTCACCTTTAATAAAGGATTCAAAACAACCGGTTTTTTTAGGGGGTTGGCTGAACCATTATTTTCCTAAATGTCGTCCCAGGTTTAAGAAAAAGTAATAAAAGCTCTAGTTGTTTACCAATCCCTTATGTCTGTTTGTGATTTGCTAAACCTAAAGTTGGACTGGTACACTTCAACCAGAAAAGACAGGTTACCAATAAACTATGTTTACGTTTTGTTTGCTTCGGCCGATAACCGCAGACCAGAAAGACCGGTTACCGGAATAGTTTGAGCTATTAAAAAAATATCTTATTTAGTGATTAATTTGTTGTTTATTCTTTTTGTAAGTAATCAATTGCAGTGTTCTACACATTATACACGTGTAAACATTAACACCTGCAGTTTCAAGGGGTTGCTCCAGCACTCATGTATAGGTATAAAGACTGGAAAACAACTAATGAATAATAGGGAGAGTAAGCGCCTTGTGACGTAGGTTAATTAAGCCACAATATTCCATCCCAGAGTTACAATGACCCTTGATATATAGACTAGACTTAAGTAACAAGTTGGGAGGTTAAGATATTTGGCTGCAACCTTAGGCCAAAGGTAGACATCAACCAGTGCTAATTGGAGAAAACACCCCAAAAACGAAATATTTGACTCAGCGGGAAAACCAACCCACCTGCATAGTCAGTCCGTTAAAAAGACCGTATGATGGTACCTGGCACAAAGTCTTGAGGTTTGGGGAGTGCCCAACCAAATGAATTTTGCCATCCATGAATATAACCCATATCCTGATGAGGCCAGAGCTACATGTTTTATACTTCAGACAATTGGAACAATGGCGACAAGGAACAGCTACTGCAAAAAGAGTGGAGCAACCACAACCTTATACTGCCAGGGAAAAGGCACATTAGCCAAGCAGAAACAGTGCATGGTACAAGAGTTCACCGATCCACAAACCTACACATTCAAGGGGTCAACCTATATGGTTCACGCAAACAATAACATATGTCATCACCAGGTAACCAACCGGTCAACAGATTTAGGGGACAGTTTAAGACACCCCATACTAGATAATGTAAGTAACAAGACAATAGGTGTGACGACGCAAGGCAAACCCTAGCAGCCCTAACCTATGTATAGTATATATATCAAGAGTAGACGCCGGCGTTCCAAGCTTTGGACAACAGTTATACCTAGTATCATATAATGATAATTGGCCTACGGATAGGTGGGTCACTTGGAATTAATAAAAGAAGGGCAGCTTGCAATATCTTTTTATAAAGTATTCAAGGTATACTAAGATTTTTAAGTTGGGCCTGCAAAGGAGCAAATATCAAAGGAGTAAGTGCCTTAAAGGAAAGGCAAGTGACTTAATATGCCCTCATTACGGATAGAGATACCGATGGTATCTACAGACAACTCGTTGAAAAACTGAACAAGTGGTTTGATCCTCAAGACTGACAGGGTCCAATTAAACAATATCCGGTAAGCCCCTTGGTAGTTCCTTGAGGATTGGACTGGTCATGTGCTGTCCCTGATGAACGGGCTTTAAGAAACCTCCCTGATGAGTATATATATGAGCAAGTAGTAACATGGCATTGCCAGCGCAGTGCGAAGACATACTTGGGGTTGTAGCATCAAACTTGCAACCCGTATTACCGATTTGTGTTCCTCTGACAAAATAGCAAGTTGTGCACTATGTATGTTTTAAATTAACTCATCATAGAAATCGGGACTACATTCATTATATACGCCAGACGCGCGTTTCGTCTACAACAGACTCATCAGTGACGCCCGAATCAAAAAAGTTTTAAAAGGCCAAATAAAGTACGAAGTTGTGGAGCATTGAGGACCAAAATTCCTAAAATTTTGCCAAATACGGCTAAGGTACTCTATGCCTGAGGTGGAAAAGCCTTAGTAATTCAAAAAATTCTAAAATTTGTAATTAGTAAATCTTTAAATATAACAATTTCAATGACAATTCACGTCAGCACAAAAAGTGCTCACTACTGGGCTTTTGATACCCTCGGGAAAATAAATCTTATGCTTTCTGTATTCTTTTTATTTTCTAATTTGACACGTTGACACATACACCTAAACTTTATCTACAGGTGTTTAGATAGATATATTTTTCATAATAATATGTTTTGAACGTGTGATGTATCAGGTCATGGTACTTTCTCCGATTATCGTTGACGTTACTACAAGACATATCATGAATTCTTCAATGAAAGTATACATAACTTATATATTTAGTTTCAAAGCATTTCCTCTTCTGATTGATAGTGTGAAGTGATTGTTGTATTTAAAAACAAGAGACAGTTAAATGCACCCACATAATTAATAATTAGTATGATTTAACCTTTAAATGGGATAAGAAGTGAATATAAGTATCTAAGAAAATGAGAAAAAACTTCTAGCTGTTTTAGAAAGTAATGCATATGTTCGAAATGTACCTGGATGTTTATTTGACCTTTTTATATATATACGTGTTAAAATAAAGATTTGTATACTAAATATTTTCCTTGTGTTTAAATAGATTACATTTTGCTATTTTAATTGACCAAATTATTTAAAGAGTGTGGTGTTTTATTTCACCTTATTGTGAAATGTATCCGACGTTATATACAGTTAAACCATCATGGCGTAACGATTTATGTTTTGTATGATTTAAACAGTTGAATTAGTTGTCATTGTCATATTGGTTTTGTTATATGATTTTTCAAAAGTTCATTAATTTTTGCTGACAATGTATTTCATTTATGTTATTTATTCTCCTACCAAATACACAACCCCGTTTAATACCTGATAGTTGTTCTTTCGTTGAGTATAAGAGCATGCGATAAAATTTTCACGACAAAGGATAATAGTAATTAGCTCGCGATATCGATCCCATTTGAAATTGATTTGAACTCAAAGGATATCAAATGATTGTATGAAGAATTACTTAAGTCGCTCTTTTTCATCAATTTTGCATTCTGTCAACTTACATGAACTTTTCTAGAACTTAAAGAATATATAAAGATTGAAACCAAAATATGAGTGGTTACTAACCGGTAAACTGATGAACCTGTATCTTAAAGTGTCAATAATAAAATAAATGCCGTAACCATTATTTTGCAAATTATTACATGTATGCAATATATAAAATTATAAATATTTGTCTTGTTTTAATACAATTCAGATCTGAAAGTATGGTTAACCAAAGTAAGATTACTTTGTATACACTGCATCGACGTCTTTATAAATTTAATATTAGGTACCTCCTGATATTATAGTCCTATCCACCATAAATTTCTGTTGATACATTTTATTTTGATAAAAAAAGAAAAATTAAAACTGTAGAACATCTTAATCTGAATCGCGTCATATGAGACAAGACAATAAATTATAACAAAGAAGATCATGTATAAGGTTAAAACTAGTGTTTTAGAAGTCAGTTGCCTGGCTGTTTATTGGACTGATCTCGGACAAATTTCTAATATACTGTCTTCCCCATACTAATTATGCATGGGATATAATAATAAGTTTTACAGTCTCCTGGAACACTTTGTCGAGCATATTGAAAATCGCAAATGTGACTGTTTTAACCAAATATCTCTGAATTGCACATAACAACTTTTCGACGCAAGTTGACTTATGTATTGGTCCGTATCGCACATACTATCATGTACATTGAAACGCATCAAAATGGCTACTACGTAACATGATTTTTACCTTCATATGTGAAGTACTGTCTAATATTTATCGATAAAAATAGTTCTCCAATTCAGAAAAAAGGTAATCGTTCATCGTTCTAGTATATAAGGTAAAACAAACTGGAATGTATATAAAAGACATCAAAATGCAATAAGATTTGCGTTTAGAATCAGTTCCATAGTGTACACATGTTCCCTACGAAACAGTGCATAAATTATGAAAAAAAATTCATTTTAAAGAGTGTTTAACTGTTTAAGATTGCTCTTTTTTAGTATTCAAAATAACTCTGGAACAAAGTTTTTGACAAGTTGATTTTCCATTTATTTTGGTCAAATATTAACACTTTTATTGAAAGACGCCTAGATATGTCTAGCTATAGTTAGCAAGTTATAATTACTTGATCGTAATTTATTCCTGTACAAACAAAAGATAAGAATTATCATCTGACTAAAATAATACGTTTTTACAGTTTGATATTTTTGAGCTTATACCTCAGATTTTCTTTGTATGCTTTGATGTTCATCATTTATATGTTGTCAATATGATTTTCTCTAATAACAACATGTCAATATTTACGTATTTTAAGTTCAGATTTGGTAAATAAACAATCACATTTTAATTTGGTGGATAATTCTTATTCACAATATAAACGAAATTTAATATGAAATGACAATTTCTGCATTTACAGTAAGATTATATTTTTTTCATTCTAATTGTAATGTACATAATGATAAGCAATTATTATAACACGTCTAAATAAAAACTAAATGTAAGTAACATTAGTCAGTACTCAACCTAATCGGAAAGCTGTTCAACCACACCATAGTTTTGTATAAAAAAATATGATTGTTTTACTAGTTCTATTTAAAAGATGCGTCATACATAATTAGCCGACAATTGTGTATAGTGTAGTAAATTGTTGTCATTGGTTATTTGCCGTACATATGTAAAGTACCTTGTAATGAGTTATTGACAACATGGCTCAGGCAGCTTCTAAAACGTGTGAGATTTGTGTAAGTGCTTCTGGATCTCATTACTGCTTAGAGTGTGAACAGTACTTTTGTGACAATTGTAAAGGCTTCCATAAACGGCAGAGAGTGACAAAACACCACCAGTTTCAGTCTTCCTCTGATGTTATACCGGAAGTTAAATCAAAATGTAAAGACCACAATGAAGACGTAAGTTTTGTATGTAATACTTGTAACGTAGCGGTATGTAGCAGTTGTGTGACTGGCAGTCACTTAGGGCATGCCTTTTCCAAACTTCTCGACCGCATATCACAGCTGAAGAAGAAGAATACAACAGACCTGCGTAGTAAGGTAGATGAGGCAACCCGAAACATGAAGCAGCTAGAAGAAGGTCTGAAGGCATTTGATGTGAAGGTGGAAGGAATAGTCAAAGCTATTACAGAAGAAGGTACAAAGATAAAGACTATGGTTGATAAATGTATCTCAGAGAAGATTGCATCGGTCAAGGATCAATCACGGAAGGAAAGAGACAAATTAACAAAGCTATTGGAAAAAACTCAAATGGATTTGAAGGCAGGACGCGACTTAGACAAGAAGAAACAAGAACTAAACAAGACACGAAACGATGGCATCACAAAGCTGAAGGTAAA
The DNA here is from genome assembly GCF_036588685.1 of Mytilus trossulus. NCBI lineage: Eukaryota > Metazoa > Mollusca > Bivalvia > Mytilida > Mytilidae > Mytilus > Mytilus trossulus. The sequence goes on from NC_086377.1 coordinate 8,679,375, forward strand.
GCCTACACCTGCATTTCCTAGGATACAGTATACTGCTAAGTCCGCAACAGATAACGACATTAAACAGCTGTTTGGTAACTGCATAATCAGGTAATTTTACTAAAAATAACGAGCATTTTGCATGTTTTGTATTTGTAATACATGCTTTAATATACCCATAGCATCTTCATGAGACACGTATTTTTCAAAATCACAATTATGTTTTTTTTTTAAATATCAACTTATGTCGGGATATGATATCAAAAACGAAGAAGAGATAATTCATGAAATACAAATATGTTTTCATTACAAATGTATTGTTTAATATTATGGATTCACATTGTGCTCCAGTAGATAAATGCGGGGTCTATGGCAGTGTACATTTTAAGTGGTATTATATGACAGTGTATATTTTAATTTGTATTATATGGCAGTGTACATCCTAAGTTGTATTGATACATGGACATTTACAAATCTCGACAATACGTAAACTTATGTAGAAATGCAAAGATACTTGCTTTCAAACTTCAAACTAGTACAGATATAACTGTTTTTCTCGTTATTTAAATATGTTATTCTAATTGTATGCAGTTTATGCAATATTATAACACAAATAAAGACAATAGAATAATACCGCTTTACACTAGTAATATATCGATTAAACTGGAAAAAAATCCGAACAAAAGTGAGGGAAAAACACATTTATTACAAGTGGAAAGCAACATAACAACATTAACACTGTACTGCAACAAAAAAAAAACACCAACATACAAAGAAAATGACTATGTGTTAACAACTGTCATATATATACTCCTGACACTTGACAGAACATTTTGAGAAAAAAAAAATCTTAATTTCCTCAAAAAAAAATATCAAAAAAAATAAAAAAAAACAAAAAACATTTCTATTAAATATGTTTTTAATTTTATTCAAATTGTATATATATATTTTTGTTTACTTTTTCATGTAACTATAGACTGTGTCTATAATGTTAACATAAACATAAGTTGTGAGTGTGATGTCTATATAACAGATATAATACATTCAAAGAAGAAAAAATTAAATACAAGTACATGTAAAGAGTTATTTAAAAATATGGTAAATATTTCAAATACAGATAAAAGTCTTTATGAAGACTGTTTAGAATGTAAAAGCAATCTTTTGAATAAAGAGACAAAAACTCTATCAGAAACAAACACTGTTTATAAGTCGCTTGAAACTAGTACGGCATTCATGAACTGTAAAAGCATCAGCATCACTTAAAAAGATTTTGTTGAAATGTCCAATATAATTCACTTATATGGATCTCAGTTCGGCAGTAAACTAATTCAATTTTATAGTTCTAAGTTTGGGATTATTATACTGTCAAGGTCCATTCTTCTAGTATGTCTATTTATAAATTTTCATAAATGGTTAAAATCGATATCAGTTACATGTAGAATATCAATTTCAAAAAATAATGATGTATCCACACTATATTGTAATGTAAATCCTGTATATGATGTTTCAGATATAAATACTCCTAGAATTATTCACTTGTTTACATTCCATATCATGCACATGTTGACTGTAAACATAATTCAGGTAGTCGTTAACTCATACAAGGTCAACACATCAATCTTTAATGTTGAATCTGAAAAAGATAAGAGATTTGTTACAAGGTAGAAGGTAGCATAGTTTATATAAATACCGTAAGTGTCAATTTTAACATCAAAATAATTACACTTCAAAACTATCTAAATCCGGTATGTTTCAATTACCTATTAAGAGAGATTTTCAGAAAGTCAGTAATGAAACTAAAAATAGAATTAACCTTTCACAATGCTATATATAGATCTATAAATAACCTGGTATTTATCTGGGTCATGATCAAGCTCGATAAACAAAACTTCTGTTGGCATTTAAATGTTTTTTTAGAACTTTTTTCTATAGCAACAAATACAACTAACTACTATGAACATTAAAAATCTTCATATTTGTTCATTAAATTGTCAAGATTCAGCAAAGAAAGATAAACGCTTTAGACTATACACATGGTTTAAACATCAAAAGTGTGACATTTTAATGACACAACAAATCCATTTTTCAAAGATATTATAACGAAAATTAATAATGAATTTCATTGAAAACACCATCACAGTTTAGGCAAACCAAATTCGAGAGGTGTTTCTTTCTTTATACACAAAACCCTCGATGTTAAAATAATAAATGAATTTTGTGACAATGAAGGAAGAATAATTTTAATTAATTTGGAAATTCGAGATAAGATGTTTACCTTATTAAACTTGTAGGCACCAAATAAAGTCCACGCAAGGAACACATTCTTTAAAAAAGTACAAGGTTTAATTGAAGAGCACAGTCTTGGTGCATTAATTGTAGGAGGAGATATGAATGACCGTCTATCTAGTTTAGATACAAAAAATCAAAATCTTCATAAAAAGTTTAAAAAACCACTAAATAATCTTAAACAGGTAATAAAAACAACTAAACTGATAGACATTTGGAGGCTATTAAATAAAACCAAAAAACAATATACATGGAAAAGAAAAATTCTACAAATGAGGCAAGTAGAATTATTTTTTTATAATAAGTTCACACAAGTACGCATGCTGACAGTATCAGCTGACATCAGACCAGCTCACATTTTCAGTACAGACCACCAATCTATTTCTTTAAAAGTAGATATTTATTCAAGTAATCGAGGAAAGGGTTACTTTAAAATGAATAATAGTATATTAGCTGACTTTCAATATCAAGAAATAATAAATAAATTGATTGATAAGTATGAGAATAAATTTAATAATGAAAATCTTCTTACTCAGTTGGACTTGTTCAAAATTGATACCAGAGACACTACAATTAAATACTGTAAATCGAAAGCCAAAGAAAGAAAAAATAAAATCAATGTTTTGGAAAGCGAAATTAAAACTTTAAAAGATAGGTTAGATACATTACCCACAGACACAAATAATAATCTTTTAAATGAAATTAAACAATTAGAAAATGAACTAGACCAAATATATTCATTAAAAGCAAAAGGGGCTCAAATTAGGTCAAGAATCAAATGGGTTGAGTAATATAACATATATTGCATCACTAATAAATCTGTGCAATGAAACTATATCTAAGTTTAAGAAGATGATATATAATTTTTTATTGGAGGGTGGTAGTGATAAAGTTAAACGCTCAGTGCTAAGAAAAAAATATTTAGAAGGGGGTTAAAAATGACAGATATAGATTCTTACATTGAGGCAATGAAAATAAATTGGGTAAAAAGACTTACAGATTAAACTTGGGCAAACTGGAAAATTATTCCAACCTATTATTTCAGTGAGTTTTGGGGTAAAAACCTTATATTTAAAATGAATCTGGGTTCTCATAAATCATTAGAAAACATAAAAACCTGCCTACTTTTTACTTAGAAATCTTAAAATGCTGGATTAAAAATGGTGGCGGGAAGACAAAAAAACCTGAAACCTATTTAGATATCAGGAAACAAGTTATATGAGGAAATCAATATATTAAGAATCAAGGCTTTTGTTTAAAGTTTGTACTTTAAACATTGGATTGAAGAAGATATAATTTTCATAAACGATATAATCGACGATAAAGGAGAAATTTCAAAAAAAATCTTAGACAAACTTAAAAGGAAACAAAATTGGATAGCAGAAACATGTACTTTACGTAAAGCCAAACCAAAATCTTGGAAAGAAAATTAAAGAGTAAAACATCTTTAAATACTAAAATTCATTTTCAACATAATATAAAGATGAATAGTCATGGATTGTATTACAATCTGGACAAAATTTAATTCAAAGAAATATATAATATTTTAATTATATCTAATAAAGAGCTCCCAGTAGGATTCCATTTATGGAAAAATCATTTCACTTTTGATAACGTTACTTATTTTATAAAGAAGAACCTTATTTTTACGTTCCATTTTTTAAAAGATAATAGAATGAAAATTTTTAGATGGAAATTACTGCATAATATTACAGCAATTAATTCCAATTTGCACCGTTGAAAAATATCTGATAATCCAAATTGTGTGATTTGTTCCAATTGTGATAACTATAATCATTTTTTCTTTGAATGTAAATGGGTCAAAAATTATTGGTCAAAAATTTATGACATATTTATGTATTTCAATATAGACCAACATGTCTTCTGTCTTAAAAATCTTGTGCTTGGATATACAATTGAAGATATTGAATATAATCCACTTAATCATGTCATAGCAATGATTTGTTTTGTGATTTATCATTTTTTTTATTTATCAGAAAAGAGAACTAAATTTGTGAACATGTTGTCAGTTCTAAAAATGAGATTGAAACACAAATGTTATATCATCCAGAAAGTCTATTTTTGAAAAAGTTTCAGAGGAAAATATTCAAACTTTGATTATATCTATTTTTTCGGAGAATTAGATCTAATAAAAATACTTCAGTCAGTATTTAAATAACAAAGAATCAATCAATCAATAATTTACAAAATAATCAAGATCAGGGGTAAATAGCTCCTTCTTTGATCTCGTCAATATATTTCATTATTACTTACCAGAAATATTTGATTATCATAAGTTTAGAAATTTACACATTTGATAAGTCACTTGATGACTGCAATAAATTACTCACCACTTCATGAAATTATTCGTCTAGCCATGAGGTCGACCATGCTTGGTCATTCTTGATCATTCTACTTTCGGTTAAACTAGTTTTATATAATCAAAACAAATGACGGACAAAAATCCGTCTTTTTTGGTTTTTTTATTATAATTTCTTTCTTATATATGATTGTTTATATATAGGATCACTGAATAATATGTATGTATTGTGTGCTCGAATGAATACTTTGTAAAATGCAACTAACAAAAGATATAAATATAAAGTATATTTTGCTAATCAAATCCCCTGGTTTTATTAGCAATTAAGGTGGCTCACCCCAATAGTGACCCCCGGTAGATTTTTTTTTTATTTTCACATATTCTGTAGATTTTTTAATGCTGAATAAAATAATGCAAGGAAAAAAGGGGTCACCAGGCTCGTTTTCCCTCAAATTGAAGCGAAATGTGCGATTTTGACCCTATTTCCAAACATGTCCACCCTATCAACAACAACGGTTACATCAAATTCAAAGACTTTTAAAACCAAGGCTGTTTGATTTTTATGTAAAAAAACATTAGAAATTGAAATGTTAACCTTTCCCTTGGTTGTTTTTGACTTCAAAATCCTTTTATTTTCAGACTTATGTCTAAATTATGCTTTTTCTAATCTTAGTTTAAGGCCAAAAAATTTATTTAATCATTTTTTCGTAAAATTTCCCGGTAGATTTAAAAAAAAAAGATATGTCAAAGCTATGAACTTTTTGAGCATTTTAAGGTAAAAAAAAATATGGGTCACCAGGCTTTTAAAAAAGTTACGAGCTTTTGTTTAACCCTACTACGCCCTTAGATCTAATTTCAATGCACTCCATTAATTACTTAATTGTGAATTCTTTTTGATGGCTTTAATAAAATAATGTTTGTAATTATATCAATAAACGATGGCAGAATATATAAAAAAAAAAAAAAAAAAAAAAAAGTAAATCACTTATAATTCAATCATTCTTGTTTGATTTGCATGTCTACAAATATATGTAGTATTAGTCTGTTAGAATTATGTTGCCTTTGTTTACTTTTCATTCCACCATGTTGCTGTAGAGTCTTTCATACCTTCAAGGTACATGCAAGAAACATATGCATGGGATCAAAAGGATCTAACTAAATTGAATATATAATTATGATGCTAGCAATAATGATAATAATAATGATATTCCACATTCTGAGCACATACTTAAAATTCTAATGCAAATGAAACAGAAATCAAATTATCAGAAGTGATATATGTTACATTAACCAAATAAGCATTCATCAATACACTAATAGGTAAGTAGTACGGGTGTGTCTTTTGTTATCTTGTAAGAGTCGATTTTTGCCTCAAATTTCAGATTCATCTTACGAAAGATTTTGGACTCTTTTTAACACTTTTTTTTTATTTCTAATATAGGATTTCGCAATATTGTTTTTATAAATGAAATTTATCCTATACTTAATAGAAAAAATGAAATAAAAAATGGGTCACTATTCATTTAAGCTCACAAGCTGCCTCCGGAAGAAGCATACATTTTTGTTAATGTCCTTTTTTTCTGTTGAACTAGTAAAATTGAGGTAATATAAAAACAAGAAAATAACCTAATTACAGAAATCGCTTAATTTTTACAATCATTTAGTTCATGTATAGCTTATTTGAAAACAATAAGAGAAAATATAGGTCACCGAAATATTAAAAACTAAATGCCGCACAAATGGCATTTTTGCACCAAAGGCAGATAATTTGGAGTTTTTGCAATGATATAAATATTTTAAACGTAATCTGGGGCCAAACTGAATCGATTTGTTTGGCAGATGCATTTTACTTTCGAATAAATACCTAAACATTTACATTTTGATAATTTTTCGAGATGGACGACTATATTGCATAGGTTTTTTAAGGTTTTTTGATGACCTTAAATCAAACTGTCAATTTCTGTTAAGAGTAGAGGTAGATAAATGTCTCATCTGCTATAATTCTTTATATCCGGATTTTATATGAAAATCAAACTAATGAGTATCCAATGAAAGCAGGAACCATCCTTCAATTTTGCTTGGAGAAATAGGTAATGTATCAGGCCTTAAATTTTTGTAGTACTGATCATGTTTATTCGGTTTATCAGTGTTTATATTATTTTTCTCATACTTTATTTTCACAATAAAAATTTACACAGTACATAAAGATGAATGATTTGCAACTCCATACATCATATTTAATTATTCTAATATGACATACACTAGGTGATGTCCATTACTTAAATTCATGGACACACATTAATTCATATTTATAGAGTAAATACTTTCATTTGATAAAATAAATAATGATTAAAGGTTAAAGGTACAAGTATGCTATTGTTCCCTCAATAATTCTAACCAAACTGCGCAAGTGCAAAATGCACACCATATGGTTCGGAAGTCTAGAACTTTTTGCAGGTTTTAAGTCCAATGAATTGAAAGACTTTACATCTTTATATATTTGAGGTGTTAAAGGAAATTGTTGTAGTATTGCCGCTACACTTTTATTGTGTGGAAAGAAAACATTCTATATTAACCTATATTATAGAATAGAAAAGAATAGAATGGAATATTTTTATTTCCCAAATTACAGGGCCCATACAGGGCATAAATTCAGATACAATTGATTTATGTAATTGGTAACATCAACAATAATAGAGGCATATAAATATAAATTGGGAATATAAGCATTGGTCAGAATCAAGTACAAAAAAACACATATATATAGTGAATAAAAAAAAAAAAAATTACATTATATTTGTATTTATATACATTGTCTAGTTTTACATCTTTGCCGCCTTGTCTGGTTTTACTTGAACTCCGCAACTGCGCGCTGAGTTATAGGTAACTGTGAAATAGACTTTTCATTGAACAACCAAAAAAACACGCATGCAACCACAAGCACTGCATAAAAAACTGTATACTGAGCAAGACGGCCGCATCCATTATTCGGGTTAATTTCAGGCGCTCATAGCATATATAAAGTCGATGATCAGTAATTTTAAGAGATGTACGAAGTTTGAAACATATCCGCTATCATATGTGATGCAAACAGCCCGGACCGATCAACCAAATACTGACGACGTCTGAAAAACATTAGGAAGGGTAATTTCTACTTAACAATAAGAAACCTGTTCATTGTAGCTTCATTGTAAGCAACAAATCTCTATGGAGGCAATCATGACAGAAAACGCAGGCATTTAAATATCGTAACAATTGGGAAGTAGTTACTCCATGTGCAGGCTTTGCGTGAATACTGCCAGATAGAAACGGAAAAAATATAACTGGATAGCCGAAGTAATTTTTGTTCTCATAAAATTAAGTTACCAAACGACTTTTAGGTATCAGCCAAGACATAAGGCAAACTTAACTATAACCTTCGATGTCCTGTGTTTAAAGTTCTATTATATAGATGCATTCAACATAATTACTTTTAATTATTAAAGGCAAATGCCATCATTTATATAGCAGTACGTAAAGTTAAATGATAATTCTACCTTATGTTCATTTTTGCCTGAGAATCTCCCCTATAAAGTCGAATATGAATAAAGGCATATGTTCACAAGAAGAAGAGTAAAGTTCCCAGTAAAAGTTGATAGTTGATAGTAAAAATGGTACAGTTTACGCCGTAAAAGAAATTCCTATGGAAAGTTACATTGTAAATAATTACAGAAATGCAACAATACCTCTGCTACTTTTACTAATAGATTCAATTTGGGTACTCTGTGCAATTGTTGCACCGAGACGTTATATCTAATGTTTATATTTGGGTTTTATTCATGTTGTTTTTGTTAGCCTTATATGATTTTTAAATTTGTGTTTCTTGTGTATAATTCGGAGTTAAGTATGCCTGTTTCGAGTCATTAACACATTTTGGAACGTTATCAACTGTTTAGCCATAAAAAATGATCAAAAACAGTTTTCTTGGCTTAGAAATTCTAAAAAAGGGTCGAATATTCTAAAAGAAAAGTTGACTTACAAGCATTTATTAATATTCGAATATCAGAATATGCCATTCAAAACACAGAAATATCCCTTTAAATATGACCAAACGCGTATGTACTATAGTAGCCAATGAAACTATAGGAGGAACTAAAACTTGCATTTATTAAAACATTATTCTCGGAAACAAGATTACCCGGTAGATGTTGCTGAAATACTCCACGTAGTGAGCATTCAAGTCACAAAACCGAGACGTCAGAAGGAAACTTATTCTTATGAAAATATAACTGTCAATCATAGAACTACAATAATTTAAACAACGCTTTTGAATTTCTTCCAATTTTACAACAATCGGAATAACCAAAGGAATAGATTCCAAAGTTGGCACGAAATATTACCACTTTTCAACCACTACTTTTCAAAGTTCAATTCACATCGTTTGGCAACAATGTGTAGAGAGCGACTATGGTTGTAGATGTGGTTGGACTGTATAAACGAACGGGACTCTACGACATTTTAATCTAGAGAAACATTTAAAGTTAATGCAAGAATGAACTGTCCAACTTGCAAACTGGTTTGATAAATGCTTGTAATATTGTCTCAAATGTTCATTTTTTTAATTACGATAAGAAGTTTAATTAAAGACAGATCACGCAAACAAATTATACATAAAGATGATGATAAAAGTAATAACATCATTCATTAAAAAAACATCCCTGATGATATTTGATTCTATGAATGCAGAGCAAATATCTTTTCCAGTCGAAGACATTTTTTTTTATTATTTGAAATAAACCAGTGTGGCTTTATGCTTAGTTTAAACTATCAACATATTTCCTATATTCACAAATGTAGGTTTGGCAAGCGATAAATCGGGTTCAATCCACATTTGTTTCTTAAAACGTGCTGTATCAGGTCAGGAAAATGGTAGTTAGTTATCTTGTTGTTCGTATCTAAATCTGTTTGCGTGTGTCGTTTGGTTTTTTGTTGCACTTTGCTATTCCATCCATTTCAGTAAAAGCTTAAAATTCTGCAGATACGAATTGTTGTCCGTTCCCAACTAACTATTTGTTCTGGCAAGCCTGCTCTCGCAAATATAGTCTTTAAAACTCTAATTGTCATTGGAATAACTTCATGCCATTTAGAATGAGCATCAATCACAATCAAGAACATGTGATCAATAAATGGTCCAGCAAAGTCAATATGAATTCGTTTCAACGGACTTGACGGCCAATCCTATGGATGAAGTTGTGACTGTTTTGGGTTAAGATGGTGCTTTTGACATCCGGGACAACGTTTTACTAGTGATTTTATCTCAGAATCAATATGTGACCACCATACGTAGCTCCTTGCCTATAATTTCATTTTCACTGGGTGCACAGAATGTTACATTTCTAAAGTTTGCTGTCTAAATTTTGTCAGAACAATAGTAAGTTTTCCCCACTGCAAACAACTTTGACTGATCGACAGTTCTTTTTCCGGTTGAAATACGGTTTCAAATCAATATCATCATTGACGGTCCACCCTTTTTGTACTAATTCATGGACTCTTGATAAGATCTTGTCACGCTCAGTTTCTCGTCTAATGTTATAGTTTGTTAAGCTTAAATATATATAGGAAGATGTGGTGTGAGTGCCAACGAGACAACTATCCATCCAAGTAAAAATTTAAAAAGTAAACCATTATAGGTTAAAGTACGGCCTTCAACACGGAGCCTTGGCTCACACCGAACAACAAGCTATAAAGGGCCCCAAACTTACTAGTGTAAAACCATTCAAACGGGAAAACCAACGGTCTAATCTATATAAACAAAACTAGAAACGAGAAACACGTATATATTGCATAAACAAACGACAACCACTGTACATCAGATTCCTGACTTAGGACAGGTGCAAACATTTGCAGCGGGATTAAACGTTTTAATGGATTAAAACCTCCCTTTTTCTGAAACAATAGCATAAAATCACAACATATAAAACATCAACTGCATCAAATTCATCACCATCTGCTTCTGTAAATTCCTGTGGTATTCTCGAAAGCACATCTGCGTTTGTGTGCTTGTTAGTGTTTTTGTACTCGATGTCATATGTATATCGACTTCGAAACAACCCATATCTCTATATACGTACTGCTGAAGTGGTAAAAATTCCCCTTTTCGGATTGAATATTGATACAAGCGTCATATGGTTTGTAAATTTACGACCATATAGATACGTTTGAAACTTTTAACGCCTAAAACTAAACCTAGAGCTTCAGTTTCGATTTGACTGTAGTTTCTTTCGGCTTTATTAAGTGATCTTGACGCAAATGCAATAAGGCGCTCTGTTCCATCTTGCTTTTTAAGTGACAAAACTTCCCCTTATCCAAATGGATAAGCATCACAAGCTAATCGAATAGGTAGTTCGGGGTCATAATGACATAGAACCTGCTCAGATGTTACCAAATATTTGGCCCTCTAGAATTCTTCATTCCAATCCCATTTGTCATCTTTTTCTAACAGTCTGTGTAGTGGACGCGCACAACTGATGAGATATTTGGTACGAATTATTTGGAGTAATTCATTAATCCGAGGATTGGACTTATCTGGGTAACATTTTGTGGTTCTGGTGTGTTTAAAATCGCTTTGATTTTATCCTCTGTTTTGTGTAATCCATGATTATTTATTTTATGTCCATAAAAATCGATTTCATCTTTGAAAAACTTGCACTTGTCCTTATTAACTGAAAGGTTGTACATCTCTAATCGCTTCATACCTTTCTCGAAGTTCACTAAGTGTTACGGTCATTTTTACCGGTTATAACCATATCATCTAATATACATTGTACTCCTGTCAATACTTGAAGTATTTGGTCAATGGTGTTCTGTCAGATTGCAGGTGCGGAAGCTACATCGAATAACATTCGGTTGTACTGATAAAGTCCTCTATGCGTATTTATAGTCAAGTACTTCCTTGATTCCTCTTTAATATCGAGCTGTATATATGCCTGTCTTACATCTATTTGATCCACTTGAAGCTGCTGATTTTATCTGACGGCTCCTGTTCTCTTCATGTCAGGCACAATAGGCGTTGCCCATTCTCTAGATGGCACTTTTGTAACTATTCCTTCCTTTTCAAGACGGTAAAGCAACTGTTCAACTTTTGTTGAAATTTGATTTATTTTGTTTGACTGCTGTTCAATAAAATAATCGAATGCAAACATAATCCCTTTTTCATTAACTGTTTACTGCTCTAAATCAAAACTTGGTGCAGGAAAATATAACTGAACCAACAGGAGGTTTGATTCGTTAAGTTTATGAAACAATTTTTGTTGTTTTGGAAAAAAATTAAACCATGGAAGGAAATTTTGAAAATTGAGCCGTACATTGACCTATAATGGTTTTCTTATTTTTAAATTGTTATTTGGATGGAGAGTTCTTCCTATATCTGTTAACAAAGATCTAAGCAGAACATATACCACACCGCTAACGAATAAATTTTAACTTGTAATTTGCATAAAAAACATAAATGCATTGTATTCAAATAGCATGACTTAACATTTATAACAGCTGAAATACACATGGAAATACACATGTATTTTTGGAAAGCAAGTACAACGATTATGATGCATTTATTTTAAAATGACAACAATCATCATTTACTTTGTTTGCAGAATGATGCACATAATCAGGGAAATCAAATAACAAATACAGAAATTGGACTACAACTCTCTTCAAAATGCAACTATAATGGGTAACTATCTGAATTAATGTTTTGTTTTCATTATATTGAATTATGATATGATTCTGATTACATAAACAATAAATGCTTTGTAAATGATGTACTTCAATGTTGGTAAAACAACAAACGAGTAAGGTCACACGTGTAACATCACACAAATTATCCATACTTCGGTGTTTTTTTTTTATTTTCACAAATTATAACATTATACGCTATCATTGCGGATACATATATAAATCCGAATTAGCTACTGTTACTACACTGCAAACAATTGTTACAAATTTAAAGTAAGTTGTTAGAAATATAACACCAATTATTCAAACTTATTTCCCTTTTGTAATAATATTACCAATATTTTTACTGTAGACCAGTACTTTATTGTGAAACATTGATTGATTCTAAACTATTTAAAAAAAGTACTGTATACAAGTACCTTTAATATTTTTTACTAAACTATATAAAATTTAAATTTAAAATATCTCTACTTTGCATTTTATTTCTTCATGTAAAAGCAAATACTGGAAAAAAAATTCACAATGGAACTTATAGCCATGCAGATTGAATTTCATATCTTACAACATTTCAAAAGTAAAACTATTATCACATTATAATAAATATTTTTATAAATGCTATTTTGTTATAGAATTGCTTGCTTATATTGAGATATGTAATGTTTCTTCATCATGAAATAAACGTTCAAACTGGTTTTACTGAATGATTTACCTGATACAAACTAATCTGGTAACCATTTGACTACGACGATTTTCAGTCTTTTCTTAATTCGATTGACGTCTCATGTTTTTTTGTGGTTTCTCTGGAGAACATAGTTTTACATTCGCTCTTCAGATCGATAGGTTTGAGTTGTAGCATTTAAACAGTCTTTGTATCTATGTATGGTCATACATTGTGTCCGCATAGTTTCAACGAGTGTCGTACGAAGACATTGTTTGCTAAACATTTCCTGTCGTTTATTGAAGGAATCGTTTTTTATAAAAACAAAATTGTGCAATGTTGGTTTTCTAATGCACGTTTCTTTTTAATCCATAGCGTTGAAAGTTTCCTTTTTTTTTTATATTTGTGACCTTTGAGCTTAAATATGCTTTTGGTAATTTTCTTTGTTTTCCCTTATTTTTTTACGAATTTGTTGACCGATGTGATATGTAATGCCTTCAAGTATGGTGGTTTTAGATTATTTGATAAAGATACTAGTTGACAGATTTTGTTTGATTGTTAAATTATGACATATTCATATATTGAAGGATTTAAAAAAAAAAATGTTTATGTTATTACTATTTTTGATTTTGAAATAGAACATAAGACACACACACACATCCAAATTATGTTAATGAACGTATATAATGACGATACCAGTATGTTTTACTTCTACATGTATATAAAGTCACTGGACAATAACCCTTTCCTGTACAAACCTAACTATTTTCACAAAACTGTAATACAATTCGCGCAAATACATTAGCTTACAGAACATTAGACAGTGTCAAGACAATGTATTCGACATGTATCCGAACAATTCAATCAACGCATTTTCTTAATTTTTATTGATGCACACGACCAATCAAAGTTATTAAGCGATTACATAAGTAGAAGTAGACTGGTTTATCGGAATGCAACATTTTGTTAGTTGAATACACTAATAGCGAGAAAACTCAGATGTGCATTATTAGAAAGTCTTGGTTTCATCAAATTTTATGAAACGTTGAATTAAAAAAAGGAAAATATTTCATATATTTGAATGCTCAAAGTGAACTTGAATCGAAAGAGTACATATATTTGCGGTAACAATCCGTTATTTAACCAAAATCTTTAGAAATACAGTGCGTTTGAATTATTGTACTCCTACACTTTAATTAGTTGTTCGGGTTTTTTTTGTATGCACGATAGCTCTCACTAGTACTTCGGCAATCGTACAATGTAAGAACAAGAGACACACGTTGATTAACAAAACGAAAAGAAAACCTACCACAAAGTAACAACTCAGCACATCCCGATTCCGGTTGTGTGATGCACCACCTCTATTGAGTTACGCAGAAAGAAACTTACCACAAAATAACAACTCAGCACATCCCTATACTGGTTGCCTGATGCACCCCTTCAATTGAGTTATGCAGAAATAAAATTTAAGGAAGGTAACAACTCAGCACAACTCGATTTTTATAGATTATTTATTGATTGATTGATGTTTTTTTCCTTACATCCAGTGGCTAATATTTCATGCATGTGAAGGACAAGAACTACATAACAGTAGGTCGTGCAATAAGAGGTGTGAAGGACAAGAATTAAATTACAGTAGGTCTTACAATAGGAGGTGTGAAGGACAAGAACTAAATTACAGTAGGTCGTACAATAGGAGGTGTGAAGGACAAGAACTAAATTACAGTAGGTCTTGCAATAGGAGTTGTGAAGGACAAGAACTAAATTACAGTAGGTCTTGCAATTGGAGGTGTAAAGGACAAGAAGTAAATTACAGTAGGTCTTGCAATAGGAGGTGTGAAGGACAATAACTAAATTACAGTAGGTCTTGCCATAGGGGGTGTGAAGGACAAGAGCTGAATTACAGTAGGTCTTGCAATAGGAGGTGTAAAGGACAAGAACTAAATTACAGTAGGTCTTACAATAGGAGGTGTTAAGGACAAAAACTAAATTATAGAAGGTCTTACAATAGGAGGTGTGAAGGACAAGAACTAAATTATAGTAGGCCTTGCAGTAGGAGGTGTGAAGGACAAGAACTAAATTACAGTAGGTCGTACAATAGGAGGTGTGAAGAGCAAGAACTAAATTACAATAGATCTTACAATAGGAGGTGGGAAGAACAAGAACTAAATTACAGTAGGTCTTGCAATAGGAGGTGTGAAAGACAAGAACTAAATTACAGTGGGTCTTGCAACAGGAGGTATGAAGGACAAGAACTAAATTACAATAGGTCTTGCAATAGGAAGTGTGAGGGACAAGAACTAAATTACAATAGGTCTTGCAATAGGAGGTGTGAAGGACAAGAACTAAAATACAATATGTCTTGCAGTAGGAGGTGTGAAGGACAAGAACTAAATTAACATAGGTCTTGCAATAGGAGGTGTGAAGGACAAGAACTAAATTACAGTAGGTCTTGCAATAGGAGGTGTGAAAGACAAGAATTAAATTACAGTGGGTCTTGCAGTAGGAGGTGTGAAGGACAAGAACTTAATTACAGTAAGTCTTGCAATAGGAGGTGTTAAAGACAAGAACTAAATTACAGTAGGTCTTGCAATAGGATGTGTGAAGGACAAGAACTAAATTACAATAGGTCTTGCAATTGGAGGTGTAAAGGACAAGAAGTAAATTACAGTAGGTCTTGCAATAGGAGCTGTGAAGGACAATAACTAAATTACAGTAGGTCTTGCCATAGGGGGTGTGAAGGACAAGAGCTGAATTACAGTAGGTCTTGCAATAGGAGGTGTAAAGGACAAGAACTAAATTACAGTAGGTCTTACAATAGGAGGTGTGAAGGACAAAAACTAAATTATAGAAGGTCTTACAATAGGAGGTGTGAAGGACAAGAACTAAATTATAGTAGGCCTTGCAGTAGGAGGTGTGAAGGACAAGAACTAAATTACAGTAGGTCGTACAATAGGAGGTGTGAAGAGCAAGAACAAAATTACAATAGATCTTACAATAGGAGGTGGGAAGAACAAGAACTAAATTACAGTAGGTCTTGCAATAGGAGGTGTGAAAGACAAGAACTAAATTACAGTGGGTCTTGCAACAGGAGGTGTGAAGGACAAGAACTAAATTACAATAGGTCTTGCAATAGGAAGTGTGAGGGACAAGAACTAAATTACAGTAGGTCTTGCAATAGGAGGTGTGAAGGACAAGAACTAAAATACAATATGTCTTGCAGTAGGAGGTGTGAAGGACAAGAACTAAATTACCATAGGTCTTGCAATAGGAGGTGTGAAGGACAAGAACTAAATTACAGTAGGTCTTGCAATAGGAGGTGTGAAAGACAAGAACTAAATTACAGTGGGTCTTGCAGTAGGAGGTGTGAAGGACAAGAACTTAATTACAGTAAGTCTTGCAATAGGAGGTGTTAAAGACAAGAACTAAATTACAGTAGGTCTTGCAATAGGATGTGTGAAGGACAAGAACTAAATTACAATAGGTCTTACAATAGGAGGTGGGAAGGACAAGAACTAAATTACAGTAGGTCTTACAATATGAGGTGTGAAGGACAAGAACTAAATTACAGTAGGTCTTGCCATAGGGGGTGTGAAGGACAAGAGCTGAATTACAGTAGGTCTTGCAATAGGAGGTGTAAAGGACAAGAACTAAATTACAGTAGGTCTTACAATAGGAGGTGTGAAGGACAAAAACTAAATTATAGAAGGTCTTACAATAGGAGGTGTGAAGGACAATAACTAAATTATAGTAGGCCTTGCAGTAGGAGGTGTGAAGGACAAGAACTAAATTACAGTAGGTCGTACAATAGGAGGTGTGAAGAGCAAGAACTAAATTACAATAGATCTTACAATAGGAGGTGGGAAGAACAAGAACTAAATTACAGTAGGTCTTGCAATAGGAGGTGTGAAAGACAAGAACTAAATTACAGTAGGTCTTGCAATAGGAGGTGTGAAGGACAATAACTAAATTACAGTAGGTCTTGCAATAGGAAGTGTGAGGGACAAGAACTAAATTACAGTAGGTCTTGCAATAGGAGGTGTGAAGGACAAGAACTAAAATACAATATGTCTTGCAGTAGGAGGTGTGAAGGACAAGAACTAAATTACCATAGGTCTTGCAATAGGAGGTGTGAAGGACAAGAACTAAATTACAGTAGGTCTTGCAATAGGAGGTTTGAAAGACAAGAACTAAATTACAGTGGGTCTTGCAATAGGATGTGTGAAGGACAAGAACTAAATTACAATAGGTCTTACAATAGGAGGTGGGAAGGACAAGAACTAAATTACAGTAGGTCTTACAATATGAGGTGTGAAGGACAAGAACTAAATTACAGTAGGTCTTGCAATAGGAGGTGTGAAGGACAAGAACTAAATTACAGTAGGTCTTGCAATAGGAGGTGTGAAGGACAAGAACTAAATTACAGAAGGTCTTACAATAGGAGGTGTGAAGGACAAGAACTAAATTACAGTAGGTCTTACAATAGGGGGTGTGAAGGACAAGAACTAAATTACCGTAGGTCTTGCAATAGGAGGTGTGAAGGACAAGAACTAAATTACAGTAGGTCTTACAATAGGGGGTGTGAATGACAAGAACTAAATTACAGTAGGTCTTGCAATAGGAGGTGTGAAGGACAAGAACTAAATTACAGTAGGTCTTGCAATAGGAGGTGTGAAGGACAAGAACTAAATTACAGTAGGTCTTGCAATAGGAGGTGTGAAGGACAACAACTAAATTACAGTAGGTCTTGCAATAGGAGGTGTGAAGGACAAGAACTGAATTACAGTAGGTCGTACAATAGGAGGTGTGAAGGACAAGAACTAAATTACAGTAGGTCTTGCAATAGGAGGTGTGAAGGACAAGAACTAAATTACAGTAGGTCTTGCAATAGGAGGTGTGAAGGACAAGAACTGAATTACAGTAGGTCGTACAATAGGAGGTGTGAAGGACAAGAACTAAATTACAGTAGGTCTTGCAATAGGAGGTGTGAAGGACAAGAACTAAATTACAGTAGGTCTTGCAGTAGGAGGTGTGAAGGACAATAACTCAATTACAGTAGGTCTTGCAATATGAGGTGTGAAGGACAAGAACTAAATTACAGTAGGTTTTACAATAGAAGGTGTGAAGGACAAGAACTAAATTACAGTAGGTCGTACAATAGGAGGTGTGAAGAGCAAGAACTAAATTACAATAGATCTTACAATAGGAGGTGGGAAGAACAAGAACTAAATTACAGTAGGTCTTGCAATAGGAGGTGTGAAAGACAAGAACTAAATTACAGTAGGTCTTACAATAGGAGGTGTGAAGGACAAGAACTAAATTACAGTAGGTCTTACAATAGGAGGTGGGAAGAACAAGAACTAAATTACAGTAGGTCTTGCAATAGGAGGTGTGAAAGACAAGAACTAAATTACAGTAGGTCTTGCAATATGAGGTGTGAAGGACAATAACTAAATTACAGTAGGTCTTGCCATAGGGGGTGTGAAGGACAAGAGCTGAATTACAGTAGGTCTTGCAATAGGAGGTGTAAAGGACAAGAACTAAATT
This sequence comes from Mytilus trossulus, assembly GCF_036588685.1. Taxonomy (NCBI): domain Eukaryota; kingdom Metazoa; phylum Mollusca; class Bivalvia; order Mytilida; family Mytilidae; genus Mytilus; species Mytilus trossulus. The sequence goes on from NC_086377.1 coordinate 8,697,878, forward strand.
ACAGTAGGTCTTACAATAGGAGGTGTGAAGGACAAAAACTAAATTATAGAAGGTCTTACAATAGGAGGTGTGAAGGACAAGAACTAAATTATAGTAGGCCTTGCAGTAGGAGGTGTGAAGGACAAGACCTAAATTACAGTAGGTCGTACAATAGGAGGTGTGAAGAGCAAGAACTAAATTACAATAGATCTTACAATAGGAGGTGGGAAGAACAAGAACTAAATTACAGTAGGTCTTGCAATAGGAGGTGTGAAAGACAAGAACTAAATTACAGTGGGTCTTGCAACCGGAGGTGTGAAGGACAAGAACTAAATTACAATAGGTCTTGCAATAGGAAGTGTGAGGGACAAGAACTAAATTACAATAGGTCTTGCAATAGGAGGTGTGAAGGACAAGAACTAAAATACAATATGTCTTGCAGTAGGAGGTGTGAAGGACAAGAACTAAATTACCATAGGTCTTGCAATAGGAGGTGTGAAGGACAAGAACTAAATTACAGTAGGTCTTGCAATAGGAGGTGTGAAAGACAAGAACTAAATTACAGTGGGTCTTGCAGTAGGAGGTGTGAAGGACAAGAACTTAATTACAGTAAGTCTTGCAATAGGAGGTGTTAAAGACAAGAACTAAATTACAGTAGGTCTTGCAATAGGATGTGTGAAGGACAAGAACTAAATTACAATAGGTCTTACAATAGGAGGTGGGAAGGACAAGAACTAAATTACAGTAGGTCTTACAATATGAGGTGTGAAGGACAAGAACTAAATTACAGTAGGTCTTGCAATAGGAGGTGTGAAGGACAAGAACTAAATTACAGTAGGTCTTGCAATAGGAGGTGTGAAGGACAAGAACTAAATTACAGAAGGTCTTACAATAGGAGGTGTGAAGGACAAGAACTAAATTACAGTAGGTCTTACAATAGGGGGTGTGAAGGACAAGAACTAAATTACCGTAGGTCTTGCAATAGGAGGTGTGAAGGACAAGAACTAAATTACAGTAGGTCTTACAATAGGGGGTGTGAATGACAAGAACTAAATTACAGTAGGTCTTGCAATAGGAGGTGTGAAGGACAAGAACTAAATTACTGTAGGTCTTGCAATAGAAGGTGTGAAGGACAAGAACTAAATTACAGTAGGTCTTGCAATAGTAGGTGTGAAGGACAAGAACTAAATTACAGTAGGTCTTGCAATAGGAGGTGTGAAGGACAAGAACTGAATTACAGTAGGTCGTACAATAGGAGGTGTGAAGGACAAGAACTAAATTACAGTAGGTCTTGCAATAGGAGGTGTGAAGGACAAGAACTAAATTACAGTAGGTCTTACAATAGGAGGTGTGAAGGACAAGAACTAAATTACAGTAGGTCTTACAATAGGGGGTGTGAAGGACAAGAACTAAATTACAGTAGGTCTTGCAGTAGGAGGTGTGAAGGACAATAACTCAATTACAGTAGGTCTTGCAATAGGAGGTGTGAAGGACAAGAACTAAATTACAGTAGGTCTTACAATAGAAGGTGTGAAGGACAAGAACTGAATTACAGTAGGTCGTACAATAGGAGGTGTGAAGGACAAGAACTAAATTACCAGAGGTCTTGCAATAGGAGGTGTGAAGGACAAGAACTAAATTACAGTAGGTCTTGCAATAGGAGGTGTGAAAGACAAGAACTAAATTACAGTGGGTCTTGCAGTAGGAGGTGTGAAGGACAAGAACTTAATTACAGTAAGTCTTGCAATAGGAGGTGTTAAAGACAAGAACTAAATTACAGTAGGTCTTGCAATAGGATGTGTGAAGGACAAGAACTAAATTACAATAGGTCTTACAATAGGAGGTGGGAAGGACAAGAACTAAATTACAGTAGGTCTTACAATATGAGGTGTGAAGGACAAGAACTAAATTACAGTAGGTCTTGCAATAGGAGGTGTGAAGGACAAGAACTAAATTACAGTAGGTCTTACAATAGGAGGTGTGAAGGACTGAACTAAATTACAGTAGGTCTTACAATAGGGGGTGTGAAGGACAAGAACTAAATTACCGTAGGTCTTGCAATAGGAGGTGTGAAGGACAAGAACTAAATTACAGTAGGTCTTACAATAGGGGGTGTGAATGACAAGAACTAAATTACAGTTGGTCTTGCAATAGGAGGTGTGAAGGACAAGAACTAAATTACAGTAGGTCTTGCAATAGGAGGTGTGAAGGACAAGAACTAAATTACAGTAGGTCTTGCAATAGGAGGTGTGAAGGACATGAACTAAATTACAGTAGGTCTTGCAATAGGAGGTGTGAAGGACAAGAACTGAATTACAGTAGGTCGTACAATAGGAGGTGTGAAGGACAAGAACTAAATTACAGTAGGTCTTGCAATAGGAGGTGTGAAGGACAAGAACTAAATTACAGTAGGTCTTACAATAGGTGGTGTGAAGGACAATAACTAAATTACAGTAGGTCTTACAATAGGGGGTGTGAAGGACAAGAACTAAATTACAGTAGGTCTTGCAGTAGGAGGTGTGAAGGACAATAACTCAATTACAGTAGGTCTTGCAATAGGAGGTGTGAAGGACAAGAACTAAATTACAGTAGGTCTTACAATAGAAGATGTGAAGGACAAGAACTAAATTACAGTAGGTCTTACAATAGGAGGTGTAAAGGACAATAACTTAATTACAGTAGGTCTTGCAATAGAAGGTGTGAAGGACAAGAACTAAATTACAGTAGGTCTTGTAATAGGAGGTGTGAAGGACAAGAACTAAATTACAGTAGGTCTTGCAATAGGAGGTGTGAAGGACAAGAACTAAATTACAGTAGGTCGTACAATAGGAGGTGTGTAGGACAAGAACTAAATTACAGTAGGTCTTGCAATAGGAGGTGTGAAGGACAAGAACTAAATTACAATATGTCTTACAATAGGAGGTGTGAAGGACAAGAACTAAATTACAGTAGGTCGTACAATAGGAGATGTGAAGGACAAGAACTAAATTACAGTAGGTCGTGCAATAGGAGGTGTGAAGGACAAGAACTAAGTAACAGTAGGTCTTGCAATAGGAGGTGTGAAGGACAAGAACTAAATTACAGTAGGTCTTGCAATATGAGGTGTGAAGGACAAGAACTAAATTACAGTAGGTCGTACAATAGGAGGTGTGAAGGACAAGAACTAAATTACAGTAGGTCTTGCAATAGGAGGTGTGAAGGACAAGAACTAAATTACAGTAGGTCTTGCAATATGAGGTGTGAAGGACAAGAACTGAATTACAGTAGGTCGTACAATAGGAGGTGTGAAGGACAAGAACTAAATTACAGTAGGTCTTGCAATAGGAGGTGTGAAGGACAAGAACTGAATTACAGTAGGTCGTACAATAGGAGGTGTGAAGGACAAGAACTAAATTACAGTAGGTCTTGCAATAGGAGGTGTGAAGGACAAGAACTAAATTACAGTAGGTCTTACAATAGGAGGTGTGAAGGACAAGAACTAAATTACAGTAGGTCTTACAATAGGAGGTGTGAAGGACAAGAACTAAATTACAGTAGGTCTTGCAGTAGGAGGTGTGAAGGACAATAACTCAATTACAGTAGGTCTTGCAATAGGAGGTGTGAGGGACAAGAACTAAATTACAGTAGGTCTTACAATAGAAGGTGTGAAGGACAACAACTAAATTATAGTAGGTCTTACAATAGGAGGTGTAAAGGACAAGAACTTAATTACAGTAGGTCTTGCAATAGAAGGTGTGAAGGACAAGAACTAAATTACAGTAGGTCTTGCAATAGGAGGTGTGAAGGACAAGAACTAAATTACAGTAGTTCGTACAATAGGAGGTGTGAAGGACAAGAACTGAATTACAGTAGGTCGTACAATAGGAGGTGTGAAGGACAAAAACTAAATTACAGTAGGTCTTGCAGTAGGAGGTGTGAAGGACAATAACTCAATTAAAGTAGGTCTTGCAATAGGAGGTGTGAAGGACAAGAACTAAATTACAGTAGGTCTTACAATAGAAGGTGTGAAGGACAAGAACTAAATTACAGTAGGTCGTACAATAGGAGGTGTGAAGGACAAGAACTAAATTACAGTAGGTCGTACAATAGGAGGTGTGAAGGACAAGAACTAAATTACAGTAGGTCGTACAATAGGAGGTGTGAAGGACAAGAACTAAATTACAGTAGGTCTTGCAATAGAAGGTGTGAAGGACAAGAACTAAATTACAGTAGGTCTTGCAATATGAGGTGTGAAGGACAAAAACTGAATTACAGTAGGTGGTACAATAGGAGGTGTGAAGGACAAGAACTAAATTACAGTAGGTCTTGCAATAGGAGGTGTGAAGGACAAGAACTGAATTACAGTAGGTCGTACAATAGGAGGTGTGAAGGACAAGAACTAAATTACAGTAGGTCTTGCAATAGGAGGTGTGAAGCACAAGAACTAAATTACAGTAGGTCTTACAATAGGAGGTGTTAAGGACAAGAACTAAATTACAGTAGGTCTTACAATAGGAGGTGTGAGGGACAAGAACTAAATTACAGTAGGTCTTGCAGTAGGAGGTGTGAAGGACAATAACTCAATTACAGTAGGTCTTGCAATAGGAGGTGTGAAGGACAAGAACTAAATTACAGTAGGTCTTACAATAGAAAGTGTGAAGGACAAGAACTAAATTACAGTAGGTCTTACAATAGGATGTGTAAAGGACAAGAACTTAATTACAGTAGGTCTTGCAATAGAAGGTGTGAAGGACAAGAACTAAATTACAGTAGGTCTTGCAATAGGAGGTGTGAAGGACAAGAACTAAATTACAGTAGGTCTTGCAATAGGAGGTGTGAAGGACAAGAACTAAATTACAGTAGGTCGTACAATAGGAGGTGTGAAGGACAAGAACTAAATTACAGTAGGTCTTGCAATAGGAGGTGTGAAGGACAAGAACTGAATTACAGTAGGTCGTACAATAGGAGGTGTGAAGGACAAGAACTAAATTACAGTAGGTCTTGCAATAGGATGTGTGAAGGACAAGAACTAAATTACAGTAGGTCTTACAATAGGAGGTGTGAAGGACAAGAACTAAATTACAGTAGGTCTTACAATAGGGGGTGTGAAGGACAAGAACTAAATTACAGTAGGTCTTGCAGTAGGAGGTGTGAAGGACAATAACTCAATTACAGTAGGTCTTGCAATAGGAGGTGTGAAGGACAAGAACTAAATTACAGTAGGTCATTCAATAGAAGGTGTGAAGGACAAGAACTTAATTACAGTAGGTCTTACAATAGGAGGTGTGAAGGACAAGAACTAAATTACAGTAGGTCTTACAATAGGAGGTGTGAAGGACAAGAACTAAATTACAGTAGGTCTTGCAGTAGGAGGTGTGAAGGACAATAACTCAATTACAGTAGGTCTTGCAATAGGAGGTGTGAAGGACAAGAACTAAATTACAGTAGGTCTTACAATAGAAGGTGTGAAGGACAAGAACTAAATTACAGTAGGTCTTACAATAGGAGGTGTAAAGGACAAGAACTTAATTACAGTAGGTCTTGCAATAGAAGGTGTGAAGGACAAGAACTAAATTACAGTAGGTCTTGCAATAGGGGGTGTGAAGGACAAGAACTAAATTACAGTAGGTCTTGCAGTAGGAGGTGTGAAGGACAATAACTCAATTACAGTAGGTCTTGCAATAGGAGGTGTGAAGGACAAGAACTAAATTACAGTAGGTCTTACAATAGAAGGTGTGAAGGACAAGAACTAAATTACAGTAGGTCGTACAATAGGAGGTGTGAAGGACAAGAACTAAATTACAGTAGGTCGTACAATAGGAGGTGTGAAGAACAAGAACTAAATTACAGTAGGTCGTACAATAGGAGGTGTGAAGGACAAGAACTAAATTACAGTAGGTCTTGCAATAGGATGTGTGAAGGACAAGAACTAAATTACAGTAGGTCTTACAATAGGAGGTGTGAAGGACAAGAACTAAATTACAGTAGGTCTTACAATAGGGGGTGTGAAGGACAAGAACTAAATTACAGTAGGTCTTGCAGTAGGAGGTGTGAAGGACAATAACTCAATTACAGTAGGTCTTGCAATAGGAGGTGTGAAGGACAAGAACTAAATTACAGTAGGTCATTCAATAGAAGGTGTGAAGGACAAGAACTAAATTACAGTAGGTCTTACAATAGGAGGTGTGAAGGACAAGAACTAAATTACAGTAGGTCTTACAATAGGAGGTGTGAAGGACAAGAACTAAATTACAGTAGGTCTTGCAGTAGGAGGTGTGAAGGACAATAACTCAATTACAGTAGGTCTTGCAATAGGAGGTGTGAAGGACAAGAACTAAATTACAGTAGGTCTTACAATAGGAGGTGTGAAGGACAAGAACTAAATTACAGTAGGTCGTACAATAGGAGGTGTGAAGGACAAGAACTAAATTACAGTAGGTCTTGCAATAGGAGGTGTGAAGGACAAGAACTGAATTACAGTAGGTCGTACAATAGGAGGTGTGAAGGACAAGAACTAAATTACAGTAGGTCTTGCAATAGGATGTGTGAAGGACAAGAACTAAATTACAGTAGGTCTTACAATAGGAGGTGTGAAGGACAAGAACTAAATTACAGTAGGTCTTACAATAGGGGGTGTGAAGGACAAGAACTAAATTACAGTAGGTCTTGCAGTAGGAGGTTTGAAGGACAATAACTCAATTACAGTAGGTCTTGCAATAGGAGGTGTGAAGGACAAGAACTAAATTACAGTAGGTCATTCAATAGAAGGTGTGAAGGACAAGAACTAAATTACAGTAGGTCTTACAATAGGAGGTGTGAAGGACAAGAACTAAATTACAGTAGGTCTTACAATAGGAGGTGTGAAGGACAAGAACTAAATTACAGTAGGTCTTGCAGTAGGAGGTGTGAAGGACAATAACTCAATTACAGTAGGTCTTGCAATAGGAGGTGTGAAGGACAAGAACTAAATTACAGTAGGTCTTACAATAGAAGGTGTGAAGGACAAGAACTAAATTACAGTAGGTCTTACAATAGGAGGTGTAAAGGACAAGAACTTAATTACAGTAGGTCTTGCAATAGAAGGTGTGAAGGACAAGAACTAAATTACAGTAGGTCTTGCAATAGGGGGTGTGAAGGACAAGAACTAAATTACAGTAGGTCTTGCAGTAGGAGGTGTGAAGGACAATAACTCAATTACAGTAGGTCTTGCAATAGGAGGTGTGAAGGACAAGAACTAAATTACAGTAGGTCTTACAATAGAAGGTGTGAAGGACAAGAACTAAATTACAGTAGGTCGTACAATAGGAGGTGTGAAGGACAAGAACTAAATTACAGTAGGTCGTACAATAGGAGGTGTGAAGAACAAGAACTAAATTACAGTAGGTCGTACAATAGGAGGTGTGAAGGACAAGAACTAAATTACAGTAGGTCTTGCAATAGGATGTGTGAAGGACAAGAACTAAATTACAGTAGGTCTTACAATAGGAGGTGTGAAGGACAAGAACTAAATTACAGTAGGTCTTACAATAGGGGGTGTGAAGGACAAGAACTAAATTACAGTAGGTCTTGCAGTAGGAGGTGTGAAGGACAATAACTCAATTACAGTAGGTCTTGCAATAGGAGGTGTGAAGGACAAGAACTAAATTACAGTAGGTCATTCAATAGAAGGTGTGAAGGACAAGAACTAAATTACAGTAGGTCTTACAATAGGAGGTGTGAAGGACAAGAACTAAATTACAGTAGGTCTTACAATAGGAGGTGTGAAGGACAAGAACTAAATTACAGTAGGTCTTGCAGTAGGAGGTGTGAAGGACAATAACTCAATTACAGTAGGTCTTGCAATAGGAGGTGTGAAGGACAAGAACTAAATTACAGTAGGTCTTACAATAGAAGGTGTGAAGGACAAGAACTAAATTACAGTAGGTCTTACAATAGGAGGTGTAAAGGACAAGAACTTAATTACAGTAGGTCTTGCAATAGAAGGTGTGAAGGACAAGAACTAAATTACAGTAGGTCTTGCAATAGGGGGTGTGAAGGACAAGAACTAAATTACAGTAGGTCTTGCAGTAGGAGGTGTGAAGGACAATAACTCAATTACAGTAGGTCTTGCAATAGGAGGTGTGAAGGACAAGAACTAAATTACAGTAGGTCTTACAATAGAAGGTGTGAAGGACAAGAACTAAATTACAGTAGGTCGTACAATAGGAGGTGTGAAGGACAAGAACTAAATTACAGTAGGTCGTACAATAGGAGGTGTGAAGAACAAGAACTAAATTACAGTAGGTCGTACAATAGGAGGTGTGAAGGACAAGAACTAAATTACAGTAGGTCTTGCAATAGGAGGTGTGAAGGACAAGAACTAAATTACAGTAGGTCTTGCAATATGAGGTGTGAAGGACAAGAACTGAATTACAGTAGGTCGTACAATAGGAGGTGTGAAGGACAAGAACTAAATTACAGTAGGTCTTGCAATAGGAGGTGTGAAGGACAAGAACTGAATTACAGTAGGTCGTACAATAGGAGATGTGAAGGACAAGAACTAAATTACAGTAGGTCTTGCAATAGGAGGTGTGAAGGACAAGAACTAAATTACAGTAGGTCTTACAATAGGAGGTTTGAAGGACAAGAACTAAATTACAGTAGGTCTTGCAATAGAAGGTGTGAAGGACAAGAACTAAATTACAGTAGGTCTTACAATAGGGGGTGTGAAGGACAAGAACTAAATAACAGTAGGTCTTGCAGTAGGAGGTGTGAAGGACTATAACTAAATTACAGTCGGTCTTGCAATAGGAGGTGTGAAGGACAAGAACTAAATTACAGTAGGTCTTACAATAGAAGGTGTGAAGGACAAGAATTAAATTACAGTAGGTCTTACAATAGGAGGTGTAAAGGACAAGAACTTAATTACAGTAGGTCTTGCAATAGAAGGTGTGAAGGACAAGAACTAAATTACAGTAGGTCTTGCAATAGGAGGTGTGAAGGACAAGAACTAAATTACAGTAGGTCTTGCATAGGAGGTGGGAAGGACAAGAACTAAATTACAGTAGGTCTTGCAATAGGAGGTGTGAAGGACAATAACTAAATTACAGTAGATCTTGCAATATGAGGTGGACCTCAATGACATATTTAAACTGTCAATGGAAAATGAGGGTTTTGGATACGAACAGCAGTATAGCTGTTCAACAGACGGACCCTAGTTATTGCAATTGTTCTTAGTTTGTAGGAAGCGTGACGTTCTTTCTACATGAGGTATAACATTCAACGTCACTTTTCTTACCGCGGACGTGCAAATGTATGCATCATGCACAACCAAATTCACGCCTTACTTTAGCAAGTGTTAACAGTAATTTTACACAAACCAATTCACGCTTAACTTTAGCAACAGCTTACTTCTGGTTGTGAGGAACTCAAGAAGCACCAAAATAACTTATTCTGTTCTTAAGTGTTTCCAGCTCAAGTTGTCCCGTTAATAGTAATTCCGATCTCAAACACTGCTTACAACTATAGACATACAACCTGTTACAACCGACCATGATTTTGTATAGCCTGCCTTACATTTATCTATTGAGAGGCTATTTATTTTGTCGTACAAGAAAGTTCTCAACGTTAATTAGAAATATCCAAAAACTTTTTTTTTCTCAAAATATGCACACCGCTTATAGGTTGCACTTCTGTAACGAAAAACAATGCAATTTCACATAGGATAAACTCATCATAGATACCATATTTACGCCAGGATGTTATGGCTAAAACTGTTGAACATTGAAAACTAAATTTCGTAAAAGACCTAACCTACATTGGAATGTTCATATTCATTACTATTTTCAATGGTCAACACATAGACCTGTGCGGCATATTTTCAACATTTTATATGTCCTGAATTTGTACTTATATTAGAATTCTGTACTATCCCTTCCTTTACTTAGTGTCTTCCTTAACATTCAGTTTGACCACTATTCATGTGTATTTATATTGGTTGCATACTCAAGTTATGTCTCTATGAGATGATACATAGAGATCATATCTGGAAACCAGTATTAAACAAATTAAAATGTATATAAAATTGAGAATGGAAATGGGGAATGTGTCAAAGAGACAACAACCCGACCAAAGAAAAAACAACAGCAGAAGGTCATCAACATAATATGACTATTAAATATTTTTTTAAAAGTGGCGGTGTTTGTGAAACAGCTGTATTTTCAAAGTATAACATTTGGCTAATTTTCACCAAAAAATAACCATTTGGCATTATGTAACAATTAGTTATGTTGTGTTATTGTAAAGGAAGTACACCCCTGACTCATGATTCAATTTTTTTCTATGTTAAATTCCTCAATTTCAAGCAGGCACACCTCTTTCATTTTAAGTTTTAAAAAAATTACAATCATTACATGTCAAAGCAACAATTAAGATTCACCAACACGAACCCAATTAAAAACGGGTTGATCTCATATGCCTTGGAGGAAGAGGCGGATCAAGCCATTTTAAAAAGGGGGGTCCCAATCCAGGACAAAAGGGGGATTCCAACTATGTGTCCCCATTCAAAGGCATTGAGCCGCAAATGGGAGGATTCAGTAGATTACATTTCTCTAGTGATGTTTCGCATATAATTTATCTATAAAACAATAGACGACAGCTCAATTTTCAACAACGTGCAACCACTTACCGTATAGTCAGCAGTTGCAGAAAAAAATTGAAACAATGGCTTGATTTGCAACAAAACTATAAAACTAAAATGATGCTAAGTGACTGCTGTAGTTTTGATATTTTTCATTGCCAAAAACAATGACAAAAGAATAAGACACACGTTTTTTTTCAAGTTTGGTTGTCTACCTTATTGAATATAAATAATGCATAATCGTACAAAATCTTATACATGTGATTATTATCATATTCTATAGTATTATTTAGACAAGACATAATCAAAATTGATTTTAATATCATTTGGGAACTATTGGTTTAATATCTGTCTTGTCAGCAGTAACACCTTCTGTTCGGCGGAAGGTTAATTTATAGGTTAGTGTTTACTTCATTGCATTCTTCTTAGAGATTTAAGAAGGCATTATATTAGTGAATTTCCAGTAACATTTTGGACATGTCCTTATATATACATGTTCACTACCAAACGCTATGCAGATTTATCTGCTTAGTAGTGCAATTGAAAATAATAAACCAATAAAACGTGTATGCTTATTCTGAGGTATAACAAAAAGAAATACTGCATTAGAGCTCGGGAAAATGCACAAAATTTAAAATGAAATAAAATACTGCAAACTGGCATTAATGTTCATGGCGCATGACAGTCCTGTCAAAACATGACGTCATACGAATGAAAAAACAAAGCAGAAGGTGTTCCTATTAAGTTGAGGATGTACATAACATTGTAGGAAGAAACTCAGCTGAATGGTTTTTTTTTCACGTTCTATTGCTAAGCCTCCAAATGATAAACAAATAGTGTTTGTCAACCTGTCATTTAACCAACCAATATTTTCAGATAAAGTGTTTTTTTTAATTTTGATATTTTTGTCAGAGGACGAAAGTAAATATCGCGTCAACATTGTAATGATAACGATTCGACTTAACTTAAGTCGCCATGAAAGGTACAACCTTAACCCACCAGATTCGAACTATATTGCATTAAAATGTTATTTGAGGTAGATGTTGTTTTATTTTATACCCCTAGTTTTTGGTGTTAAATATTCTTTAGTTGTCTATGTTGTGTCATGTGTATTATTGTTTTTTGTTTGTGTTTTCATTTTTAGCCATGGCGTTGTCAGTTTGTTTTAGATTTTTGAGTTTGACTGTCCATTTGCCTAGGTATCTTTCGTCCCTCCTTTATATTGTATAGTATTATTCGCATATTAACTAATTTCATCAAATGAACATGGCTGCTCATAAGTTACACAATGTTAACATGTGGATTTGACGGTATCTTTCAAGAACTGAAAATACAAAATTAAAATTTCCAATAGTTTGAGAATAAAATGAATTAAACACATTGTGTCTAACAGTTATTCTAAAAATAATCCATGTCAGCTACAGTTCTATCATTGCTAATAGATGTATCTAGCAGGGGGTTATAAGAACAGCAACACACACGGCGAACCATTTTTAATTAAGTTTTCAATGACCGTATTTTTCCAATTAAAATTGAGAATGGAAATGGGGAATGTGTCAAAGAGAAAACAACACTTTTTTTGATACCTTAACTACAGAAGTGTCCTTACAAACAACGGTATATTACTGGGTCTTCCAAGTGCTCCACGAAACCTCTTTCTAAATTATTAACATATATTTTATCAGCAATTAAAGACGGGCTTCAAAGTTATTGTGAAACTGCATATTCTAGAGGTGGCGTGAATCAGATGTGGATACTTAAAAATTCCAAAGATCTTTTAGAGAACATACAATCTAACTCTCTTTCATCTTGTAACAGTATTAAAACATTTGACTTTTCTACTCTTTACATAAGTATTCCACATTCCAAACTAAAAGACAAATTGAAAGAGTTGGTATTACTTTGCTTCATAAAAAAGAATGGCAAACGTAGATACAAGTATCTTGTCTTAGGGAGGGATAAATCCTACTTTGTAAAGAATTACTCTGATTCAAACAAAAAATTCTCTTAAACTGATATTATCAAGATGCTTGATTTCTCGATTGACAACATATTTGTAACGTTCTTTCTCGATTGACAACATATTTGTAACGTTCGGAGGACGTGTTTTTCAACAGACTGTCGGCATTCCAATTGGAACAAACTGTGCCCCTGTACTTGCCGACTTGTTTCTTTATTATTATGAGTCTGACTTCATGCAGGAACTTCTTAGGAAGAAAGATAAGAAGTTAGCAATATCCTTTAAAATTACTTTCCGCTATATAGATGATGTTATTTCACTAAACAATTCAAAATTTGGTGACTATGTAGAACGCATCTATCCGATCGAACTAGAGATAAAGGATACTACAGATACAGTTAACTCGGCTTCATATCTTGACTTACATCTAGAAATTGACAATGAGGGTCGGCTGAAAACAAAACTTTACGACAAAAGAGATTATTTCAGCTTTCCAATTGTGAAATTTCCATTTATAAGTAGCAACATTCCAGCAGCACCTACATACGGGGTATATATCTCCCAATTGATTCGATATTCCCGTGCTTGCATTTCCTATCATGATTTTCTTGATAGAGGGTTGCTGAGTCTAAGTCAGGGACACATCTGCAATATATTTATCAATCGTATCACCAGCAATAATTGTGATACATAGCTGTGTACATTATGTATATACAACTCGTCTAAAGATCAACCCAACAATGTTAGATCTGTAAATTTACTTTTCAATTTTTTTGTTTTTTCCTCGGCGGGATTCGAAGTCATGCTACTGAGATATCGTGACACCAAATCGCCTGCACTGTAGCCGTCCCGTTAGACCACACGACCACCTGGGCTTCACATAAATAACATTTTCGGTGGCCGTGTGTTACCTTTCTTCGTCAGTTTAAATCTAGCGGCGTACTACAGTACATGGTATATAAGGCATGGAGTTGTTATTGTTACAGATCAGCTCAATTATCTATAGTAAAGGTTACTACAAATTAATGAAAGATACAGTCACAGACATTAATTATATTTATAAGTACGTCTGAGTCAGTGACAAGTCTGCAACAGATTTATCCATCGGATCACCAGCAATGATGGTGATTCATAGCTGTGCACATTATGTATATACAACTCGTATTAACATCAACCCAACAATGTTAGATCCGTAAATTTACTTTCACATATTGTTTGTTCTTACCTGGCCGGGATTCAAACCAACGCTTCTGAAATATCGTGACACCAAATCGCCTGCACTATAGCCGTCCCACAAGATCACATGACCACCTGAGCTTCACAAAAAAAAAGCCTGCGGTCGCCGTGTGGTACCTTTCTTCGTCAGTTTTAATCTAGCGGCGTACTACAGTACCTGATGTATAAGATCCTACATATTATTGCAAGATACAGTCACAAAACAATTATCATATATTCATAAGAACGTCTCAGTCAGTGACAACTCTAAAACAGATTAATCCATCGGATCACCAGCAATGATGGTGATACATAGCTATGTACATTTTGTATATATATAGCTCGTCTAAATATCAACCCAACAATATTAGATCTGTAAATTTGCTTTCGCAAATTGTTTGTTCTTCCCTCGCCGGTATTCAAACCCATGCTACTGAGATATCATGACATCAGATCGCCTGCACTGTAGCCGTCCCGCTAAACTACACGACCACCTGGGCCTCACAAAAATAAAGCTTTAGCTGGCCGTGTGTTACCTTTCCTCGTCAGTTTTAATCTAGCGGTGTACTGCAGTACATGATCTATAAGGTATTGAGATGTTATTGTTACAGATAAGCTTAATTATCTTTAGTAAAGGATCCTACATATTATTGCAAAATACTTTCACAAAAAATGATTATATGTATAAGTACGTCTGAGTCAGTGACAATTCTGCAACAGATTTATCAATCGGATCACCAACAATAATTGTGATACATAGCTGTGCACATTATGTATATACAACTCTTCGTCTAAACATCAACCAAACAATGTTAGATCTGTAAATTGCTTTCTCAAGTTTTTTGTTCTTCTCTCGCCGGGATTCGAACCCATGCTACTGAAATATCATGACACCAAATTGCTTGTACTGTAGCCGTCCCTCTAGACCACATGACCAGAATAAAGCTTCCGGTGGCCGTGTGTTACCTTTCCTCGTCAGTTTTAATCTAGCAATGTATTTACCGTTTCAATAATAGTCAACAATTTTCCCCACGAGGGCATAAGATCGTTTCGAGTAACTATACATGTACACAATCAATAAATTGTATAAACGCCTAAAAGGTGTACACGACAACACCAATAATGTAATATTATGTATCCTTCATTGGTAAGATAATGATATTAAATAAATCATATACCTGCCTCCTTGGATTAAACTATAACAGTCTTGGAATTGATACAATAAAAAAGGCAAACCGAACACAAGTTAAGACGCTTGCACAATTCTAAAAAATATATATTAGACCAAAAAAGATACATATTAAATCTGGAAAGACCTAAAGGATCCACTAGAATACGAACAAATGATTTTTTTTTTTGGTTTAAAGTCAAAGTGTTTTTTTTTTTCAAGTCATCATTATACATATCTTACTATAGCTACATCATTTGGTGCATAATTCAGAGATGTATTTGTTGATTGTTTTTTTAATCAGTGGTATATTTATCGATATTTAAATTTACTAGATGCATGAACCGAACTTATTAATTAGTATAACTAAGAACATAAAATGGTCTTCAAAATACTTGTTGGAAAATTACTACAACTGATGAACGTCCAACGGTTATATTTTTCTCCGAAATGAATATATGCGCGTTAATTTGACAAATTTATCTATGTTTAAAGGTAAATTTGCATATCAAATGAAATTCACGGTTCATATACCTATTTGTATTCATTTGTATTGAATTAACTTTTAAATCACGCCGTTTATTATATAAAAATTGATTTGAAACCTACCTGATAATTTGTACCACTGTTTTATGCTGGCGTATGTACTTATATTGTGTTATCAAAATCATTACAACAATTGTTTCTGTAACAAAATACAACCTTTATTAGAAAAAAGAGTACCAAGTATCTTCAAGTTGGTACTTTATTTTGCCTTCTTTTCATTCGAGCGTCACTGGTGAGTATTTTGTAGACGAAACGTGCATCTAGGGGTATTCAAAATTTTAATTTTGGTATCTTTCATAACATCATTTACAATCCTTGGGACGTTGCCACGGCGGGTGGAGTTTTTAATCACTGCGGGTATACACAATCAAGAAGTACTTCCATGTTGACATGAAATATAAATGATAAATTAAATGTTTAACTTATGACAACTGATATTTTTTTAAAAACAATTTCCATAGCATGAATAAACTAAAAAGAGCTGTACTTGGCTAAACATTTGGGAACTTGTTGTCCCCACTGTTCTTGAACTTTGTACTTTATTTGGAGTTTTAACTTTAATTCGAACGTCAATGATGAATCTTTTGTAGATTAAAACGCGTCTGGTTAAAGTACAAAATTTTAATCTTGGTATTTATGATGAATTTATGAAGATGTCAAATAATCTCGCAACAACTGTTTGAAGAGTTCGTATGTGACCTGTGTAAGACAAAATGTCTGTGCGTCATCTTATAAACTCGTAATTCGACAGTGCAAATCCAAATTTCATCGGCTCTCATCTGTCTTGGTCTCAAAAACAGTTTTTGTCACTAGATACACGCAAGATACGACCTATAAATCAATCAATTGAACATACTTGACAACAATAAACAATATTATATACTTTCAACATGTATTGATGTTACAAAGCATACATACCACACGGAAAAAGAACTACAGAGAATAAATGGTGTATACTCGAGTAAAAAGTATATGCATCTCGCAAAGATTTCTTAATTTTTAAATATATTGCTTTTGTTATTTTTCTCATTTAGTAAGTGTATGAATCTCCTATTGTTTAGATAGTATCTCTTGATTGCATTTTTGTTTTATTTTAGCCGATTCCAACCCTATACTGAAATATTTTGATGATCGAAAACACTGAAGCGTACGTTAACGTATTTGGATGTTTTGTTTTTTTATATGAGAGAACAAAACATGAACACGGGTTAATTAACAATGTCTGTTAAAGGGCACTTTGGGAGTCAGCAATAGTTCAATTATTAAATATCTAACAATACAAGTTCAGTTTAATATACTTATCTCACATCAGATAAATTGACAATTTTGTTTAGTTAATCATTAGAGCTTCCCTGGATTTTATCGATGCTGTAAAATAACATGCACAAATGACATGGTAATTGATTACGAATATGAATTAATGATTTTCTGCCTGATGAACTACTACGTTTTAATTTGAATATGATTTAAATGTTCTTACTAATGTTTGATGATGTACCGTTTTAACCTTCTAACTAAAAACAATACAAAATGTCCCTACAAGCTTTAGCTTTCTAGAAACTATGTATCAATATAGATGTAGCTTGCATATCTTGCAAATCTTGCAATACACGTTCATACGACTTTGTCATCTGTTTATAGTTAACCATCTAACTATTGTCTATAATGTTTGTCTGAAATTTGATCTCGATTTTTTTTTAATAATTTAAAATGACAGGCACACGTGTGATCGCTAACAAAAAACACATGGTCTCTCCGTAAATTTCTGTGGTTGGCTCTTCGAGTTGTGCATGTATTCGCGGTGATTCTATTCCTGTATGAAATGTACATGTAGATGTGGTTGTGAAGTGATTTTATGAAGACTCGAGATATGTACCTGTATTTTTTCCCGCCTCCATGATCTGAATTTCGTTAAGTATACTCTTTCTCAAATCTTTCAAATTCCAACTTGACGGTCCGTGTTGTCTTGCTAGGTTTTGGCGTATTTCTGCGGGCAACTTGTTCAAAATAACGGGTACCAGTAGTGAAACATAAGTGTCTGTAGTCTGTCCGAGTGACTCTAAACCTCGAACGTAAAATTCAGTTTTGTCATTATAATTGCAGAGGCTTACTAAAGTATAAATCGGCGGCGAAATATCAAGTAGAGCTTGCATGTATGTTTGTATTATAGTATGTATCTGTCCATACCTCTCTTGTAATAACGAAATAGCTTTGCCGTAGTTAGTGTTTGTCATAGATTATCCTGATATGGTCTGAAACGCTTGTCCCTATAGTAGTGACTTTAAGTAGTTAGACTTCTGTACGTCGCTGAGTGTTAGATTTGTGTAAATAGATGTTTCATATGAATCCCAAAAGGATTGCCAATCTACAATATTCCCTTTAAAAGTAGGCAAGTTCAACTTTGGTAATTTGTGGTACTGATTATTTTTGCTAAACGACGAATGTAAACTTTGATTAGGCATAGACGGGTTCGTAGTAGGAGTAATCTCTGATATAGCGGGGTTACTTGTATAAAACGAGGCTGCATTCGATTTTACATGAGATGTCGACGTGAAACAATTGGCGTACGGGTTAAATTGAGAGAAGTCGCTTGCGGGTACACTATTTGATGTAGGTGAAATCAAGGTATGCATGGGTGTATCAGAGGGAGTAACGTGACTTGCTTGAAAAACGGTAGTATTGACGGGTAAATTATGACTTTTCGACTGGGAGGGATTGATGAGTTTTCTAATTTGACGATTTTTTAAATCTAAATCGAACATACAGTGAACTGAAATAGGTATTATGATGTGAAGCAGACGGTAGGTAGGTAGGTAGGTATGTATGTAAGACTAACAAAGGCTGACTTGGGACAGCCGCAAAAATGCGTCGGCGTTAAACATGTTTATGAGATCTCAATCCCTCCTATACCTCTAGCCATTGTAGAAACAAAAATGTATAACAATACGCACATTAAAATTCAGTTAAAGAGAAGTCCGAGTCTGATGTCAGAAGATGCAACCAAAAACATTAAACAAAATGACAATAATACATAAATAACAACAGACTACTAGCAGTTAACTGACATGACAGCTCTAGACTTCAATTAAACTGATAGAAAGATTATGATTTCATCAGATGAATATCAGGTACAATCCTTCTCGTTAGGGTTTTAGAATCATGCCATCAAAACATCATATGGTTATCAGACATAATCCTTCCCGTTATGTATTCATGTATGTATGTGTGTATGATTATATCAAACCTTAATTTGAATCATCATTTTTTTTTCATATATTACAAAGTGTAGCTTTATCTGTTTGGGGACTGGTAACAATCTTACAATCAATGAATAATTTTCCTCATCGTGGTTGTCACAAACAGCTTTGAACTAGTATACATTTATAGTTTTGGTAATGTTCTTTAGATTTATGTACAATACACCAGTTGATATAACAAATCAGTTAATATGAGTATCAATTAAAACAATACATTTGTCAATAATACAATAGTCAGGTACATACATTATTGAATTTAAATGATCATTTAATATCTTATTGTTCATAGTGTTATAATAAACTACACGACAAACTAATAGACAACCGTTATGGATTTAATTGATAACGGTGTTGTCATCGGATATTCATATCTTCTTACAATGACGACGATACGTAACAACATGGCACAGGTAGCCTCCAAAACATGTGAAATTTGCGTTAGCGCCTCAGGATCACAATACTGCTTAGAGTGCGAACAATATTTTTGCGAAAATTGTAAAATCTTTCACAAAAGACAGAAATTGTCAAAAAATCACCAGTTTCAGTCTTCAGCAGAGGATATTCCGGAAGCTAAATCTAAATGTAAGGATCACAATGAATATGTCAGTTTATTGTGTAATACATGTAACGTAGTAGTATGCAGCAAATGCGTGACTGGAACTCACAAAGGACATGCCTTTTCGCAGCTTATGGATAGCATAACACAGCTGAAAGAGAAAACTAAAAAGGATGTGCGTAGAAAGGTACAGGAGGCAACTTTAAACATGAAAAAGATCGAAGAAGGTCAGCAGGCGTTTGATATGAAGATTGAAGTAGTAGTTAAAGCTATTACCGAGGAAGGTACAAAGATAAAGGCTATGGTTGATAAATATATCGAACAGATGATTACATCGATCAAGAATCCATCCATGATGGAAAAGGACAAACTGGCAAAATCAATGGCAGGTTATAACATGGTTTTGAAGTCGGGGATCCATCTAGACAAGAAAATACACGAACTAGACAAGAAACTAAACGAGGGAAAATTGTTACAGTCTTTACAGCTAATTACAGATGACATTGCGAAACTGAAAATAGAGCCTATACCAGAGTTTCCTAGTATACAGTATACTGCTAAGTCCGCCAAAGATAACGACATTAAACAGCTGTTTGGTATATTAGAAACAAGGTAAATTAATTGGAGATAATATGAGAAAAGTGTGTTTCTGTGTGTGGTACATTGTAATTTTGTGTTTCTGTTGTGCCATAGTTCTCCTCTTATATTTGATGTGTTTTCCCTCAGTTTTAGTTTGTAACCCGGATTTGTTTTATTTCTCAATCGATTTATGAATTTTAAACAGCGGTATACTACTGCTGTCTTTATTTATATAGTTTACTACAATTTACAGTCGCACCAGTTGCTTTATTATGGCTGTATAATTTTAATGTGACAATGTGTAGTTGTTTTTTTCTATCTGGTTCATATATTGCATAATTAATATTCTGTTCTTTAAGATTAAAACTACATTTTTTAATAGTATCTCATAAAAACGCAGTGAAGATAGTTTGATTAAAAAAAAATGTGCGCATTAACATTTTACTTCTCATACTCGATTAAAAACAAACTACAGTAAATTGATTAGACAATACGCTGCATATACTTCTTTTAAATATAAAGTAATTCGGAGTATTTGTTTCAAACTACCACATGCTGGTGGTTCCTTAATTGCTTGATTTTCTTTTTTTGTAAATCAAGCATAAAAGAACAAAATATGTAAACATATTAACTGGTTATGTTACAGTGATGCATGTACGCGACTAACAGCAGTCACAGAACAAGAATTGCTTAAACCAAAGAGGTAGGACCATGTGTTTATATATTCTACAGTGTGACATTCATCACATTTACGCCTTTGACAATGCTGAATGTAACCCTACATCAAATGTTAAAAAAGCACATAGTACATTTGTGTAATCCTTTATAGCTTAACGTTGTTTATTTTTTTGTCTTTGCTTTAGTTTTACATCTTCTATACAGTCGCGTGTTTTGAATTATATACGTTATCAAGCACTTACTAGCATTGCCGAGACACAACAGAGGGAGTTATGAATACAAAATACTTGTTTCAAATGATAAGATATAAGTACCGCACGGTTAAAAAAAACGTACTTTTTACATATTTTTCTTTTAATTCAAAACTTTGCTTTTCATTATCGTTAGTATTTTTTTTTCTTTCTTAATTTCACTAATCATGACTTCAAAATAAATCTAGTCTTATTGACCAATGAAGAAACAACAACCTACTCTTCATAGTTTTTTACTTTTATTAACGTCATACAAAACTTTAAATTAAAAAAAAATGATGCACAAGTTTTTTTTATAACTAAATGGCTAGTTTTTATTATGAAACATTATGACATTCACTTTTTTTCTCAAATGAATTTTATAATTTATCCAAAATAAGAAGAAGTTAACTTTTTCAATATGTTTGCATCCAGGTTACAATTCGCCGATGCGATTTACGTATGCAGTAAAATCAGCGTGATCTTTCTCGTAAACATCCGATGATTGCAAAACGCATGGATCTGTTATTAAAATAGACTATTATCTTATTGTACATGTCAAACACGTTATCAATATCGATACTTCTTTGTTGGTGGTTTACTATAAGGTGAAAATCGGTAAACTACTTGCATCAAAACACAACAAATAATAAGCTGATTTATTTTCACATCATAACAGACCGAGAGAAAAGAAAATTGACGATTATACGATATGGATGCGTAAAAGATTATAAAATCGTGCAGAGAAGACTACATTTATGATATATACGTGCATTGTTGTCTACTCTATGGTCGTTTTTTGTGTCTTTAACACATTCCCCAATTCAATTCTCGATTTTATTGGTTAAATAATTGAATAAACATTATTTTTCACCAGTCAATCGTTTCTTATGGCTTTTACATAAAACAAAAGTGCAAACATTTCCAGTAGTTTGCCTCAGTTTAATATTTTTGTTTTAGCAGAGTTACTTATGTGTTCTGAAATAGTGATTGTTCATCTCTCCAAGTTTCCATGAGATATTTTCAAATCATAAAAAGGACGAAACCCCGTAAAACAAAAATCTGTGGTCATGATAAGGCTATATGACAAATATGCCAATATACAATTAGCAAAGAAATACAAAAATAGTTCAATATGAATAAAAATATGGTACGTTTATAATTATTGGTAGAAACATAAGTTGTGGGAAAAAACGAGCTGTAATTTGCTAATGACCTACGTATTTGGAAAAAAGTTATAATATAATGACAATGCCATGGCAAAATTAACACACACACAAAACAGAACGATGTGACTACGAACCCCATAAAAAACTATGGTGAACGATGGTACTCTCAAATGGTAATCAATTATGCGCTACATGTGACACCAACGGACATATAAGGAATAAGAATTCCTAATGCAAGGCTTTCATCAATTTTCGGGTTTGAGGTTCTCAAAGTGTTTAACTCAAACATCACCGACGTGGTAAGTGTCACAGGTTTATCTTAATACCTTTGTTTTTGTATGTGGTCTAATGTTTTGACTAGTTTTTGAGTACTTGTTCAATGTTGATAATATCAAATAAACAAGAGTTATTCTTACATACTTAAAGACATTGGTCATTTCAGTGAATACAAAGAGATTATTCAAACCAAGGATCAAGGAAAATTCCTGTTCAAATGTGGCAAGTGTGGGTGAGTTTCTTATAGTTATCATAGGTACCAGGATTATAATTAAATACACCAGATGCGCGTGTCGTCTACATCAGTGACGTCAGGCCAAAATAGTTATAAGGCCAAACAATTACAAAGATGTAGAACATTGAGGACCGAAATTCCAAAAAGTTATGCCAAATACGGCTAAGGTAATATATTCATGGAATACGAAAATCCTTAATTTTTCGAAAAATTTAAAGTTTTGTTACAATAAATTATTAAAACGACTAAGTACAATTTCAATGGACATAACGTTAATATGTATAATTATATTACATTTATGACACGGCGTATATAATGATTGACGAAAGAGAGGTTTTCCAATATAAATTTTCAAAGAAATGACGAATATTATGCGCGTTCTGGCATTTGTAAGAAGTTACAAAAATGTATTACCACAAAGATGTTTGCGATGTTTCAGAAAATCATTATGGAACTATTGATGTAAAACAAAAGTTTTTCGAATACGTTTCCTTGTAGAAATTAACTCAGTTAGTACTTTGATGTACTACACCATTGTACGCAGGAAAATGGTTTGCATTGGCCATCGACGTTATGATTTTGCTTACCGAAAGAATGTTAAAAAAATTAATTCCTATAAGACACGCAGATCTTGTAAATATGTTAATGCGTTAAACAATAATGTTCAGAAAAAGAATTAAGCAGGTTTAATGGATTGCGAGTTGCCTTATTGGCACTCAAACCACATCTGCTAATAGTTATTAGATATGCCAACAGTTACATCAATCGACGTTTTATAGATTTGTGGATACCGAACTTATGATGTAAAAGCATGATGTTGGTTGTGTCGTATATTTAGTAAGATAATCAAAAACATAACCTCATATATTGGTAAAAACTTGAGTTTCGATGGGAATTCCATAACAACATAAAGCATAATCTATTTTTGAATTATTAAAGACACAGACGTGCATGCATCAATCATATACAGTTTATGATCTCAAAAACATATTTAACCCCGCCGCATTTTTGCGCCTGTCCCAAGTCAGGAGCCTCTGGCATTTATTAGTCTTGTATTATTTTAATTTTAGTTTCTTGTGTACAATTTGGAAATTAGTATGGCATTCATTATCACTGAACTAGTACATATTTGTTTAGGGGCCAGCTGAAGGACGCCTCCGGGTGCCGGAATTTCTCGCTACATTGAAGACCTGTTGGTGACCTTCTGCTGTTGTTTTTTTTTTATTTGGTCGGGTTGTTGTCTCTTTGACACATTCCCCATTTCCATTCTCAATTTTATCACTATTAAGTCCAATCCGGGAAAAACAGTCATTTATACAACTTCCTGTTTGGGTCAGGCCGCCGAAAATAAAAGTCATCAGTAGTGAGTTGAGGGAGGGAAAACTGTAGAAAGCGATCATTAAGAAACTTTGATAGAGTATGATCCACTTGTTATGCTCCGACTACGATAGTAGAGGGGCATTATGTTTTCTAGTCTGTGTCTCCGTTCGTCCGTCTGTTCGTTAGTGCATCCGTCCGTTCGTTCGTCTGTGTTTCCGTTCGTCATGCTTCAGGTTAAAGTTTTTGGTCAAGGTAGTTTTTGATGAATCTGAAGTTCAATCAACTTGAAACTTAGTACAATTGTTGCTTATGATATGATCTTTCTAATTTTAAACCAAAATTAGATTTCTGACCCCAATTTCACGGTCCTCTGAAAATAGAAAATGAAATAGAAAATGAAAGTGTTACAGGTTAATGATGAAATTGAAGTCCAATCAACTTGAAACTTAGTGCATATGTTCCCTATAGTATAATCTTTCTAATTTTAATGCCAAATTAGATTTTTATCCAATTTTACGGTCCATGGAACATGGAAAATGTTAGTTCGAGTGGGGCATCCGTGTACTTTGGACACATTCTTGTTCGAAATTAAAATTGAAGTAAAAAACATATTTTGTTTGAAGTATTAATGGTTGTTTAAACAGGTCTCATTTAAAAGTATCATGCATGATGATTTGTTTAAACAGGGTCAACTGGATGAAAAAAAGTTGTGTAATTTTAGAACTTATCCTGAATGGAATACATAGCGATTAGGTGTATTGTAATAGTTAGCTTTTGTTGTAAACGGCTATTTCAGACACTTTAAGTTGGTTTTTACTGTTCGATTTTAAAGTAGATCATCACTGAGAAGAAATTCACAGTCGAAATTCACGTCTTATGCAGCACGTGTAATACCTTTATTGTTTTCTCAATAATGTCATACTTGTCCTTATGATTTCCAATCCATCTGTAGTTTTCTTTAGAAAAAATTAACTCATAAATGTATACCACAAAAGCATTCTTTCTGGGGTTTTTTTTCAGGAAGGAAGAGAGCACTGATAAGTAAGTATTATATAGTATGTCTACGAATAAAATTAGAAAATCACCATTTTCTTGGTATAAAATTGCTCATATCAGGAAAACAAAGTTGCAGTTACGCATAGATCAACTTCGTGAAATTACGTGAAATGATTTAATGTGTTTGACATCTGAATACTTTGTTCCTAAAATTAAATATTTGAAAAGATTATGAATAACTAACTACTTAAAATAACTGCTTTAATTCATGTCGAAACATTTAAACTTTTATAACAATTACAGAAGTGTGTCTTTGACGCATACCCGGTTTCATTTTCTGATCTACTAGTATTATTTCCGTGCTCAGCCTACATATCTCACTACTAGGTAATGAACACGTGAACATTAGAGGATGTTCTTCCCGTAATTTGATGTCTAGTCCACATTGAAGCAAATTATGCATAACTATAATTCCAAAACCTTTTCAAGACAAAGAATAAAAGAAATCTTACACAGTTCTTTTATTTTACTGTTGAATATAATGTTATTTACCGTCAAGCGTTGTAGAGTGACCTAGTTGGGCGAATGATTGGAGAAGTCGACCAACTGTCTCATTAGGCAGCTATGAGGTTGTGAATTTGAATCCCGCACATTTTAGGCACACTCTACTCCAAACCCAGTTGACTAGGATTGTCAGTTTACCTACTGAAGGTCGGTGGTTCTTTCCTCGAACTTCAGCTACTTTCACCAAACAAACATTCCAGCAGTAAACAATTGCGTTGTTTCTAACACTAATCAAGCAATTAACATAAAAATAAGAAGATAAGATATAATTGCAAAAGAGAAAACTCTCTACAGAAAAAAAGTGATATTTTGGTCACCGTACGGCCTTCGACAATGAGCAACACCCACCCAGTTTTGAAAGGATAACTACATATATCGTGTATAAGATTGTGAACACAGACAAAATCATTTTGATCTGATTTTCAACAATAAAAAAACACTACCACAATCAAATAATGAATTAGTCTATACGATTATAATAACCAACCATGTTTACATAAGGCAATGAATGCATTTGACTAGTCAGGAATTATTTTGTGGAATCTGCCTTGATACAATATGTTCAATTGGGTCTAACAACTTCTTGTATTACTTATTAATTAGTAATTTAAGCTGATATTAACTGTTATTTCTTTTATTTTCAGCCCATTGTAAGTGATATTTACAAGAGAGATAAGTATATTTTGTAAATGCATACACACAAAGTTGAAATGAAGGATTATATTAAAATACAATTAAAATGTATGTGGTTATTGAACAATATAAAATCTAAAAGATCACTGTGTATTTTGAATTTTGTTGTTGCCATACCTTTTATTACATACACAACTACTTTCGATTGAAAGCTCATCCACATGATAATTTATACCTAACACTGAGACGTGTTGTATTATTATATTTTCATTGTAACAGCCCTCTGTCATATTTAAAAAGTAACTTTATTTGACACACCAAGCTTTAGAGAACATATACACACCAATTCTATAGTATAACCATGCGTTTTTGTTTATTGCTTGATCCAAATCACATGTTCTCCTAATGACATTACATTTTTCCTATATGTTATGGTTGTTGAAAGAACAGAACATGCGTTCTTTATATTTGTATAGCTAGATGATGGGCTCCCGCTAACAAATCACTGTTTGCTTTTATGACATAATTTTCCATGTATATTTTTAATGTATACCACATTATAGAAACACAATTTGAATTAAAAAAAAAGGGAACAAGTCATATGATATGTTTTTACTTTTTGTTTGTATCAATTGATGAGTTTACATGATTATAAGTTGTTATGTTGATGGTATATCTTATTCATTCAAATTATATTTGTTTTTCAGCGGAACGTAAGTGTAATGTACCAAACAGATAAGTTAACGCAATATGAAAAGTATAATGACTTGTGAATTTTTGTATGTGGTGTTTTTCCTCAAAATTGGTAAAATTAAAGTTTTCAAAAGTCGCAATTATTATAAAGTAAAATGTAAAATCAAAACTGTATCTATTTCTGTCCTATAAAACATGGGCCCATTTATTAACCACTCCCTTGACCGATCCGCCTTTAAAACCGTGAAAAAAACCGCATGTGTTTTGATAAAAACATTATCGATTTTCTGTTTACATTTTAATTTTCTTATTCAATTCACTATGAATGCTACCTAAGATTATAAAAAGGTGGAGGAATTTTTTTTTCGACGAAAACTTGTACAAAAAATGGTAGACAATTTCAGACGGTGGAAAGCTCAATCAATAAAATATGTAAATATAAGATATAAACAATCCGTTTTTTTTTTTGTACAAAACTTGTTTCACGTCGTCAAGCTCAAATTATCTATGAAAATTATTTCAACGACTACATTTCATCTGCCTCTGTTTGTATAGAATATGTACACATCCGATGTTGATCAAGGAAGGGGGTCGCAGGTTCCCCAAAAAAGACGCCATTTGTAGTGAGCGTTAAAAAAATGGACTAACCATAAATGAAGCTTCACAAGGGGGCCCGGGCACCCTTCTTTATCCATTCCTGCACATTTCTTCACATAATAACAATGAAACCTACCACCCAGAGACTACATGCAGTATTACGTAGTTATAATCTTATGCATTTCAACTGAGTATTAAGAGATGATTTATACTTCAAAATGGATAGACGTTCCGACAACATTAACTCAGAAAAAATCGAAAACTTTTTAATAACTATACGATAACAAGGCCTGTAAAATTAAATTGTTTTTTTCGGCCTAATTAAATCATAGAGGTAATTTATACAATGTTTGACATACTGCCCGTTGCCATACAAAAACGTCACTCAATCATCAAACGGAACATGTCTTTAGACATTTTTTTACTCAGAAAAAGTTAAGGACTGTCCACAACAATGTGCTTAAGTTCCATAGAAAAAATTCCCTCTGATTTATCACATTCGACCCTACAAGACAATGTTTTTGTATTTGTGAATGTGTTATAATAATCAATACAGCTTAATCGATTTGTAACCTGGGTATTGACATGTCCGGGTTCAAACGTATCTAATACCGTGAGTAAGTACGAAGAAGTCTAGGGGTAACGTCAGGAACTAAGGCAGATAATTGGAAAAAAAACCTGTCTATATATATATATAAGATAGCTCAACATAACTATTGTAATTTTCCCTTTCAATAATACCGTAGAATGTCATTTAAGCCACAATACTATTTCAAAGAAAGTCCTACATTGGCTTTTTTTTACATTACAGTTACTTCATAGTGTGTTGCAGGGGCATTACTTAGTCTATTTTTTGTTTATTTTTTCAGTAGACGGTAAGTGATACTAACCAAACAGATAAGTATATTGTGAAGAATTTATAAATAATTGATAATGAACTGATAATAGATAGAAAATTTTGTATATGAGGTGCTACAATTGAAATTATGTTCGTTAGAACTGTTCTACAATGCAACACCTGCTAAAACTATGATTAAAAACAAACAAGACCAACAGCCAAAAACAGTGCACAACTTTAAGACAAAGCAGCACAATACCAAACAAATATTTGATGATCTCAAGTGTGACGGAAGGGTCAGCAGATCATACCCAAATGTGTCAGACGCAGTGTTGCTTATGTAAGTACAAACCCCGTGATAAGTATTTTTCGATAGGTCGCAGTCGGTAAATAGGGATGACATTGTAGTTGAAACACATATTCCATGATGATAACCAAAAAAGAATTAACTTACAAAATAGATCAGTAAGTAAGTAATAAAGTAAATAGTCGTTGTAGGATCTATTCGTGTATTTGAAGAGATGCAATTACTAGATATACTTATTGGAGCTATGACGCGATTGTCATAGCTCTTATTTCTATTTTGGATAATATGTATTTTTGATTCGGGAATTGATGTATTTACAAAAAAAATGAAAATGTAAATGGGGAATGTGTTGAGGTGATAGCAACCCGACCATATAGCAGACAACAGACGAAGAGCACCAATGTGTCCACATGGTAGCGACAAACTCCAGTCCAGCACCCGAAGGCGTCCTTTGTATGATTTTAATAACCGATACGTTTTTCTTAATATGCAAATATGCTGTTACCACAATATAGCCATGTTGTGCTGAGAAGGCGGAACAGAAACATTAATACATAAATACAGTCCAAACTAATAAGTACACCACTCATAGGGGACTTAATACTGTATTGTTGCAACACACATTTTAAGGCTAACATAACAAAATGACAATCATAAAATAATCAGATACAAATATTACACTTCATATTAGGATGCTATGTTGGACACAACAGAGATGTGATCTATCAAACTTTCTACAATAAATATAATACCAATAATAAAAACTAAAATGTATGTCCCGTAAAGATTCATTAGATAATTGAATTGTCAAAGAAAAAAAATACATCAGTTCATTTACTTACATGTCTTAAACAATAAAATAAAAAAACATGCGAGGTCACTAGTCGCAATTTGTTTCTAAAACATAAGATATAATGTATAAAAACCTATTCCGGAGTTGCCGTTCAAATGAACTTCACCTATAACTATTTTAACATGATAACTAAGATTATAAATAATAAACTGATGTTTTGTAACAGTAATTTGTTCATTCAGATATTTATGATATGTATAGTTGATATTTTCCTTGGATAATATTGAAAAACAATTACAGGGACATGAGGGATACTTGATAAAATGCTGTACATCAAGTTTTATTAAAAAAAACAGCAAAATGTACAAAAGCAATTTTGGTGACAAGAAAATAAGTAGATTTGGTACAAGATAAATACAGGTGCGCAATAAGTGGTTTGTCAAAATTTGAATTCTGATAACTCTGATAAGTCTGATATACGGAATCTCCATACGAAATCAAAGATATTTAGACAAACTTCAAGTCCAGTTATCATATCAAAACTGGTAAATCTAACTTGTAATTTTTTGGTTGGCTCTTACTCAAAAAGATATTATAGATTTTGAAGATATTCATTCATATTCCCAGTTTTTAAATGCAAATCTATTTAGGTATTTAGATGGTTTTTTTTTTCCCTTAAAATATCAGTCATCTGTCATAGACATAAAACGACATGTTTGCCTGGAATGTAATAAAACGATGTTTACGAGATTTGTGAACTGTAAACAGAAAGTTTCCCCTAAGATAAAGAAATCAAAATTAAGATAATACAAATAAACAAGTGTCTTTCAAAATAGTTTGATTTATTTCTTCTAAACAAATCGAGACTTAATAGCTACATATGTAGGTGTTTTAAGTTCTATGAATAATGTACTGAGAAACACTTGTCGTCTACCATGTTTAGACCAACTGTTATTTCAACAGTTGTCTATTTTAAGCGTGGATGCTCAATGTAACAAAAATGCACTGCCAATAGTAATTGATAACAGCAGTGTTGAAGCCTGTTAAATATATGAAATGTATACTTTATTTTATTTATAATTGACAAATTTATAAATAGACAATGATTTGTGTAACGTTTGTTTATAACATCTCTTTTCACCTAACACATACACCTGTTTGATTTTTTTTTCTTTTAAAAAAAAACAAACACTTTTTGTCGCTTTGACACATTCCCCATTTCCATTCTCAATTTTAATTTACCGTTATTCCCCTAAAGGACTTAACCATTTGGTATAATATAAGACAACATATCACAATGCATTATTTGTTCCGGTATAATGTGCTGGTACTAATATCACATTTAAATATTTGACATGAATAATGACCATACTATTCAATAATTTGCCAGAACGAAATTTTTATCAAAATGTGTTACTATCACTAAACACAACTAAATCCAATAATTCCACTGTACTTTCATCATATATTGTTAATTGATATGCTGTATTCTCTGATGTATGTATTTTACCTTTTTCAGGAGGTAAGTGTGAGGTAAAAAGCAGATAAGTATAATATCTTGCATTTATATAAATTATGAAATTGATAAAACAAGGTGTTGGTGCAGTCCGCTGTTGATATGTTGCAAAGCCAGATTTGTGAATCCTATCTAACATCTATTAAATGTTAATAAATCAAAAAACCTCTACCGAAATGTAAACAGTTTAATAATAAACGTACAGTTTTAATAATAAAGTATTTGAAAATTGTATCCGAAATGGATTGGTAAACCACCATGATCTTCGTAATAAATATGAACAATTATGACAGATTGTAGGAACATTTATATCATCTGCATTTTAAACTACTTTTGCAAATATTGTCAGTATTCAAACCTAAGAATATACTCATCATGTATTATATTTAGGACATCGATTTAGAAATTTAAGACACTATTTATCAAGCTTTAATCAATTATCGGGATGGTCATATTGTTTTTATGTATGTGGTATAAAGGACCTTTCTCCAACTTGACATGCTGTACGGTGATTCTTCATTGTTAATCTTCGTAAGGTGAATTCAGTATCATATGAAGAGTAGTCTTATTTTGGCAATCTTACAACTTCTTCTTAATTGTATTTTATTTTCTACATTTTTTAACAGATAAATGATATGCTGTACACATGAGATATCATGTTTTTATTCTAATAATTTTTACAATTGCAATCGGTACCTTTTAATGAATGAATGTACACCCCATTTCTATTCTTAAATGTCATAATTTATATTACTGCAACAAGTGTTAATTAAATAGATCTATTGTTATTTATAGCAATGGGTTTTGACAACAGGTTGTGACCACAGGGTGTGACGGACGGGGTTTCTGCTACGACATCCCGAAAGCACATTCTACTGTTTTTCATAGCAATAGGATTGTTTTTAATAGCTTCGCATAAGACATTACACGTAGTGTTCACAACAGGTTGTGACAACAGGGTATGGCGGACTGGGTTTCTGCTACGACATCCCGAAAGCACATTCAATTGTTTTTCATAGCATTAGGATTTTTTTATAGCTTAGCATAAGACATTACACGTAGTGTTCACAACAGGTTGTGACAACAGGGTGTGACGGACGGGGTTTCTGCTACGACATCCCGAAAGCACATTCTATTGTTTTTCATAGCAATAGGATTTTTTTAATAGCTTAGCATAAGACATTACACGTAGTATACCCAACAGGTTGTGACAACAGGGTATGACGGACGGGGTTTCTGCTACGACATCCCGAAAGCACATTCTATTGTTTTTCATAGCAATAAGATTTTTTTAATAGCTTAGCATCAGACATTACACGTAGTGTTAACAACAGTTTGTGACAACAGGGTGTGACGGACGGGGTTTCTGCTACGACATCCAAAAAGCACATGCTATTGTTTTTCATAGCAATAGGATTTTTTTAATAGCTTAGCATAAGACATTACACGTAGTGTTCACATCAGTTTGTGACAACAGGGTGTGACGGACGGGGTTTCTGCTACGACATCCCGAAAGCACATGCTATTGTTTTTCATAGCAATAGGATTTTTTTAATAGCTTAGCATAAGACATTACACGTAGTGTTCACAACAGGTTGTGACAACAGGGTGTGACGGACGGGGTTTCTGCTACGACATCCCGAAAGCACATTCTATTGTTTTTCATAGCAATAGGATTTTTTTAATAGCTTAGCATAAGACATTACACGTAGTATACCCAACAGATGTGACAACAGGGTTTTACGGACGGGGTTTCTGCTACGACATCCTGAAAGCCATTCTATTGTTTTTCATAGCAATAGGATTATTTTTAATAGCTTAGCATAAGACATTACACGTAGTGTTCACAACAGTTTGTGACAACAGGGTGTGACGGACGGGGTTTCTGCTACGACATCACGAAAGCACATGCTATTGTTTTTCATAGCAATAGGATTTTTGTAATAGCTTAGCATAAGACATTACACGTAGTGTTCACAAAAGGTTGTGACAACAGGGTGTGACGGACGGGGTTTCTGCTACGACATCCCGAAAGCTCATTCTATTGGTTTTCATAGCAATAGGATTTTTTAATAGCTTAGCATAAGACATTACACGTAGTGTTCACAACAGGTTGTGACAACAGGGAATGGCGGACGGGGTTTCTGCTACGACATCCCGAAAGCACATTCTATTGTTTTTCATAGCAATAGGATTTTTTTTATTAGCTTCGCATAAGACATTACACGTAGTGTTCACAACAGGTTGTGACAACAGGGTATGGCGGACTGGGTTTCTGCTACGACATCCCGAAAGCACATTCAATTGTTTTTCATAGCAATAGGATTTTTGTTAATAGCTTCGCATAAGACATTACACGTAGTGTTAACAACAGGTTGTGACAACAGGGTATGGCGGACTGGTTTTCTGCTACGACATCCCGAAAACACATTCAATTGATTTTCATAGCAATAGGATTTTTGTTAATAGCTTAGCATAAGACATTACGCGTAGTGTTCACAACAGGTTGTGACAACAGGAAATGGCGGACTGGGTTTCTGCTACGACATCCCGAAAGCACATTCTATTGGTTTTCATAGCAATAGGATTTTTTTAATAGCTTAGCATAAGACATTACACGTAGTGTTCACAACAGGTTGTGACTACAGGGTGTGACGGACGGGGTTTCTGCTACGACATCCCGAAAGCACACTTTATTGTTTTTCATAGCAATAGGATTTTTTAAATAGCTTAGCATAAGACATTACACGTAGTATACCCAACAGATGTGACAACAGGGTGTGACGGACGGGGTTTCTGCTACGACATCCTGAAAGCCATTCTATTGTTTTTCATAGCAATAGGATTTTTTTTAATAGCTTAGCATAAGACATTACACGTAGTGTTCACAACAGTTTGTAACAACAGGGTGTGACGGACGGGGTTTATGCTACGACATCACGAAAGCACATGCTATTGTTTTTCATAGCAATAGGATTTTTGTAATAGCTTAGCATAAGACATTACACGTAGTATTCACAACAGGTTGTGACAACAGGGTGTGACGGACGGGGTTTCTGCTACGACATCCCGAAAGCTCATTCTATTGGTTTTCATAGCAATATGATTTTTTTAATAGCTTAGCATAAGACATTACACGTAGTGTTCACAACAGGTTGTGACAACAGGGTATGGCGGACTGGGTTTCTGCTACGACATCCCGAAAGCACATTCTATTGTTTTTCATAGCAATATGATTCTTTTTAATAGCTTCGCATAAGACATTACACGTAGTGTTCACAACAGGTTGTGACAACAGGGTATGGCGGACTGGGTTTCTGCTACGACATCCCGAAAGCACACTCAATTGTTTTTCATAGCAATAGGATTTTTGTTAATAGCTTAGCATAAGACATTACGCGTAGTGTTCACAACAGGTTGTGACAACAGGGTATGGCGGACTGGGTTTCTGCTACGACATCCCGAAAGCACATTCAATTGTTTTTCATAGCAATAGGATTTTTGTTAATAGCTTCGCATAAGACATTACACGTAGTGTTAACAACAGGTTGTGACAACAGGGTATGGCGGACTGGGTTTCTGCTACGACATCCCGAAAGCACATTCAATTGATTTTCATAGCAATAGGATTTTTGTTAATAGCTTAGCATAAGACATTACGCGTAGTGTTCACAACAGGTTGTGACAACAGGAAATGGCGGACTGGGTTTCTGCTACGACATCCCGAAAGCACATTCTATTGGTTTTCATAGCAATAGGATTTTTTTAATAGCTTAGCATAAGACATTACACGTAGTGTTCACAACAGGTTGTGACTACAGGGTGTGACGGACGTGGTTTCTACTACGACATCCCGAAAGCACACTTTATTGTTTTTCATAGCAATAGGATTTTTTAAATAGCTTAGCATAAGACATTACACGTAGTATACCCAACAGATGTGACAACAGGGTGTGACGGACGGGGTTTCTGCTACGACATCCTGAAAGCCATTCTATCGTTTTTCATAGCAATAGGATTTTTTTTAATAGCTTAGCATAAGACATTACACGTAGTGTTCACAACAGTTTGTGACAACAGGGTGTGACGGACGGGGTTTATGCTACGACATCACGAAAGCACATGCTATTGTTTTTCATAGCAAAAGGATTTTTGTAATAGCTTAGCATAAGACATTACACGTAGTATTCACAACAGGTTGTGACAACAGGGTGTGACGGACGGGGTTTCTGCTACGACATCCCGAAAGCTCATTCTATTGGTTTTCATAGCAATATGATTTTTTTAATAGCTTAGCATAAGACATTACACATAGTGTTCACAACAGGTTGTGACAACAGGGTATGGCGGACGGGGTTTCTGCTACGACATCCCGAAAGCACATTCTATTGTTTTTCATAGCAATAGGATTTCTTTTAATAGCTTCGCATAAGACATTACACGTAGTGTTCACAACAGGTTGTGACAACAGGGTATGGCGGACTGGGTTTCTGCTACGACATCCCGAAAGCACACTCAATTGTTTTTCATAGCAATAGGATTTTTGTTAATAGCTTAGCATAAGACATTACGCGTAGTGTTCACAACAGGTTGTGACAACAGGAAATGGCGGACTGGGTTTCTGCTACGACATCCTGAAAGCTCATTCTATTGGTTTTCATAGCAATAGGATTTTTTTAATAGCTTAGCATAAGACATTACACGTAGTGTTCACAACAGGTTGTGACAACAGGGTGTGACGGACGGGGTTTCTGCTACGACATCCCGAAAGCACATTCTATTGTTTTGCATAGCAATAGGATTTTTTTTAATAGCTTCGCATAAGACATTACACGTTGTGTTCACAACAGGTTGTGACAACAGGGTATGGCGGAATGGGTTTCTGCTACGACATCCCGAAAGCACATTCAATTGATTTTCATAACAATAGGATTTTTGTTAATAGCTTAGCATAAGACATTACGCGTAGTGTTCACAACAGGTTGTGACAACAGGAAATGGCGGACTGGGTTTCTGCTACGACATCCCAAAAGCACATTCTATTGTTTTTC
Organism: Mytilus trossulus; assembly: GCF_036588685.1. Lineage (NCBI taxonomy): Eukaryota > Metazoa > Mollusca > Bivalvia > Mytilida > Mytilidae > Mytilus > Mytilus trossulus. The sequence goes on from NC_086377.1 coordinate 8,733,631, forward strand.
ATAGCAATAGTAGTTTTTTTAATAGCTTCGAATAAGACATTACACGTAGTGTTCACAACAGGTTGTGACAACAGGGTATGGCGGACTGGGTTTCTGTTACGACATCCCGAAAGCACGTTCTATTGTTTTTCATAGCAATAGGATTTTTTTAATAGCTTAGCATAAGACATTACACGTAGTGTTCACAACAGGTTGTGACAACAGTGTGTGACGGACGGGGTTTCTGCTACGACATCCCGAAAGCACATTCTATTGTTTTTCATAGCAATAGGATTTTTTTAATAGCTTAGCATAAGACATTACACGTAGTATACCCAACAGATGTGACAACAGGGTGTGACGGACGGGGTTTCTGCTCCGACATCCTGAAAGCACATTCTATTGTTTTTCATAGCAATAGGATTTTTTTAATAGCTTAACATAAGACATTACACGTAGTGTTCACAACAGTTTGTGACAACAGGGTGTGACGGACGGGGTTTCTGCTACGACATCCCGAAAGCTCATTCTATTGGTTTTCATAGCAATAGGATTTTTTTAATAGCTTAGCATAAGACATTACACGTAGTATTCACAACAGGTTGTGACAACAGGGTGTGACGGACGGGGTTTCTGCTACGACATCCCGAAAGCTCATTCTATTGGTTTTCATAGCAATAGGATTTTTTTAATAGCTTAGCATAAGACATTACACGTAGTATTCACAAGAGGTTGTGACAACAGGGTGTGACGGACGGGGTTTCTGCTACGACATCCCGAAAGCACATTCTATTGTTTTTCATAGCAATAGGATTTTTTTAATAGCTTAGCATAAGACATTACACGTAGTATATCCAACAGATGTGACAACAGGGTGTGACGGACGGGGTTTCTGCTACGACATCCTGAAAGCCATTCTATTGTTTTTCATAGCAATAGGATTTTTTTTAATAGCTTAGCATAAGACATTACACGTAGTGTTCACAACAGTTTGTGACAACAGGGTGTGACGGACGGGGTTTCTGCTACGACATCACGAAAGCACATGCTATTGTTTTTCATAGCAATAGGATTTTTGTAATAGCTTAGCATAAGACATTACACGTAGTATTCACAACAGGTTGTGACAACAGGGTGTGACGGACGGGGTTTCTGCTACGACATCCCGAAAGCTCATTCTATTGGTTTTCATAGCAATAGGATTTTTTAATAGCTTAGCATAAGACATTACACGTAGTGTTCACAACAGGTTGTGACAACAGGGTATGGCGGACGGGGTTTCTGCTACGACATCCCGAAAGCACATTATATTGTTTTTCATAGCAATAGGATTTTTTTTAATAGCTTCGCATAAGACATTACGCGTAGTGTTCACAACAGGTTGTGACAACAGGAAATGGCGGACTGGGTTTCTGCTACGACATCCCGAAAGCTCATTCTATTGGTTTTCATAGCAATAGGATTTTTTTAATAGCTTAGCATAAGACATTACACGTAGTGTTCACAACAGGTTGTGACAACAGGGTGTGACGGACGGGGTTTCTGCTACGACATCCCGAAAGCACATTCTATTGTTTTTCATAGCAATAGGATTTTTTTTAATAGCTTCGCATAAGACATTACACGTAGTGTTCACAACAGGTTGTGACAACAGGGTATGGCGGACTGGGTTTCTGCTACAACATCCCGAAAGCACATTTAATTGATTTTCATAGCAATAGGATTTTTGTTAATAGCTTAGCATAAGACATTACGCGTAGTGTTCACAACAGGTTGTGACAACAGGAAATGGCGGACTGGGTTTCTGCTACGACATCCCGAAAGCACATTTTTATTGGTTTTCATAGCAATAGGATTTTTTTAATAGCTTAGCATGAGACATTACACGTAGTGTTCACAACAGGTTGTGACAACAGGGTGTGACGGACGGGGTTTCTGCTACGACATCCCGAAAGCACACTTTATTGTTTTTCATAGCAATAGGATTTTTTAAATAGCTTAGCATAAGACATTACGCGTAGTGTTCACAACAGGTTGTGACAACAGGTAATGGCGGACTGGGTTTCTGCTACGACATCCCGAAAGCACATTTTTATTGGTTTTCATAGCAATAGGATTTTTTTTAATAGCTAAGCATAAGACATTACACGTAGTGTTCACAACAGTTTGTGACAACAGGGTGTGACGGACGGGGTTTATGCTACGACATCACGAAAGCACATGCTATTGTTTTTCATAGCAATAGGATTTTTGTAATAGCTTAGCATAAGACATTACACGTAGTATTCACAACAGGTTGTGACAACAGGGTGTGACGGACGGGGTTTCTGCTACGACATCCCGAAAGCTCATTCTATTGGTTTTCATAGCAATAGGATTTTTTAATAGCTTAGCATAAGACATTACACGTAGTGTTCACAACAGGTTGTGACAACAGGGTATGGCGGACGGGGTTTCTGCTACGACATCCCGAAAGCACATTCTATTGTTTTTCATAGCAATAGGATTTTTTTTAATAGCTTCGCATAAGACATTACACGTAGTGTTCACAACAGGTTGTGACAACAGGGTATGGCCGACTGGGTTTCTGCTACGTCATCCCGAAAGCACACTCAATTGTTTTTCATAGCAATAGGATTTTTGTTAATAGCTTAGCATAAGACATTACGCGTAGTGTTCACAACAGGTTGTGACAACAGGAAATGGCGGACTGGGTTTCTGCTACGACATCCTGAAAGCTCATTCTATTGGTTTTCATAGCAATAAGATTTTTTTAATAGCTTAGCATAAGACATTACACGTAGTGTTCACAACAGGTTGTGACAACAGGGTGTGACGGACGGGGTTTCTGCTACGACATCCCGAAAGCACATTCTATTGTTTTTCATAGCAATAGGATTTTTTTTAATAGCTTCGCATAAGACATTACACGTTGTGTTCACAACAGGTTGTGACAACAGGGTATGGCGGAATGGGTTTCTGCTACGACATCCCGAAAGCTCATTCTATTGGTTTTCATAGCAATAGGATTTTTTTAATAGCTTAGCATAAGACATTACACGTAGTGTTCACAACAGGTTGTGACAACAGGGTGTGACGGACGGGGTTTCTGCTACGACATCCCGAAAGCACATTCTATTGTTTTTCATAGCAATAGGATTTTTTTTTAATAGCTTCGCATAAGACATTACACGTAGTGTTCACAACAGGTTGTGACAACAGGGTATGGCGGACTGGGTTTCTGCTACGACATCCCGAAAGCACATTTTTATTGGTTTTCATAGCAATAGGATTTTTTTTTATAGCTAAGCATAAGACATTACACGTAGTGTTCACAACAGTTTGTGACAACAGGGTGTGACGGACGGGGTTTATGCTACGACATCACGAAAGCACATGCTATTGTTTTTCATAGCAATAGGATTTTTGTAATAGCTTAGCATAAGACATTACACGTAGTATTCACAACAGGTTGTGACAACAGGGTGTGACGGACGGGGTTTCTGCTACGACATTCCGAAAGCTCATTCTATTGGTTTTCATAGCAATAGGATTTTTTAATAGCTTAGCATAAGACATTACACTTAGTGTTCACAACAGGTTGTGACAACAGGGTATGGCGGACGGGGTTTCTGCTACGACATCCCGAAAGCACATTCTATTGTTTTTCATAGCAATAGGATTTTTTTTAATAGCTTCGCATAAGACATTACACGTAGTGTTCACAACAGGTTGTGACAACAGGGTATGGCCGACTGGGTTTCTGCTACGTCATCCCGAAAGCACACTCAATTGTTTTTCATAGCAATAGGATTTTTGTTAATAGCTTAGCATAAGACATTACGCGTAGTGTTCACAACAGGTTGTGACAACAGGAAATGGCGGACTGGGTTTCTGCTACGACATCCTGAAAGCTCATTCTATTGGTTTTCATAGCAATAGGATTTTTTTAATAGCTTAGCATAAGACATTACACGTAGTGTTCACAACAGGTTGTGACAACAGGGTGTGACGGACGGGGTTTCTGCTACGACATCCCGAAAGCACATTCTATTGTTTTTCATAGCAATAGGATTTTTTTTAATAGCTTCGCATAAGACATTACACGTTGTGTTCACAACAGGTTGTGACAACAGGGTATGGCGGAATGGGTTTCTGCTACGACATCCCGAAAGCTCATTCTATTGGTTTTCATAGCAATAGGATTTTTTTAATAGCTTAGCATAAGACATTACACGTAGTGTTCACAACAGGTTGTGACAACAGGGTGTGACGGACGGGGTTTCTGCTACGACATCCCGAAAGCACATTCTATTGTTTTTCATAGCAATAGGATTTTTTTTTAATAGCTTCGCATAAGACATTACACGTAGTGTTCACAACAGGTTGTGACAACAGGGTATGGCGGACTGTGTTTCTGCTACAACATCCCGAAAGCACATTTAATTGATTTTCATAGCAATAGGATTTTTGTTAATAGCTTAGCATAAGACATTACGCGTAGTGTTCACAACAGGTTGTGACAACAGGAAATGGCGGACTGGGTTTCTGCTACGACATCCCGAAAGCACATTCTATTGGTTTTCATAGCAATAGGATTTTTTTAATAGCTTAGCATAAGACATTACACGTAGTGTTCACAACAGGTTGTGACAACAGGGTGTGACGGACTGGGTTTCTGCTACGACATCCCGAAAGCACACTTTATTGTTTTTCATAGCAATAGGATTTTTTAAATAGCTTAGCATAAGACATTACGCGTAGTATACCCAACAGATGTGACAACAGGGTGTGACGGACGGGGTTTCTGCTACGACATGCTGAAAGCCATTCTATTGTTTTTCATAGCAATATGATTTTTTTTAATAGCTAAGCATAAGACATTACACGTAGTGTTCACAACAGTTTGTGACAACAGGGTGTGACGGACGGGGTTTATGCTACGACATCACGAAAGCACATGCTATTATTTTTCATAGCAATAGGATTTTTGTAATAGCTTAGCATAAGACATTACACGTAGTATTCACAACAGGTTGTGACAACAGGGTGTGACGGACGGGGTTTCTGCTACGACATCCCGAAAGCTCATTCTATTGGTTTTCATAGCAATAGGATTTTTTAATAGCTTAGCATAAGACATTACACGTAGTGTTCACAACAGGTTGTGACAACAGGGTATGGCGGACGGGGTTTCTGCTACGACATCCCGAAAGCACATTCTATTGTTTTTCATAGCAATAGGATTTTTTTTAATAGCTTCGCATAAGACATTACACGTAGTGTTCACAACAGGTTGTGACAACAGGGTATGGCGGACTGGGTTTCTGCTACGTCATCCCGAAAGCACACTCAATTGTTTTTCATAGCAATAGGATTTTTGTTAATAGCTTAGCATAAGACATTACGCGTAGTGTTCACAACAGGTTGTGACAACAGGAAATGGCGGACTGGGTTTCTGCTACGACATCCTGAAAGCTCATTCTATTGGTTTTCATAGCAATAGGATTTTTTTAATAGCTTAGCATAAGACATTACACGTAGTGTTCACAACAGGTTGTGACAACAGGGTGTGACGGACGGGGTTTCTGCTACGACATCCCGAAAGCACACTTTATTGTTTTTCATAGCAATAGGATTTTTTAAATAGCTTAGCATAAGACATTACGTGTAGTATACCCAACAGATGTGACAACAGGGTGTGACGGACGGGGTTTATGCTACAACATCCTGAAAGCCATTCTATTGTTTTTCATAGCAATAGGATTTTTTTTAATAGCTAAGCATAAGACATTACACGTAGTGTTCACAACAGTTTGTGACAATAGGGTGTGACGGACGGGGTTTATGCTACGACATCACGAAAGCACATGCTATTGTTTTTCATAGCAATAGGATTTTTGTAATAGCTTAGCATAAGACATTACACGTAGTATTCACAACAGGTTGTGACAACAGGGTGTGACGGACGGGGTTTCTGCTACGACATCCCGAAAGCTCATTCTATTGGTTTTCATAGCAATAGGATTTTTTAATAGCTTAGCATAAGACATTACACGTAGTGTTCACAACAGGTTGTGACAACAGGGTATGGCGGACGGGGTTTCTGCTACGACATCCCGAAAGCACATTCTATTGTTTTTCATAGCAATAGGATTTTTTTTAATAGCTTAGCATAAGACATTACACGTAGTGTTCACAACAGGTTGTGACAACAGGGTATGGCGGACTGGGTTTCTGCTACGTCATCCCGAAAGCACACTCAATTATTTTTCATAGCAATAGGATTTTTGTTAATAGCTTAGCATAAGACATTACGCGTAGTGTTCACAACAGGTTGTGACAACAGGAAATGGCGGACTGGGTTTCTGCTACGACATCCTGAAAGCTCATTCTATTGGTTTTCATAGCAATAGGATTTTTTTAATAGCTTAGCATAAGACATTACACGTAGTGTTCACAACAGGTTGTGACAACAGGGTGTGACGGACGGGGTTTCTGCTACGACATCCCGAAAGCACATTCTATTGTTTTTCATAGCAATAGGATTTATTTTAATAGCTTCGCATAAGACATTACACGTAGTGTTCACAACAGGTTGTGACAACAGGGTATGGCGGACTGGGTTTCTGCTACAACATCCCGAAAGTACATTTAATTGATTTTCATAGCAATACGATTTTTGTTAATAGCTTAGCATAAGACATTACGCGTAGTGTTCACAACAGGTTGTGACAACAGGAAATGGCGGACTGGGTTTCTGCTACGACATCCCGAAAGCACATTCTATTGGTTTTCATAGCAATAGGATTTTTTTAATAGCTTAGCATAAGACATTACACGTAGTGTTCACAACAGGTTGTGACAACAGGGTGTGACGGACTGGGTTTCTGCTACGACATCCCGAAAGCACACTTTATTGTTTTTCATAGCAATAGGATTTTTTAAATAGCTTAGCATAAGACATTACGCGTAGTATACCCAACAGATGTGACAACATGGTGTGACGGACGGGGTTTCTGCTACGACATCCTGAAAGCCATTCTATTGTTTTTCATAGCAATAGGATTTTTTTTAATAGCTAAGCATAAGACATTACACGTAGTGTTCACAACAGTTTGTGACAACAGGGTGTGACGGACGGGGTTTATGCTACGACATCACGAAAGCACATGCTATTATTTTTCATAGCAATAGGATTTTTGTAATAGCTTAGCATAAGACATTACACGTAGTATTCACAACAGGTTGTGACAACAGGGTGTGACGGACGGGGTTTCTGCTACGACATCCCGAAAGCTCATTCTATTGGTTTTCATAGCAATAAGATTTTTTAATAGCTTAGCAAAAGACATTACACGTAGTGTTCACAACAGGTTGTGACAACAGGGTATGGCGGACGGGGTTTCTGCTACGACATCCCGAAAGCACATTCTATTGTTTTTCATAGCAATAGGATTTTTTTTAATAGCTTCGCATAAGACATTACACGTAGTGTTCACAACAGGTTGTGACAACAGGGTATGGCGGACTGGGTTTCTGCTACGTCATCCCGAAAGCACACTCAATTGTTTTTCATAGCAATAGGATTTTTGTTAATAGCTTAGCATAAGACATTACGCGTAGTGTTCACAACAGGTTGTGACAACAGGAAATGGCGGACTGGGTTTCTGCTACGACATCCTGAAAGCTCATTCTATTGGTTTTCATAGCAATAGGATTTTTTTAATAGCTTAGCATAAGACATTACACGTAGTGTTCACAACAGGTTGTGACAACAGGGTGTGACGGACGGGGTTTCTGCTACGACATCCCGAAAGCACATTCTATTGTTTTTCATAGCAATAGGATTTTTTTTAATAGCTTCGCATAAGACATTACACGTTGTGTTCACAACAGGTTGTGACAACAGGGTATGGCGGAATGGGTTTCTGCTACGACATCCCGAAAGCACATTCAATTGATTTTCATAGCAATAGGATTTTTGTTAATAGCTTAGCATAAGACATTACGCGTAGTGTTCACAACAGGTTGTGACAACAGGAAATGGCGGACTGGGTTTCTGCTACGACATCCCGAAAGCACATTCTATTGGTTTTCATAGCAATAGGATTTTTTTAATAGCTTAGCATAAGACATTACACGTAGTGTTCACAACAGGTTGTGACAACAGGGTATGGCGGACGGGGTTTCTGCTACGACATCCCGAAAGTACATTCTATTGTTTTTCATAGCAATAGGAGTTTTTTTAATAGCTTCGAATAAGACATTACACGTAGTGTTCACAACAGGTTGTGACAACAGGGTATGGCGGACTGGGTTTCTGTTACGACATCTCGAAAGCACATTCTATTGTTTTTCATAGCAATAGGATTTTTTTAATAGCTTAGCATAAGACATTACACGTAGTGTTCACAACAGGTTGTGACAACAGTGTGTGACGGACGGGGTTTCTGCTACGACATCCCGAAAGCACATTCTATTGTTTTTCATAGCAATAGGATTTTTTTAATAGCTTAGCATAAGACATTACACGTAGTATACCCAACAGATGTGACAACAGGGTGTGACGGACGGGGTTTCTGCTACGATATCCTGAAAGCACATTCTATTGTTTTTCATAGCAATAGGATTTTTTTAATAGCTTAGCATAAGACATTACACGTAGTGTTCACAACAGTTTGTGACAACAGGGTGTGACGGACGGGGTTTCTGCTACGACATCACGAAAGCACATGCTATTGTTTTTCATAGCAATAGGATTTTTTTAATAGCTTAGCATAAGACATTACACGTAGTATTCACAACAGGTTGTGACAACAGGGTGTGACGGACGGGGTTTCTGCTACGACATCCCGAAAGCTCATTCTATTGGTTTTCATAGCAATAGGATTTTTTTAATAGCTTAGCATAAGACATTACACGTAGTGTTCACAACAGGTTGTGACAACAGGGTGTGATGGACGATGTTTCTGCTACGACATCCCGAAAGCACATTCTATTGGTTTTCATAGCAATAGGATTTTTTTTAATAGCTTCGCATAAGACATTACACGTAGTGTTCACAACAGGTTGTGACAACAGGGTATTGCGGACTGGGTTTCTGCTACGACATCCCGAAAGCACATTCAATTGTTTTTCATAGCAATAGGATTTTTTTAATAGCTTAGCATAAGACATTACGCGTAGTGTTCACAACAGGTTGTGACAACAGGGTATGGCGGACTGGGTTTCTGCTACGACATCCCGAAAGCACATTCTATTGTTTTTCATAGCAATAGGATTTTTTTTAATAGCTTAGCATAAGACATTACACGTAGTATTCACAACAGGTTGTGACAACAGGGTGTGACGGACGGGGTTTCTGCTACAACATCCCGAAAGCTCATTCTATTGGTTTTCATAGCAATAGGATTTTTTTAATAGCTTAGCATAAGACATTACACGTAGTGTTCACAACAGGTTGTGACAACAGGGTGTGACGGACGGGGTTTCTGCTACGACATGACGAAAGCACATGCTATTGTTTTTCATAGCAATAGGATTTTTTTAATAGCTTAGCATAAGACATTACACGTAGTATTCACAACAGGTTGTGACAACAGGGTGTGACGGACGGGGTTTCTGCTACGACATCACGAAAGCTCATTCTATTGGTTTTCATAGCAATAGGATTTTTTTAATAGCTTAGCATAAGACATTACACGTAATGTTCACAACAGGTTGTGACAACAGGGTGTGACGGACGGGGTTTCTGCTACGACATCACGAAAGCACATGCTATTGTTTTTCATAGCAATAGGATTTTTTTAATAGCTTAGCATAAGACATTACACGTAGTATTCACAACAGGTTGTGACAACAGGGTGTGACGGATGGGGTTTCTGCTACGACATCCCGAAAGCTCATTCTATTGGTTTTCATAGCAATAGGATTTTTTTAATAGCTTAGCATAAGACATTACACGTAGTGTTCACAATAGGTTGTGACAACAGGGTGTGACGGACTGGGTTTCTGCTACGGCATCCCGAAAGCACATTCTATTGTTTTTTATAGCAATAGGATTTTTTTTAATAGCTTAGCATAAGACATTACACGTAGTGTTCACAACAGGTTGTGACAACAGGGTGTGACGGACGGGGTTTCTGCTACGACATCCCGAAAGCTCATTCTATTGGTTTTCATAGCAATAAGATTTTTTTAATAGCTTAGCATAAGACATTACACGTAGTGTTCACAACGGACGGGGTTTCTGCTAAGACATCCCGAAAGCACATTCTATTGTTTTTCATAGCAATAGGATTTTTTTTAATAGCTTCGCATAAGACATTACACGTAGTGTTCACAACAGGTTGTGACAACAGGGTGTTGCGGACTGCGTTTCCTCTACGACATCCCGAAAGCACATTCAATTGTTTTTCATAGCAATAGGATTTTTTTTAATAGCTTAGCATAAGACATTACGCTTAGTGTTCACAACAGATTGTGACAACAGGGTATGGCGGACTGGGTTTCTGCTACGACATCCCGAAAGCACATTCTATTGTTTTTCATAGCAATAGGATTGTTTTTAATAGCTTAGCATAAGACATTACACGTAGTATTCACAACAGGTTGTGACAACAGGGTGTGACGGACGGGGTTTCTGCTACGACATCCCGAAAGCTCATTCTATTGGTTTTCATAGCAATAGGATTTTTTTTAATAGCTAAGCATAAGACATTACACGTAGTGTTCACAACAGTTTGTGACAACAGGGTGTGACGGACGGGGTTTATGCTACGACATCACGAAAGCACATGCTATTTTTTTTCATAGCAATAGGATTTTTGTAATAGCTTAGCATAAGACATTACACGTAGTGTTCACAACATGTTGTGACAACAGGTTATGGCGGACTGGGTTTCTGCTACGACATCCCGAAAGCACATTCAATTGTTTTTCATAGCAATAGGATTTTTTTTAATAGCTTAGCATAAGACATCACGCGTAGTGTTCACAACAGGTTGTGACAACAGGTTATGGCGGACTGGGTTTCTGCTACGACATCCCGAAAGCACATTATATTGTTTTTCATAGCAATAGGATTTTTTTTAATAGCTTAGCATAAGACATTACACGTAGTGTTCACAACAGGTTGTGACAACAGGGTGTGACGGACGGGGTTTCTGCTACGACATCCCGAAAGCTCATTCTATTGGTTTTCATAGCAATAAGATTTTTTTAATAGCTTAGCATAAGACATTACACGTAGTGTTCACAACGGACGGGGTTTCTGCTAAGACATCCCGAAAGCACATTCTATTGTTTTTCATAGCGATAGGATTTTTTTTAATAGCTTCGCATAAGACATTACACGTAGTGTTCACAACAGGTTGTGACAACAGGGTGTTGCGGACTGCGTTTCCTCTACGACATCCCGAAAGCACATTCAATTGTTTTTCATAGCAATAGGATTTTTTTTAATAGCTTAGCATAAGACATTACGCTTAGTGTTCACAACAGATTGTGACAACAGGGTATGGCGGACTGGGTTTCTGCTACGACATCCCGAAAGCACATTCTATTGTTTTTCATAGCAATAGGATTGTTTTTAATAGCTTAGCATAAGACATTACACGTAGTATTCACAACAGGTTGTGACAACAGGGTGTGACGGACGGGGTTTCTGCTACGACATCCCGAAAGCTCATTCTATTGGTTTTCATAGCAATAGGATTTTTTTAATAGCTTAGCATAAGACATTACACGTAGTGTTCACAATAGGTTGTGACAACAGGGTGTGACGGACTGGGTTTCTGCTACGGCATCCCGAAAGCACATTCTATTGTTTTTCATAGCAATAGGATTTTTTTTAATAGCTTCGCATAAGACATTACACGTAGTGTTCACAACATGTTGTGACAACAGGTTATGGCGGACTGGGTTTCTGCTACGACATCCCGAAAGCACATTCAATTGTTTTTCATAGCAATAGGATTTTTTTTAATAGCTTAGCATAAGACATTACGCGTAGTGTTCACAACAGGTTGTGACACAGGGTATGGCGGACTGGGTTTCTGCTACGACATCCCGAAAGCACATTCTATTGTTTTTCATAGCAATAGGATTTTTTTAAATAGCTCAGCATAAGACATTACACGTAGTGTTCACAACAGGTTGTGACAACAGGGTATGGCGGACGGGGTTTCTGCTACGACATCCCGAAAGAACATTCTATTGTTTTTCATAGCAATAGGATTTTTTTAATAGCTTAGCATAAGACATTACACGTAGTATTCACAACAGGTTGTGACAACAGGGTGTGACGGACGGGGTTTCTGCTACGACATCCCGAAAGCTCATTCAATTGGTTTTCATAGCAATAGGATTTTTTTAATAGCTTAGCATAAGACATTACACGTAGTATTCACAACAAGTTGTGACAACAGGGTGTGACGGACGGGGTTTCTGCTACGACATCCCGAAAGCTCATTCTATTGGTTTTCATAGCAATAGGATTTTTTTAATAGCTTAGCATAAGACATTACACGTAGTGTTCACAACAGGTTGTGACAACAGGGTGTGATGGACGATGTTTCTGCTACGACATCCCGAAAGCACATTCTATTGGTTTTCATAGCAATAGGATTTTTTTTAATAGCTTCGCATAAGACATTACACGTAGTGTTCACAACAGGTTGTGACAACAGGGTATTGCGGATTGGGTTTCTGCTACGACATCCCGAAAGCACATTCAATTGTTTTTCATAGCAATAGGATTTTTTTTAATAGCTTAGCATAAGACATTACGCGTAGTGTTCACAACAGGTTGTGACAACAGGGTATGGCGGACTGGGTTTCTGCTACGACATCCCGAAAGCACATTCTATTGTTTTTCATAGCAATAGGATTTTTTTTAATAGCTTAGCATAAGACATTACACGTAGTATTCACAACAGGTTGTGACAACAGGGTGTGACGGACGGGGTTTCTGCTACAACATCCCGAAAGCTCATTCTATTGGTTTTCATAGCAATAGGATTTTTTTAATAGCTTAGCATAAGACATTACACGTAGTGTTCACAACAGGTTGTGACAACAGGGTGTGACGGACGGGGTTTCTGCTACGACATGACGAAAGCACATGCTATTGTTTTTCATAGCAATAGGATTTTTTTAATAGCTTAGCATAAGACATTACACGTAGTATTCACAACAGGTTGTGACAACAGGGTGTGACGGACGGGGTTTCTGCTACGACATCACGAAAGCTCATTCTATTGGTTTTCATAGCAATAGGATTTTTTTAATAGCTTAGCATAAGACATTACACGTAATGTTCACAACAGGTTGTGACAACAGGGTGTGACGGACGGGGTTTCTGCTACGACATCACGAAAGCACATGCTATTGTTTTTCATAGCAATAGGATTTTTTTAATAGCTTAGCATAAGACATTACACGTAGTATTCACAACAGGTTGTGACAACAGGGTGTGACGGATGGGGTTTCTGCTACGACATCCCGAAAGCTCATTCTATTGGTTTTCATAGCAATAGGATTTTTTTAATAGCTTAGCATAAGACATTACACGTAGTGTTCACAATAGGTTGTGACAACAGGGTGTGACGGACTGGGTTTCTGCTACGGCATCCCGAAAGCACATTCTATTGTTTTTTATAGCAATAGGATTTTTTTTAATAGCTTCGCATAAGACATTACACGTAGTGTTCACAACAGGTTGTGACAACAGGTTATGGCGGACTGGGTTTCTGCTACGACATCCCGAAAGCACATTCAATTGTTTTTCATAGCAATAGGATTTTTTTTAATAGCTTAGCATAAGACATTACGCGTAGTGTTCACAACAGGTTGTGACAACAGGTTATGGCGGACTGGGTTTCTGCTACGACATCCCGAAAGCACATTATATTGTTTTTCATAGCAATAGGATTTTTTTTAATAGCTTAGCATAAGACATTACACGTAGTGTTCACAACAGGTTGTGACAACAGGGTGTGACGGACGGGGTTTCTGCTACGACATCCCGAAAGCTCATTCTATTGGTTTTCATAGCAATAAGATTTTTTTAATAGCTTAGCATAAGACATTACACGTAGTGTTCACAACAGGTTGTGACAACAGGGTTTGACGGACGGGGTTTCTGCTAAGACATCCCGAAAGCACATTCTATGGTTTTTCATAGCAATAGGATTTTTTTTAATAGCTTCGCATAAGACATTACACGTAGTGTTCACAACAGGTTGTGACAACAGGGTGTTGCGGACTGCGTTTCCTCTACGACATCCCGAAAGCACATTCAATTGTTTTTCATAGCAATAGGATTTTTTTTAATAGCTTAGCATAAGACATTACGCGTAGTGTTCACAACAGATTGTGACAACAGGGTATGGCGGACTGGGTTTCTGCTACGACATCCCGAAAGCACATTCTATTGTTTTTCATAGCAATAGGATTGTTTTTAATAGCTTAGCATAAGACATTACACGTAGTATTCACAACAGGTTGTGACAACAGGGTGTGACGGACGGGGTTTCTGCTACGACATCCCGAAAGCTCATTCTATTGGTTTTCATAGCAATAGGATTTTTTTAATAGCTTAGCATAAGACATTACACGTAGTGTTCACAATAGGTTGTGACAACAGGGTGTGACGGACTGGGTTTCTGCTACGGCATCCCGAAAGCACATTCTATTGTTTTTCATAGCAATAGGATTTTTTTTAATAGCTTCGCATAAGACATTACACGTAGTGTTCACAACATGTTGTGACAACAGGTTATGGCGGACTGGGTTTCTGCTACGACATCCCGAAAGCACATTCAATTGTTTTTCATAGCAATAGGATTTTTTTTAATAGCTTAGCATAAGACATTACGCGTAGTGTTCACAACAGGTTGTGACAACAGGGTATGGCGGACTGGGTTTCTGCTACGACATCCCGAAAGCACATTCTATTGTTTTTCATAGCAATAGGATTTTTTTAAATAGCTCAGCATAAGACATTACACGTAGTGTTCACAACAGGTTGTGACAACAGGGTATGGCGGACGGGGTTTCTGCTACGACATCCCGAAAGAACATTCTATTGTTTTTCATAGCAATAGGATTTTTTTAATAGCTTAGCATAAGACATTACACGTAGTATTCACAACAGGTTGTGACAACAGGGTGTGACGGTCGGGGTTTCTGCTACGACATCCCGAAAGCTCATTCAATTGGTTTTCATAGCAATAGGATTTTTTTAATAGCTTAGCATAAGACATTACACGTAGTATTCACAACAGGTTGTGACAACAGGGTGTGACGGACGGGGTTTCTGCTACGACATCCCGAAAGCTCATTCTATTGGTTTTCATAGCAATAGGATTTTTTTAATAGCTTAGCATAAGACATTACACGTAGTGTTCACAACAGGTTGTGACAACAGGGTGTGATGGACGATGTTTCTGCTACGACATCCCGAAAGCACATTCTATTGGTTTTCATAGCAATAGGATTTTTTTTAATAGCTTCGCATAAGACATTACACGTAGTGTTCACAACAGGTTGTGACAACAGGGTATTGCGGACTGGGTTTCTGCTACGACATCCCGAAAGCACATTCAATTGTTTTTCATAGCAATAGGATTTTTTTTAATAGCTTAGCATAAGACATTACGCGTAGTGTTCACAACAGGTTGTGACAACAGGGTATGGCGGACTGGGTTTCTGCTACGACATCCCGAAAGCACATTCTATTGTTTTTCATAGCAATAGGATTTGTTTTAATAGCTTAGCATAAGACATTACACGTAGTATTCACAACAGGTTGTGACAACAGGGTGTGACGGACGGGGTTTCTGCTACAACATCCCGAAAGCTCATTCTATTGGTTTTCATAGCAATAGGATTTTTTTAATAGCTTAGCATAAGACATTACACGTAGTGTTCACAACAGGTTGTGACAACAGGGTGTGACGGACGGGGTTTCTGCTACGACATCACGAAAGCACATGCTATTGTTTTTCATAGCAATAGGATTTTTTTAATAGCTTAGCATAAGACATTACACGTAGTATTCACAACAGGTTGTGACAACAGGGTGTGACGGACGGGGTTTCTGCTACGACATCACGAAAGCTCATTCTATTGGTTTTCATAGCAATAGGATTTTTTTAATAGCTTAGCATAAGACATTACACGTAATGTTCACAACAGGTTGTGACAACAGGGTGTGACGGACGGGGTTTCTGCTACGACATCACGAAAGCACATGCTATTGTTTTTCATAGCAATAGGATTTTTTTAATAGCTTAGCATAAGACATTACACGTAGTATTCACAACAGGTTGTGACAACAGGGTGTGACGGATGGGGTTTCTGCTACGACATCCCGAAAGCTCATTCTCTTGGTTTTCATAGCAATAGGATTTTTTTAATAGCTTAGCATAAGACATTACACGTAGTGTTCACAATAGGTTGTGACAACAGGGTGTGACGGACTGGGTTTCTGCTACGGCATCCCGAAAGCACATTCTATTGTTTTTTATAGCAATAGGATTTTTTTTAATAGCTTCGCATAAGACATTACACGTAGTGTTCACAACAGGTTGTGACAACAGGTTATGGCGGACTGGGTTTCTGCTACGACATCCCGAAAGCACATTCAATTGTTTTTCATAGCAATAGGATTTTTTTTAATAGCTTAGCATAAGCCATTACGCGTAGTGTTCACAACAGGTTGTGACAACAGGGTATGGCGGACTGGGTTTCTGCTACGACATCCCGAAAGCACATTCTATTGTTTTTCATAGCAATAGGATTTTTTTTAATAGCTTAGCATAAGACATTACACGTAGTGTTCACAACAGGTTGTGACAACAGGGTGTGACGGACGGGGTTTCTGCTACGACATCCCGAAAGCTCATTCTATTGGTTTTCATAGCAATAAGATTTTTTTAATAGCTTAGCATAAGACATTACACGTAGTGTTCACAACAGGTTGTGACAACAGGGTTTGACGGACGGGGTTTCTGCTAAGACATCCCGAAAGCACATTCTATGGTTTTTCATAGCAATAGGATTTTTTTTAATAGCTTCGCATAAGACATTACACGTAGTGTTCACAACAGGTTGTGACAACAGGATGTGACGGACGGGGTTTCTGCTACGACATCCCGAAAGCTCATTCTATTGGTTTTCATAGCAATAGGATTTTTTTAATAGCTTAGCATAAGACATTACACGTAGTGTTCACAACAGGTTGTGACAACAGGGTGTGACGGACGGGGTTTCTGCTACGACATCACGAAAGCACATGCTATTGTTTTTCATAGCAATAGGATTTTTTTTACTAGCTTAGCATAAGACATTACGCATAGTGTTCACAACAGATTGTGACAACAGGGTATGGCGGACTGGGTTTCTGCTACGACATCCCGAAAGCACATTCTATTGTTTTTCATAGCAATAGGATTGTTTTTAATAGCTTAGCATAAGACATTACACGTAGTATTCACAACAGGTTGTGACAACAGGGTGTGACGGACGGGGTTTCTGCTACGACATCCCGAAAGCTCATTCTATTGGTTTTCATAGCAATAGGATTTTTTTAATAGCTTAGCATAAGACATTACACGTAGTGTTCACAATAAATTGTGACAACAGGGTGTGACGGACTGGGTTTCTGCTACGGCATCCCGAAAGCACATTCTATTGTTTTTCATAGCAATAGGATTTTTTTTAATAGCTTCGCATAAGACATTACACGTAGTGTTCACAACATGTTGTGACAACAGGTTATGGCGGACTTGGTTTCTGCTACGACCTCCCGAAAGCACATTCAATTGTTTTTCATAGCAATAGGATTTTTTTTAATAGCTTAGCATAAGACATTACGCGTAGTGTTCACAACAGGTTGTGACAACAGGGTATGGCGGACTGGGTTTCTGCTACGACATCCCTAAAGCACATTCTATTGTTTTCCATAGCAATAGGATTTTTTTAATAGCTTAGCATAAGACATTACGCGTAGTGTTCACAACAGGTTGTGACAACAGGGTATGGCGGACTGGGTTTCTGCTACGACATCCCGAAAGCACATTCTATTGTTTTTCATAGCAATAGGATTTTTTTAAATAGCTCAGCATAAGACATTACACGTAGTGTTCACAACAGGTTGTGACAACAGGGTGTGACGGACGGGGTTTCTGCTACGACATCACGAAAGCACATGCTATTGTTTTTCATAGCAATATGATTTTTTTAATAGCTTAGCATAAGACATTACACGTAGTATTCACAACAGGTTGTGACAACAGGGTGTGACGGACGGGGTTTCTGCTACGACATCCCGAAAGCTCATTCTATTGGTTTTCATAGCAATAGGATTTTTTTAATAGCTTAGCATAAGACATTACACGTAGTGTTCACAATAGGTTGTGACAACAGGGTGTGACGGACTGGGTTTCTGCTACGGCATCCCGAAAGCACGTTCTATTGTTTTTCATAGCAATATGATTTTTTTTAATAGCTTCGCATAAGACATTACACGTAGTGTTCACAACAGGTTGTGACAACAGGTTATGGCGGACTGGGTTTCTGCTACGACATTCCGAAAGCACATTCAATTGTTTTTCATAGCAATAGGATTTATTTTAATAGCTTAGCATAAGACATTACGCGTAGTGTTCACAACAGGTTGTGACAACAGGGTATGGCGGACTGGGTTTCTGCTACGACATCCCGAAAGCACATTCTATTGTTTTTCATAGCAATAGGATTTTTTTTAATAGCTTAGCATAAGACATTACACGTAGTGTTCACAACAGGTTATGACAACAGGGTGTGACGGACGGGGTTTCTGCTACGACATCCCGAAAGCTCATTCTATTGGTTTTCATAGCAATAGGATTTTTTTTAATAGCTTCCCATAAGACATTACACGTAGTGTTCACAACAGGTTGTGACAACAGGGTGTGGCGGACTGGGTTTCTGCTACGACATCCCGAAAGCACATTCAATTGTTTTTCATAGCAATAGGATTTTTTTTAATAGCTTAGCATAAGACATTACGCGTAGTGTTCACAACAGATTGTGACAACAGGGTATGGCGGACTGGGTTTCTGCTACGACATCCCGAAAGCACATTCTATTGTTTTTCATAGCAATAGGATTGTTTTTAATAGCTTAGCATAAGACATTACACGTAGTATTCACAACAGGTTGTGACAACAGGGTGTGACGGACTGGGTTTCTGCTACGACATCCCGAACGCTCATTCTATTGGTTTTCATAGCAATAGGATTTTTTTAATAGCTTAGCATAAGACATTACACGTAGTGTTCACAATAGGTTGTGACAACAGGGTGTGACGGACTGGGTTTCTGCTACGACATCCCGAAAGCACGTTCTATTGTTTTTCATAGCAATATGATTTTTTTAATAGCTTAGCATCAGACATTACACGTAGTATTCACAACAGGTTATGACAACAGGGTGTGACGGACGGGGTTTCTGCTACGACATCCCGAAAGCTCATTCTATTGGTTTTCATAGCAATAGGATTTTTTTAATAGCTTAGCATAAGACATTACACGTAGTATTCACAACAGGTTGTGACAACAGGGTGTGACGGACGGGGTTTCTGCTACGACATCCCGAAAGCTCATTCTATTGGTTTTCATAGCAATGGGATTTTTTTAATAGCTTAGCATAAGACATTACACGTAGTGTTCACAATAGGTTGTGACAACAGGGTGTGACGGACTGGGTTTCTGCTACGGCATCCCGAAAGCACGTTCTATTGTTTTTCATAGCAATATGATTTTTTTTAATAGCTTCGCATAAGACATTACACGTAGTGTTCACAACAGGTTGTGACAACAGGTTATGGCGGACTGGGTTTCTGCTACGACATTCCGAAAGCACATTCAATTGTTTTTCATAGCAATAGGATTTTTTTTAATAGCTTAGCATAAGACATTACGCGTAGTGTTCACAACAGGTTGTGACAACAGGGTATGGCGGACTGGGTTTCTGCTACGACATCCCGAAAGCACATTCTATTGTTTTTCATAGCAATAGGATTTTTTTTAATAGCTTAGCATAAGACATTACACGTAGTGTTCACAACAGGTTATGACAACAGGGTGTGACGGACGGGGTTTCTGCTACGACATCCCGAAAGCTCATTCTATTGGTTTTCATAGCAATAGGATTTTTTTTAATAGCTTCCCATAAGACATTACACGTAGTGTTCACAACAGGTTGTGACAACAGGGTGTTGCGGACTGGGTTTCTGCTACGACATCCCGAAAGCACATTCAATTGTTTTTCATAGCAATAGGATTTTTTTTAATAGCTTAGCATAAGACATTACGCGTAGTGTTCACAACAGATTGTGACAACAGGGTATGGCGGACTGGGTTTCTGCTACGACATCCCGAAAGCACATTCTATTGTTTTTCATAGCAATAGGATTGTTTTTAATAGCTTAGCATAAGACATTACACGTAGTATTCACAACAGGTTGTGACAACAGGGTGTGACGGACTGGGTTTCTGCTACGACATCCCGAACGCTCATTCTATTGGTTTTCATAGCAATAGGATTTTTTTAATAGCTTAGCATAAGACATTACACGTAGTGTTCACAATAGGTTGTGACAACAGGGTGTGACGGACTGGGTTTCTGCTACGGCATCCCGAAAGCACATTCTATTGTTTTTCATAGCAATAGGATTTTTTTTAATAGCTTTGCATAAGACATTACACGTAGTATTCACAACAGGTTGTGACAACAGGGTGTGACGGACTGGGTTTCTGCTACGACATCCCGAACGCTCATTCTATTGGTTTTCATAGCAATAGGATTTTTTTAATAGCTTAGCATAAGACATTACACGTAGTGTTCACAATAGGTTGTGACAACAGGGTGTGACGGACTGGGTTTCTGCTACGGCATCCCGAAAGCACATTCTATTGTTTTTCATAGCAATAGGATTTTTTTTAATAGCTTTGCATAAGACATTACACGTAGTGTTCACAACAGGTTGTGACAACAGGGTGTGATGGTCGGGGTTTCTGCTACGACATCCCGAAAGCACATTCTATTGTTTTTCATAGCAATAGGATTTTTTTTAATAGCTTCGCATAAGACATTACACGTAATGTTCACAACAGGTTGTGACAACAGGGTATGGCGGACTGGGTTTCTGCTACGACATCCCGAAAGCACATTCAATTGTTTTTCATAGCAATAGGATTTTTTTTAATAGCTTAGCATAAGACATTACGCGTAGTGTTCACAACAGGTTGTGACAACAGGGTATGGCGGACTGGGTTTCTGCTACGACATCCCGAAAGCACATTCTATTGTTTTTCATAGCAATAGGATTTTTTTAAATAGCTTAGCATAAGACATTACACGTAGTGTTCACAACAGGTTGTGACAACAGGGTATGGCGGACGGGGTTTCTGCTACGACATCCCGAAAGAACATTCTATTGTTTTTCATAGCAATAGGATTTTTTTAATAGCTTAGCATAAGACATTACACGTAGTATTCACAACAGGTTGTGACAACAGGGTGTGACGGACGGGGTTTCTGCTACGACATCCCGAAAGCTCATTCTATTGGTTTTCATAGCAATAGGATTTTTTTAATAGCTTAGCATAAGACATTACACGTAGTGTTCACAACAGTTTGTGACAACAGGGTGTGACAGACGGGGTTTCTGCTACGACATCCCGAAAGCAAATTCTATTGGTTTTCATAGCAATAGGATTTTTTTTAATAGCTTCGCATAAGACATTACACGTAGTGTTCACAACAGGTTGTGACAACAGGGTATGGCGGACGGGGTTTCTGCTACGACATCCCGAAAGAAAATTCTATTGTTTTTCATAGCAATAGGATTTTTTTAATAGCTTAGCATAAGACATTACACGTAGTATTCACAACAGGTTGTGACAACAGGGTGTGACGGACGGGGTTTCTGCTACGACATCCCGAAAGCTCATTCTATTGGTTTTCATAGCAATAGGATTTTTTTAATAGCTTAGCATAAGACATTACACGTAGTGTTCACAACAGTTTGTGACAACAGGGTGTGACAGACGGGGTTTCTGCTACGACATTCCGAAAGCAAATTCTATTGGTTTTCATAGCAATAGGATTTTTTTTAATAGCTTCGCATAAGACATTACACGTAGTGTTCACAACAGGTTGTGACAACAGGGTGTTGCGGACTGGGTTTCTGCTACGACATCCCGAAAGCACATTCAATTGTTTTTCATAGCAATAGGATTTTTTTTAATAGCTTAGCATAAGACATTACGCGTAGTGTTCACAACAGATTGTGACAACAGGGTATGGCGGACTGGGTTTCTGCTACGACATCCCGAAAGCACATTCTATTGTTTTTCATAGCAATAGGATTGTTTTTAATAGCTTAGCATAAGACATTACACGTAGTATTCACAACAGGTTGTGACAACAGGGTGTGACGGACGGGGTTTCTGCTACGACATCCCGAAAGCTCATTCTATTGGTTTTCATAGCAATAGGATTTTTTTAATAGCTTAGCATAAAACATTACACGTAGTGTTCACAATAGGTTGTGACAACAGGGTGTGATGGACTGGGTTTCTGCTACGGCATCCCGAAAGCACATTCTATTGTTTTTCATAGCAATAGGATTTTTTTTAATAGCTTCGCATAAGACATTACACGTAGTGTTCACAACAGGTTGTGACGGACGGGGTTTCTGCTACGACATCCCAAAAGCACATTCTATTGTTTTTCATAGCAATAGGATTTGTTTTAATAGCTTCGCATAAGACATTACACGTAATGTTCACAACAGGTTGTGACAACAGGGTATGGCGGACTGGGTTTCTGCTACGACATCCCGAAAGCACATTCAATTGTTTTTCATAGCAATAGGATTTTTTTAATAGCTTAGCATAAGACATTACACGTAGTATTCACAACAGGTTGTGACAACAGGGTGTGACGAACGCGGTTTCTGCTACGACATCCCGAAAGCTCATTCTATTGGTTTTCATAGCAATAGGATTTTTTTAATAGCTTAGCATAAGACATTACACGTAGTGTTCACAACAGTTTGTGACAACAGGGTGTGACAGACGGGGTTTCTGCTACGACATCCCGAAAGCAAATTCTATTGTTTTTCATAGCAATATGATGTTTTTTAATAGTTTAGCATAAGACATTACACGTAGTGTTCACAACAGGTTGTGACAACAGGGTATGGCGGACTGGGTTTCTGCTACGACATCCCGAAAGCACATTCTATTGTTTTTAATAGCAACAGGATTTTTTTAATAGCTTAGCATAAGACATTACACGTAGTGTTCACAACAGGTTGTGACAACAGTGTATGGCGGACTGGGTTTTTGCTACGACATCCCGAAAGCACATTCTATTGTTTTTCATAGCAATAGGATTTTTTTTAATAGCTTAGCATAAGACATTACACGTAGTGTTCACTAGAAGTTGTTGCAAGACATATTAAAAACCTATTTCAGGAAACTCCAATAACAAAAAAATATTAAGTATCTATTATCAATACAAAAAGACATTTGAATACTCCTTTGCTTGAAGCTAAAATCTCAATCCCACATGGCAAAGTTGTACAAAAATACATATACATATACTATATATATAGTCAATGTAAACAAATACAGAATTTAGCTTCGGAAGCACGTAAGTTATACACTTCGGAATAAGGCGTGTCTATATACGAAACCCTATCAAATTTGTTGTCGGCGTTTCTTTTTCAGACTCCCCTTCCCCTCATTGTATAAATATTATATATTACCATATGGGTATCATAGATCGAAACTAAAATACGTTGTAGGTTCATGTGATACTAACTTCGTGAGGTATTTAAAAGTGCGCATCATAAATACTGTTAATTGTCTTTAAAATACCGTACATGAAATTAAACAAAATAAATGAGAAAATGCACACTGATAGGTCCAATATGTAGTAAAATGTATGCAACAGTGTTGAAGAGATAGTTTTATATGATATAAACCGTTCTTATTTCAGATGTGTTTGTGGAGGGTGAGTATAAAAACAAAAACAAATAAATGTTTTCACCTTGAATGGCTTAGAAATCTATACAATGAATGTGTAATGAAAATAAGTTATATGTTTTCTTTTATATAAATTTGTATCAGTTTTAACGAGGTATAAAATAAGTATGCCAATTTCCATAGCATAGTTAATATAAATACAACAACAAATGACATGAATAAACAGGCAATGACGTGTCTGGTTTTTTTTTCTATAAAACTCGCTATATAAAGATATAACGTATGACTTCACTTACATTTATTAAGTCCTTACATAAAACAACATTACTTTATTTCAGTGTTATGGGTGTCTTCTACATCAGTTTATTACTTGCAATGCGTTTCAAGGAGGATGAAAAAGTTATATTCAGCAGGCAGATATATATGTATAGCAACACTTATAAACTTGATATATTACTTTTGTAGATCGATGTACTTCATCAGTCAGTAAAGAGACAGCCAGTGACAAACATTTGACAGATACTGAAAGGACAGAAAATACTTCCTTCTGATGCTACAGTTGGAAACAATCTTAAAATACTGTTCCTTGTATCATTTGTATGTTAGTTTTGATTTTGAAAGATGTGTGATTCTTGCAACATAAAAAGTTTACCATAATGTTTTTTTTTTACTTAAAAAAAATGATGTCTAACTTGTTGCATTACACAATCATTCACCGTTTGCTATTCTTATAAAAATGATAACAAATTAAAACACTTGTTTTTATGTCTTATGATTATATAAGTTTCGAATTAGTTAATTAGACTTCACTATATTTTGTTATTTTTTAATGTTGTTATTTATTTCTGCATCATGAATTAAACTTTGCTACTAGTGTTACGAGAATGATTTTTTATCTGTTTTGCCATGTTCGAAAAGAAAAAAAAACATACGTCAATCATTTGTATACGTCTTGTGGGGAAATTTTGTGTAATGGACTGCTGCTAAACAATTCTCAGCAACCATGTAATGTTATTTTCACAATTGCTGTGAAGCCGCTTTCTGTTTACCGAAAGTTCGAAATGTTATAACTCTCACTGTAAAAGATGGAAATTATACAGTATTCATTTAACCTCAATCAATTGTATGCTGCGACAAAGGTCGATTTGGGTATTGATGTTCCTCTTACTACGAAGGAAAATAGTCTCACTTAATAGTTAAAGCATGTGCATTGGTCGTACTTTTTGTATCTACTGATATAGATTGATAACTAAATGTGTTTTCAGCTTTTATATTTCCCCTGCGGCAACACGCATCTGCTCAATTATATGATTTAACAGTGATAATCTTTGGATATTTTTGAAAGTAACAATGACTCTCCAGGTGAAGTCCAAAATGATGATTTGATTACTTGCTCTCAACCAGTTTCCACAATCACGTCACAACAATATATTGGAAACAAGCGATCTTCCCAAGATAGCCCATATATCCTTCCAGCGACACTTAAACAGAAAACAAGACAACTAAGAAGCGGTAACTTGATTGGAGATCCTACTGACATAAAAAAAAATAAAAAAGGCTCCTTCAATAGTTTACGTAAGTCTGTAACTGACAGCGTCCTTGAAGCCCTCGGTAGTCCAAAGGTATCAAATACTATTATACCCATCTTGTCTGAACAGATCAGCGCTACATTAGAGCCAATAATAAAAGCAGAAGTTAAAAATGTGTTGCCGAGGAAATGCAACCAACATTTCAAAAAAATAGAAAGTCAGTCTAGTATAGTTGAAACAAAAAAGCAACGCACCACTCACGACCAGATCACATCAAACAAAGAACGTGAAAAAGACATCAACTTCATCTACGATAGGATCGCTCAACAAGAAACATGCTCGAAATTCAGGAGCAGTATTCCAGAAGGACAACCCTGTGAATCAACAATGTTCCTATTCCAGGAGACATAAAATAATATTATTAATCGTTCAGCCAGTCAATACTGACAGCATCATTCTAGATATCTGCAACAAAAAAGGCTTTCATGGTACTCTCATTATAGAAAACCTAACACATGTAAGGACAAATCTCGTCAAATAGTTATCAAAAGTACCATGATTATAATTTTATACTCCAGACGCGCGTTTCGTCTACATAACACTCATCAGTGACGCTCAGATCAAAATAGTTATAAAAAGGTCAAATAAATACAAAGTTGAAGAGCATTGAGTATCCGAAATGCCAAAAAATTATGCCAAATACGGCTAAGGTAATCTACTCCTGGAGTAAGAAAATCCTTAGTTTTTCGAAAAATTCATAGTTTTGTAAACAGAAAATTTATGAAAATGACCATATAATAGATATTCTTGTCAACACCGAAGTGCTGACTACGGGGCTGGTGATACCCTCGCGGACGAAACGTCCACCAGCAGTGGTATCGACCCAGTGGTATTAGCAACTGAAAAGTACAACAAAACAATCAAAGTCTGTTGTACTACAGACGGTCGAATTTTTGTTAAAGTGAATGCTAACTGTCAAACGCACATTCTTATTGAAATTAGCGATATTGATTAAAATCCAACACTCTGATGAACGCACGAACATTGATAATTCTGAGGTAATGAATGGTACAAGGTTTTCCCATATTTCAGAATAAAATATGTTAAAAGACTATTTATTAATTCTACCAGAATTGTATAATTTTCTGAGATTGTGTCATATGAGGTGAGCACAAAATTAAAAACAATGTATTTTTAGATTGTTTACCTTCCACACCAGAACTCATCATGTATGAAAAATCCGTAAAAAAAGTTATCAAAAACAGTGATCATATTAGATAAATATATGTTCATTCAACCACCGACTGTATGCAACAAGTAAATTAAAGCTTCGTTTTTTTATTGTTTATTTTTATTCTTATATATGATAAGAACTGATGCAAAGTTTCATTAAAAGTTTCATTTAAAAGAAACAGTATTTAGTACTGTTAGTTTTATAGCACTCATTCCAACATACTGTATTTGTATGTTTTTGACAACTATCTGATGTTTGTGGGTTTTTTTGTTAATTAATTGAGCATTTTTTCTCGTTCCAATCTTTACTTTCGTTTTGAATATATTTTGTTGTGAGGAAAAAAATAACCAAGAGTCACTAAAAACATAGTCCTAGTTGTTACCTTTTATATCATTTCTTTTGTATTCCATCACTGTATTTCGTGTAAACAATTGTATTTGATTTTTTTGTTCATTTGTATATTATGCGTATAAGGTGTATCTTACTATCTGAAGAATTGGTAATTGTATTGCGTTGACTCCACATAGACTAAATGGGTTATTTGTTTAGCCGTTTTGCGAAATGTTTTACAAAAAATTACAATATAAAAAAGAGGATGTGGTATGATTGCCAATGAGAAAACTATCCACAAAAGACCAACATGACACACACATTAAAAACTATGTCACCGTACGGCCTTCAACAATGAACAAGGCCCATACCGCATAGTCATCTATAAAAGGCCCCGACATGACAATGTAAAAATTCAAACGAGAAAACTAACAGCCTCATTGATATAATAACGAAAACAAATGTGTAACACATAAACAGACGACAACCATTGAAATACAGGCTTCTGACTTGGGACAGGCACTTATATACATAGTGTGACGGGTAAATCCAAGATCAGACACGTACTTCATTTTATTTTTATTATGGGAAATGTTGAAACAAAACCGGGTCTAAATTTTCCTAATGAATCGAACGTATCGACAGTGAACGAAACACAACAACAAGAAAATTGTTTATATCCATTTAAAGTCTTGACATAAGAACTGTGAGGAAAAGCTTATTAGGATGACAATCCAGTGATCCCACTGACACATTTAGCATATATCAAATTAAAAAAACCTGTATACATTTGTATCTCATAACCCCACAATGCCTTTTAAACAAATTCCACAAGGAAGCTGCATCATTGCAACAAAGAACCTCAAATCCGTGTAGTGCAAATATGTTCTGTTGGTGGGTTTTGCACTAATTGATATTTTTTTCGCTTAATATAAAGAATATTTTGATCACGTTAAAAGCTCTATACATTAGACTATTGATATTTTATTGCGTGTTGATAACTTCCCTTCTAATAAAAGCATTTGTGATATGGTACATCCGCGAATGAAATTATTTATACGGTAATAGATGCACCCGCTTTGGAACAAGCCTTATTTCTCAGTTGTTCAAATATTAATGATACGTGCATTGAGTTAAAATTTAACATCTTCTTCCAGGTTTAAAAGATAAACGTTTTATTTGCATTTTCTAGTATTTAAGAAAAAGAATCAGTATTATCCGTTTATATTTGTTCAACAGTGTGTTTACAACTGGGTCACTTGGTATGTCAATAGAAAGTAAATACCAAAAGGGAATATTTTGAATTAGTTTCGTCTAAGTGGATTCGTTATCTCTAAAAACTAATTCCAAATTAGATAAACTAATATAAATCATTTAGATATAGTACATCGCTGAAGTCAGTATATTTGTATTGTATTTTTATCTAGCAATCTTTATTGATTTAACTAACATCACATCGGATATATTGATCATATAAATATTGTATGGGTAGTTTATCTGTGAACTAATCTAGGTTTCTGTCACTAGTCTGATTAAACACGCACCATTGTGACATATACATGGTTTAATTAAATACAAACATCTTTTATTTGACTGCAGTATGTTTGACAAACAACTGTTGTTAAATTTGACACAGGTTGATATTTATTTATCAACCCTTGACGATTCTTCATAATAGATCTATATAATATCAAATAAGTATGCCGTTCCTAATATATCCAGCTAGTTCATATATTTATCAAAATGTCACACTTATTGGCAAAATTTATTGGCGATTGAGGTTCGTCCGCTAAAATAAGCGAAATCGAACAGCACAATAACCCTGAGATAACAAATATTACAGAATGGTTAAGATCTACCTCATTGCTTGATATTGTCCTTCATATTGCTACTAGTGGACGACTTATAACTGCATTCAATGAAATATTTGGCGATTAGTATACGTATGTTTCAAGTCCTTTGCAACATGGTTGCATGGTCATTTATCTTGGAATTCAAAAATAGTCTTATAAACTGTAAATTTACCTTCTATGTTCTATTTGCGACATTTTATACGTAATGTAGATTTAGGTCGTGATGCATTTTAAACGGATTAGCATATTTGAGTTCGTGTGTTCATACGAGTTTTTATTGTTGCCTTAAATACATATTGAGTGTTCATCGGTAATGAAATATTAAATTTACAGTTTTATCAAAAATAATTCATTTAAGTTTAAATTATAAAAATTGAATTAGAAATAAATAATGATAATGGTCTTCAATTACTAACATGACTCTTTACTGAAATAGTTGTACCAGTGAAGAAATCTGTTAACAGCATGTGATATATTGTTGTTGAATAAATAAAAGAAAACATTTTGTTTTTATTTATTTGTAAAGACAAAATAAAAAGTGTCTACATTATTATTTTGTATCTCATATCCTCACATTGCCTTTTGAAACATTTGCACGAGGTAGCTGCAACATTTTAAAGCTAGAACTGTTGTTCTGGAACTTCTGCAGTAAGCCTTGCTCATAATAGCCTTTGTCTCTTTCCATGGTCATTTTTATATCACATTGTCATACTTAAACCCTGAACCACTGTGTAATTACATTTCATGCGTTTTGTTATAAAATATCACTTTCTGGCATGTATTTTCTATTTAAGTATCAAGTTATCCAGTTGTAAACAACTAATAAAAGGAAGTACTCTTTCTTTTCTTAAATAATAGAAAAATGAAAATAAAACATTTACCCTTAAAACATGGAAGAAGATGTTGAATTTAACTCAATGCAGCTGGGGATTGTGTAACGTTAATTTCTATTTTTCAAATATATCGATCATGTCCTGTAACTCATCAGCGAACCTTTGCATCTCTAACCGTGCAGATAATTCCACTCGCTGTTGTACAGATCTGTGTGTTTTATTAACCGGATTTTTGTGACAAAAATGTCGGTTATTGATTTGGGGATGCTCGGCGGGCGGCAGGGCAGGCGGGCGGCAATCAAATGTTGTCCGTGCATTAACTCATGAACCGTTCAACCAAAGCTATTAAAATTTTAATATGTTGTTACTGACAAATAAATGAAGATCAAGTTCAATGATGGCGAATTTGACTTTTACCGTTCAGGAGTTATGGTTCTCGAAAGTTTGAAAAATGGCGTTTCCAGTCGTGACCGTGCATTTACGCATGAACTGTTCTACCAAAGCTTACCAAATTTTAGTATGTTGTTACTGATGACAAAATAGAGGTCAAGTTCAATAATGACGATTTTGACTTTTACCGTTCAGGAGTTATGGTTCTTGAAAGGTCGTAAAATGTTGTTTCCATTCACGTTGTTGCATTTACTCATGAACCATTCAATCTAAGCTTTTCAAATTTTAATATGTTGATACTGATGACAATATAAAGGTCAAATTTGATATTGGCGATTTTCACTTTCACCAATCATCAGTAATGGTTCTTGTGATATTGCCAGGACACAAATAAATGCTAATAATCCGGTTTGCTGTCGTTGTGACAGCCTCTTGTTACAATTGATACGGTATATTTTGGATTAGTTTCGTGAAGCGGATTAATAGTCTCTAATTAAGTAGTAAATTAGATAAATTAATATAGATGACGTACATAGCTGTAGACAGTATATATTTAATTCGATAGTATCTAGCAATCTTAACTAATTTAAATAACTTCACATCGGATTTATTGATCAAATTATTATTGTATACATAGTTTATCTGTGGACTAATCAGGATTTCTGTCACTAATTTAAAGCAACACGCACCATTGTGACATTTAATAAAATACATCATTTGTTTGAGTAGTATGGTTGACAAACAACTCTAGTTAAATTTGACACTGTTTAATATTTGCTTACAAAGCCTTACAGATGCTTCATAATAGATATAGATACTATTAAATAAATAAACTATTCCCAACATCTCTAGCTATTTCACATATTTATCAAAATGTCATACTTATTGGGAAAATGTATTTTGGCGATTAAGGTTTGTCCGCCTAGATAAGCGACACCAAATAGCACCATGAATCTGAGATTGCGAATATTACGGAATGTTTAGGATCTGATACAAATTCTTATGTTGTACTGTTTTACCACTTTCCTAGGTTAGAGGGATGGTTAGGATCCCGCTTACATGTTAAACCTCGACACATTATTTATGTATGTGCCTGTCCCAGGTCAGGAGCGTGTAATTCAGTGGTTGTCGTTTGTTTATGTGTTACATATTTTTGTTTTCTCATTTTTTTTACATAAATGAGGCCGTCAGTTTTCTCGTTTGAATTATTCTACATTGTGTTATCGGGGCCTTTGATATCTGACTATGCGGTATGGGCTTTGCTCATTGTTGAAGGCCGTACTGTGACCTATAATTGTAATTGTCTGTGTCATTTTGGTCTTTATTTATAGTTGTCTAATTGGCAATCATACCTCATCTTCTTTTTTATACTTACCGATATACAATTTTCTCAAAAATATATGCCAATGTATACGTTAATAATTCTTTTTTTAATGATTGATTGATTTGTAAAATGCTTTATGCCGCATATGCACAAATAGGCTATAACGTGGCGAGAGCTTATTCCATTTTTTTTATTATAATTTAATGTTTATTTTAAAAATAGAACAGAAGGTCCTTCAATAAACTATATTTGAAGTCCAAAGCAAATTGTTTATTTACAAATAAAATTCAACACTCAGATGTTCACATAATAGTATGTTACTTTATTTGTTATGTATAACTATGCGTTGCCATATATCGTTATAACACACACCAGGCAATAACTCAAGTCAAACAATATTAGTATCTTTAAATCAGAACATTGATCAATAATACAATAGGCATTTAAATGATTATTGTATGTAAATGTTAATTCCATATCCAAACTATTATTAAGTTTGATGTTTTACAGCGTTACATTTAAATACAAAGCGTACACATATATTCGTCATTTATTTATTTAGATAGTAGTGTTGACAATTGGTTCCTGTGTATTATACATCGAAGACGATGAGTAGCAACAAGGCACAGGCAGCATCTAAAACATGTGAGATATGTGTTAGTGCCTCTGGATCTCATTACTGTTTAGAGTGTGAACAGTACTTTTGTGACACTTGTAAAGGCTTTCATAAACGACAGAGAGGGACAAAGAACCACCAGTTTCAATCTTCCTCTGATGTTATACCGGAAGTTAAATCGAAATGTAAAGACCACAATGAAGACGTAAGCTTTGTATGTAATACCTGTAATACAGCAGTATGCAGTATTCTGGACAGCATATCACAGCTAAAGGAGACGAATACAACAGACCTGCGTAGTAAGGTACACGAGGCAACCCAAAACATGAAGCAGATAGAAGAAGGTCTGAAGGCATTTGATGTGAAGGTGGAAGGAATAGTCAAAGCTATTACAGAAGAAGGTACAAAGATAAAGACTATGGTTGATAAATGTATCTCAGAGAAGATCGCATCGGTCAAGGATCAATCCAGCAAGGAAAGGGACAAATTAACAAAGCTATTGGAAGATACTCAAATGGATTTAAAGGCAGGACACGAAAATTCATGAATCCAACAAGATACCAAACGATGGAAAATTGTTGCAGTCTTTACAGAAGATTACAGACGACATCGCAAAGCTGAGGGTAAAGCCTATACCCGAGTTTCCTAACATACAGTATACTGCAAAGTCCGCAACAGATAACGAAGTTAAACAGCTGTTTGGTAACTACATAATCAGGTAATTCTGCTAACAATTACTTGGCTTTGTGTAGTCGTAGTTCATGTTTCAATATAACCATAGTATCTTAAAGAGACTTGATTTTTTGCAAAATCAAAATTATGTTGTTTCTTAAAATATAAACTTAGGTCTGGATATAATATGACAAACAGAGGAGAGACAATTCATGAAATACAAATATGTGGTCATTACAAATGTATTGTTTATTATCAATGTGCGGGAAAATACTGGGTTTATGGCAGGGTACATTTTAAGTTTTATTGATACATGTACATGTACCAACCATGACAATAAGTAAAAATGCAAACATAATTGCTTTCAAAGTAGAACAAATTCGGGAGGGTTTCAATTTTGACATTTTTTCTTTTTTCTATACTCTATCTAAACACACATGATACTGTTTTGGCTTTAGTAATATTTGTTATTATACATAAACCTTAATCATTGAGAATTAAAAAAAAACTAAAACGATGTTTTATAAACAAAACTTCATAAATCAAGTTTTCAACCTATAAAATGTTTAGAGCACCTTAACCTTATGAAAATTTTCAGTTTCAGGTAAAAATTAAGTGTCATGCAGGACAGTACTTTAAATTATTTTTTAAACTATCATATTGGGTGAGGTATCAAACCAAAGCAATAGAACTCTACAGTCAAATATTACCTCAAATTTAATTTGCGGATACTTCAGTTTTTTTTTATCGACTACTCGTTTTTCACAATTTTTACTGCTTCCATAGTAGTATCTGTTGTTGTGTTTTCTACTCTGGTTAATATCTATTACATTATAGGTTTTGTACCTATATCCCCTCTTTTTCCCTTTGCACCGTACCACAAACTTCAAAAGTATTCCATAAAAAAAAACATGTAATATGCTTGCAAATAAAACAACTCTTAAAATAAGACCAAATGAGACATAAATTAACAAATAAAGGTCCTGTACGGGCTTCACCTATGAGTAAAATTCATATGGCATAGTGTCCGATTCCTGAAATGAATAAATTAAAACAAAAGAAAAATATAACGGCCTGATTAATATACAAAATGAATAAGAAACAAACAAATATAGTATACAGAAACAAACATCAAACACTGCATAACCGTCGCGTGACTTGTAAAACACATAAAATGTGGCGGGATTTTACTTTTTTTAAATCGCGCCAACACTCCCTCAACCTCGAGGAAGGGACTGTGGGTACATTTTGTACCAGTGCAACAAGCTTTATACCAAATCCACCGTTATCGCCATCATATTTATTTTGATCAACCGTCACAAGACCTGTTTTAATATTTCTACCAATTTCACTCATGGCCACAGTTCTGCACATGACAGGTTCTGGTCAAAGCAAACACATTATTTTGAGTTTTTCTTTACAAGTACCGACAGGGTACTACCATTATAAGAGCACTGATAAGCAAACAATTGACGTACATTTGAGTTGAGTTCGTTTTTACGCCAAAAAATGGCGGTGCGACAACTTTGTAAGCCTTTGAAAAATCGCTCATAAATTACTATATATCATTTTTCAGGATATTTGTCTTTAAATTCATACAATTAAGCAAATTAACATTGATGTAGTAAATGCAAATACTAAACTTTTATCATTTTAGATAAAAGTTTTGGGATTCTCAAATCTAGAATCCCATTTATTTCCCCGTGGGACAGATTTGCTCTTGTTATATGGAACGCGGGTTTTTCAATGACGTCATCATAACATCATAAAAAGTGCATAAAAGACTGAAGGAACCATTCTGTTTAATAATGGAAAAAACATTTTGACGAAAATGATAGTTTAGTGGTTACAATAAATGAATTATGTTACGCGGGACAGCCTTAAAATCGTCGTTTTTTAAAGGTGAAGCTTGTCGCATGCAGCAAAAAACATAGTTTCAGTGATTATTTTTTTCGTTTTTATTTTGAAATTCTTTATTTTTTAAAATACGTACAATAGCAATGGATATGATTTCACAAAATTATATAATTGGACTTGCATCTTGCCAACTACACCGAATTTCCAATGAGGTACGAACATCGCGCGTAACGTCATAGTATACATTTACGCAATTTTTATGGTGCCATTTCCAGAGAAAAGTCTTGGCTGAATGCAGTTTCATCGAGTAACCATAAAATAAATTGCAATAAATACGAAGGCATTGACCGAATTGAAGATGGAAAAGACAATTCATCCGAAGTTGGGTATTCTTCTGTAGAGTTTCGAAGTCTTTTCGAAGTATACTTGCAGCGGAATGAAATATATGTCCGTTATTTATGTCTATTACAGTTGTCATTGAGATTTTGAGGTCAGTTTTCAATTGACTAGCAGTTGATATGGCATCTCAAATAGTTATTTTGCTACTAAATATTATGTTATAGTTGCCTTGAACTTGTTGAAGATGTTTGACAACTGAATTTCTATAGAAATCAATGAGTTTAGACAGCATTTTACAAGTAGAATATTTAAAATAAGAATCAGCCGGAAGAACAGATCTATATTTATCAAGTAACTGTGTCATGAGGAATGACCATTGAATCGTTCTCCATAGCCAAACTAAAATTAGTAAAAGCAGTATCGTGATCCGAAATATCTGCTTCTACGGGTTTCGATTTGTTTTTGTTTTTTTCGTTTTTAGCAAATATTTTGTAATACAACCGTAATGAGTGCTTGAAGTTTAAAAGATGGAGGGGAAACTGTTCTCAACTTTAACTTTATCTGACACGAATAAAACATTCTTGATACGCTCATCTGATTCAAACTTGACTTGTTTTTGATCTTACTAAAATGTTTTGTTGCAGCAAAATATACAAGCGCTCCAGTTGAACGACTGCATTCTAGAACGCGTACAAATACCCGAAACTGAGGGACAACAGTCCGATAATTTTATGTCGTCATTAAATGACAGATAGAAGCTTCCTCACTCTAAAAGGGGGAACAAATATATTTACTTGTGTAACTTTTCTAACATGATCAACTATAAACTTCCTGCACATAGTTCTTTAAATTAACAGCTTCCCATGCAACATCCAATCTTTTATTCAAATGCAGATTCAAAATCCACTTCCCTATACTGGTAAAATAATTTTTGGCATATTAAGCACTGCATAAAATTTAACGACTTTTGTCTTTCCTTTAGACTTATAATGAAGCAAGTTGGAACGAACTTAACATATCACGGAATATTTACTGAAACTATCCGTTAATTATTTTGATTTTACAATAAGTCTTTTTTGATGTTTTATAAGAAGAAATTATAGAATACAAACATATACAAACAAAGTATGTGGCATATATCAGTGCACTTTAATTGAAAACATGTGTATATAACGCAAAAAAGGTAGTAATTTCATATTTCAGTTGAGATCAAATTATTGACTAATACACAATATGTGACGGAAGGCAAGTGATTGAGTTCAATGTTGAAATTGAAGTTTTTTACTCCAGTCTTTTTTCATTGATTTCGTAAGGTTTCTTTGATATTTTGGTTCCGAAATTGTTATCACTTACTAGTTTTATGAAATATTATATGCTTAAAATTTTATGGGTTAATGTTTATTAATACTATGAAGAAGAAACTAAAGTGTGTGTCTGAATTTGCAATTAAAATTACCTCGATTTTAAATAGTCAAAACTTCGCAAATTTCATAGATTAGAAGAAAATAAAATACTGAATAGAGTACTTTGACATATAAAAATAGCTCCAGGAAAAACTATTTCAATTAAATGTAAGCAAACATACACATTTTTTTTATTTTGAAAAAGGGGGGTTGAAACTCTCAAATATACTACTAGTCATTAATGGTATAATTGAGAACTATCAGTCATTACAAAATGATTTGAGTAATCGTATATATTTCTTCAACAAGTTGAAACGAGATTACACATATGCTGTTTTATGAATGGTTAAATTAAAATAGTTCGTCATTTCATTCAGTTTGTAAGTGTCTGTAGGAAAGACGGGGAAATAGAGGGAAAAGCGTATGCAATCATAAATAATTCTATAAGGATTGGAAAGATAAAATATATATGACCTCAAATTGAATATATTGTTTTGGTTGATATCGTCTAATTTTGTCAAAAGGAACGACATACACCAATACGACCATTACAGCTAAATAAAAGTCGAACTTAATTATAAGTTCTTGTCAAACATTACGTATACTACGTAACGACAACAAATGGTGAACTGTGATACTCTTTGTGGGTAAACAGCTTCTGTTCTACGTAACGACAACAAATGGTGAACTGTGATACTCTTTGTGGGTAAACAGCTTCTGTTCTACGTAACGACAACAAATGGTGAACTGTGATACTCTTTGTGGGTAAACAGCTTCTGTTCTACGTAACGACAACAAATGGTGAACTGTGATACTCTTTGTGTGTAAACAGCTTCTGTTCTACACTGAACCATAGAAAACATCTCTGAAGTAAAGCAATATATCTTTCTAGTAAAAAACAATGTTTCTCTGTCCAGGTGTAAGTTGATTTATTTGTTTAAAGATTATCAGTTCAATTCATTCGAGATTGGCTAATTTGGTTTATGACTCTTGTATATATTTCAAATGCTTTTATGATATTTTTGCACTGTTTATGTGTGTATCAGTTAGTAATAGCTTGTTGGATTTTAATATTATCTTAGAATAGAGTAAAGTTTAAGTCAATCAATTGTGTTGCTCATTATAGTGATTACAAACAGGATGTGATACCAAAGGAGCAAGGAAAATACCTGTTAAGATGTAACAAGTGTGGGTAAGTTCATTTTAATTGTTTCTATGAACATAACACAAAGTTGTACATCTATATCATTTAGCGTATCAAATGTATGATTTCAAAGTGTCAATGAAGTGCAAAATACATGGGTCTTTTATCTCGAAAAATGCAACTGGTGACATGTGTAATTGGCTTGCGCCACACAGATGTTTGGACTGTTTAAGAAATCAATAAGAAACATCGATGAACAAACCAATAAGAGTGATATAGAGCAACATTATATCTGTTAACTTGTTAATAATTTACACAAATGTAATGAGCAAAATAGGTTCGCCTTCGTCAGCAGTGATGTAAATGGAGGTATGATAATAATAATAGACGCCATATTTTGGTACTCTTATTTAATCACTCATAGGGCGCATTTGGTGGTTTGATACTAAATCATTCACGGGTATAATGCATGATTTGCATAATATGGAGAATATAAAAAAAAAGATGTCAATGAGACAACTATCCACAAAAGACCAAAAATAAATTCATTTTTAATCAGTTAAGATGTGGTCTAGAGCTCGCATGCATGTCAGTAACTGTCTTTGTTGATATACGCATCACTGCCATTTTGCATAGGTTTTTTTAGTTACCTTTTCTGACATAAGACTCTTTCAAACTGAGTCAAGTGCGCGAGGTTTGTATAGACTTAAAACTATATTCAACACACCAATGGTTATAAAAATGTTCTGTTTCAAGTCAGGAATATTGAAATTGTATTCAAATAGTTGGGTTCTATGTATGTTGCATTGCCCTTTGTTTTTATTGCAGTTCAGTGTTTCTGTTGTTCCATTGTGACTTCTTATAATTGGTGTGGGACTCTTAATTTTAGGTTTGTAACCGGGATTTGTTTTCTCTCAACATATTTATGACGTTGAAATGCGGAAAACTACTGATGTCGTTATTGGCACTGTCTGGACAACTGTGTGTTTGTTGTGTTTACATTGAACAGATGTTTGCACCTGTCCAAATGCAGGAGCCTCTTATATTTAATGCGTTTCGCTCGGTTTTGGTTTGTTACCCCGATTTTGTTTTTTGTCCATGGATTTATGAGTTTTGAACAGCGGTATACTGTTGCCTTTATTTAGCCTTAGTTAGTCTTTTTAAATTTAATTTCAGTTAATGTAGTGTTTTGCAGTTTGGTTTGACATCAGTGAAACTAAGTTAGTTTAAACGTTTTGTTAAGAGGCCAGTTAACGCCAGCGCAGGATTATCTCGTCGTCTTTAAGACCCATAGGTTGCCTTACATGTTCTCTCCTTTTTGTCGGGTTGTTGTCTTTTTGACACACTTATATTTCCATTCTCAATTTTACTTTGTCGTCAATCTTATTAGAGTGAGACATATATGGTGTGATGACAATTGTCGAAAGGTCAAACAATACAATACTCATTTGTACAATATTGCAGTTTTGTTTGGATGGAATTTCCAGAGAAAAATTGAACAGCTTAACCAAAATCCTCCACCATAAACGACAAAGAATATTTTTACATTGAAATTTTTTACAAACTACTCGACATTTGCCTTTTTCGTTGGGTATGTTTCACATAAATGATTTAAAAACGCTGAAACGGCATAATGTAGATGACGTAAAGCTCTAAACGCAGCACAAATTTGTATTGCTTCGGAAATGTTTTCTGGATAAACATCAACTTATATATCAGTAATTTTATTTAGAATGTGTAACTGATACCAATGATCTGTTTCATCTTTCAGAAAGGAAGATAGAACTGATAAGTAAGTATGATCTACGTCTATTGTAAAAGACAAATATAAAAAATTCACAATTCGTCAAATTGTTCCAAAAACAAGCTTACCATATCATTGTTTATATTATAGAGATACAAAGAAACACATATCAAACAAAAAAAGCATGTTGATGTACTAACGTTGTGAGATTAATTGCACATATATAAATACAAGGTTTTACAAGTTAAAAATTCATGAAAAAAAAGATTAATGAATAATGTTGTCTTGTTGATAAAGACACTCTGCGACGTTTACTTTGTGTCCAGTTTATGTGAACTGTGGTTAAAAGTTTATTCTATCTAGTTACCATATCGAATAGGTAAATCAAATGTTGCTCGGACAAAACACTAAGTAAAAATATAGAAGTGTCATGTCGAATGTTTGTTCATTTGTCACATTCCTATTTATACAGCACGTAAACATTGCAGGGTTTGCACCGCACACTCACCATGTTACTGCATAACTTGTTCAATTACATTTAGTCTATTTATCAATTTTTTTTATAATTAATTATTTGATATTTTCAGATTGTAAGTGTCAAGTAGAAACCAGATAAGTATAGCGTATTATTGTATATGTTGGTTTGTTTGTTTGTTTCTGTTGGTATATACAGATATTTATATAAATTAGGTAGCTTTACAATTTGAAATAATCTCAATCACTATGAGGAAACATGAGAAAAAAAATTAAACTCATAGTAATGACTTTACTATTGAATTATCTGACAGAACACTCGATATTCTCAAAATGTTGTACTTTTATTGCATTACTTTTTCAATTAAATCCCATGACGATTTTTTGTTTTTAACTGTATGATTTGCTGTTCAATAAATTGATTATTTTGACTGGTTTTTGTTCAGCGTGTACCTGTCAAGTAACAAACAGAAAACTATAGTTATATATACTATAGTTCATTATATAAAGAGAGTAATACAAATGTGTTAAGTAAAACAATAAACATGTCATGATTGTGATGTATGATATCACCCGTTATGTCTACAAAAAAGGTGGAAGATACCAAGAGACATTTAAACGCATAACGTTATAATTAAGTACCCAGAACGACAAAAAGACAATCAAATGAATACAAAATACAACAATCAGGATTGCGTTGTTTTCTATATGTATCTTCATCTACATTACATAACGTGTGATTATTTCAGTAATAAAAGTAAAACAATACACATGTCATTAACGTGATGTATGTGTGACTCGCGAGTCGTCTACAAATGAGGCGAACGATACCAAAAACACATTCCAATGCATTGGTCGAATATAAACTGACACCGCCATGGCTAAATCCTAGTCCTACAAAAACACCAACAACAGTCGTCAAACAAATTGTGTGATTTCATGCACTGATTAATACATTTACCGTCATTGGAAATGCTGAAAGGA
Organism: Mytilus trossulus; assembly: GCF_036588685.1. NCBI lineage: Eukaryota > Metazoa > Mollusca > Bivalvia > Mytilida > Mytilidae > Mytilus > Mytilus trossulus. The sequence goes on from NC_086377.1 coordinate 8,774,386, forward strand.
AAAAATTGGTAAACCTGTATAGTTACCAAAACTGTTGGCAGTTTGTTTTAGATTTATGAGTTTGACTGTCCCTTTGGTATCTTTCGTCTCTCCATTGAAGTATGTGTCCTTGGAAAACACACATCAATATGATTATATCGACCTGACTTCCATTCTTTTTAGGTTTCTTAACAAATTATAAATGTACAAAGCGCCAAATCACACAACTTTTACATTGCAATAACTGGCATCATTATATCTTATTGACTATACTTTTAAAAAATATGACAAAAACAAACTGTCATCTACAAATGTTCTCCTATCACATTACTACTTATTGCAATAATTATATTGGAGATAACTTAATTCATTTCTAAATGGTGTGCTGTATTTAATGGTTATTTATTTGATTATTTCAGGCGGTAAGTGTCAAGTAGCATACAGATAAGTAATTTACACCTATATAATATGCACTTTAAAATGTAATAATATGTATATAAAGGTGTTAGAAGAGTTGCAAAGTTAAACAATAAAAATACCATTGTGAGAGAGAAATTTTCTCAGTACCGCTGTTCGAAAGTCGTATATCGAATGAGAGAAAACAAGTAGGTGTCACGTAGAAAACAGATAAGTATAGCGTATAATGGTATATGTAGGTCATTATATAAAGATATCTGTACCAATTAGTTAAGTAATAATGAACATTAGATAAACCATTAAAATGATGTATGGTAGACGCGAGCAAAGCTCTAAAATTTGAAATCATCAACATAACTATTAGGCAAGATGAGAAAACAAAATCTAACTCATAGTAATGACTTTACTTTTGAATTATCTGACAGAACACTCAATAGTCTCGAAATAATGTACTTTTATTGCATTACTTTTTTTAATTAAATCCAATAACGCTTTTTGCTTTTGCCTGAATGATTTGCTGTTCACTATACTGATTATTTTGACTGATTTTTGTTCAGCGTGTAAGTGTCAAGTAACAAACAGAAAAGTATAATTATATATACTGTAGTTCATTATATAAAGGGAGTAATACAAAGATGTTAAGTAAAATAATATGCATGCCTATAATATGATGTATGATAGCCATGCGGTATGTCTATAGAAGAGGCTGATGATACCAAGATACATTCAAACTCATAAAGTAATTTTACCTAACACGACAAAAGGACAATCAAATGAATACAAAATACAACAATCAGGATTGCTTTGTTTTCTATATTTATTTACATTACATAACGTGATTAATGCAGTAAAGTAAAACAATAAACATACCATAATTATAATGTATGTGTGACTCGCGATCGGTCTAATTAAATGGCGAAAGAAACCAAAGAGAGATTCAACAGCATTGGTCGGATATCAAGTATAAACTTACACCGCCATGGCTAAATCCTAGTGAGACAATCAGATAAACAACAGTTTACAAAACAAAACGTAATCTGATGTCATTTCCTGTCTTCTAGATTTTCCTTCATTGAACATACAAAATCAAAAATGAGTAAAACTTATGACGTATAACAACCAAAACTGTTGACGTTATTTGGAATCAATACTCAACATAAATTCAATATCTGATTGTCCTTTAAATTACCGATTCTTGATAAGTATTCATCAGGTAGTGACGTTCAAAGACATGGTATCCTGCTCAGTCCTGTCATAGAATAAGTTGTCTCCTTTGTATTAGTCAATCAAAATCAGGAGTATAATAAAAGAAACTGTCATTTAACAAAATGTTTTTTTTTCTATATTTTTATTACGTATTCAAGTAATTCTATTAAAGTTGGTAAATTCATTGCAGAATTGTATGCTGTAATTTATAATTATGTTTTTTGTTTTTTTAACCGCTTGTAAGTTTTAAGTAGAAAACAGATAGGTATAGCGTACATGTACATAGACAATTTATAATGTAAGGTTGTTGATGCAATGGTGGTAGTAACATAGTTAAGAAAAGCAATAAAACCCACCACCTGAATGATGTATCTTTTACGCACGTTGGCCATTACAATTGCGGAAGATCATATAGAGACATTAAAAATCATTAGTAAAATGTAAACTAAACAAATACCATGGCAAAAAACAACCCAAAAAGACAGGGTGATTTTAGAGACGATGAAAGCCAATACAGTTTTAAATGAAAATAGAGAACATGCACAAAACTGGTTGAACTATCACTAGAACAACTTTTTCTTGAGGATGTTATATAAGAGTCTAGGGTTAACGTTTCTTACATATCCGATAATTTGTCAAACTTTGGCAGAAGATATTTGGGATTCAGAAATCAGGTTTTTAAAATATATTTTTATTTGCAGTCTTTTTCTTATAGATGGTTTTGAATTAATTTAGTTTTACTTGAAATATTTTTAAACCTGCATTGATTTTTATGAAACTTGGGCTTTATTAATACTGTATATCGTTTTGTATACAATGTGAAATATCTGATAAATCCATAAATCAACTCATCATAGATAGTTATTAAAACTTTGATTATCAGATAGTCTGTATTGTTTTATCGTAAATAATCCAATTCTGAGTGTTTTTTCTCGCCAATTAATATAATACAGAGTGACGTAATTGATAAAAGTAAGAACTCGTTTGTATTGGTTTTTTCTAACATGATTGTTAAATAATTAACAACTGGATACCATAGAATATAAAACATACAGAAGTATTTTGTTATCATGATTGTTATAATTTCCTAATATATAATCAATCCTGAGGTTTCAATATCCATTTACAATTATTATGGGAGAAATATATTCATTTTCATCATTTCATTTGCTTTTTATTTGTATATTTTTACTTTTTTTGTAATAGCTCCCACATTTAGAAAATTACAGTATCTTCTAAATATGATTAACATTTCCAGACAAAATGCTGAACTTAATATGCACAAGTAAAACGTTGTATCTGATGTTTTTAGATGAGTATTTCCCCTTTCCCCTTTCGTTGTTCTCTCAAATTATTCATCAAATTTTAATTGAATTTACAATTCTTTTTTCAGGGGCATGTAAGTACCAACCATATAAGTATGTTGTGATAAGTTTAAACAAAATGAAAAATAAAAGAGCATGTGATATTGAAAATTGTATCTGATATTTATTTTTATTAAATGGGAAAATATATTAAAAAAAAGTTCGTTCCTCTTGTATCCTTTAGTTTATGTTATAAGTGTATAGTGTACGTATACACATTCATGGTACTGTTTGGTTCTAAAATAATACAACCAATTTTAAGGAGCCACGTTATCTATTATATGAGAATTGATATGGCATTTTGATGTAGCAACATTTTTGTTACATTATTTAAAACATTTTGTTATACAGTAAATATTGCATCATTTTACAACTTCATATAGTATGTTATTTTAATTCACAATTGTCGATTTGTACTTATTTATCTTTGATTATAACTAACTTACGTCAACTTGTTTAAGGATGAAAACACCAAAGTGTCTTTCGAAATTCTTGGTGTATAAAAACAAAAATCACATAAATTATGCAATTCATAATAGAAGTTGTTTGATGTAATGTTGTTATTAAAATAGCTAGGCAATACAATACACATACCCTTTAAATAATGTCACACAGACGTGCGTTACGACTACAAAAGAGTCGGAAGATTTAGAGTATCGTTAAAATGGTATAACCAGAAATGTTTTAAGCCAATGACATATGATAACCGGAACAGTTGAAATATTAAACCATAAAAAGCAAAAGCAAAACAAGTTTACTCAACCTCAGTTCAACTTTACTTTTGTGTGGTGCAACCTTAGTTCTCAACTGATTTCTAACTTTATAAAGCGACACGTTTAATTAATACACATACTGTTTATCACATTCCAATGTTTGCCATGCTTGATTTATATACTAATTCAATAATGAAACTTCAAAATAATCTACTTTCACAACTACCTATGGTATTCTTATATTGTCGTTGTTATCTCTCATTGCTAAATTGTATGCTGTTTTCTGTGGTTATATTTCTATAAGTTGTCCCTCAAGTTAGTGTCAAGTTAGGCAAACACATAGGTATGGACATTAGTAATTTATAATATAAGGTTTTGTTAAAATGGTAGTAGTAGACTATTAGATTAATAGTAAATAATACAAACTTAATTTGTATCTCAGACAGGTTCGTCTACAAGGAGACAATGCCATGACAAACAGCAGTATACACAAAAACAAAATCAATATTTTGAGTCATGTTTTATAGCGAAGCGGAACAAATAAGAAATTTTCAATTCTTGAGTTTGACTATCTGGTACCTTTCAGCCCACTTTCATGGAGTATACTGCATGAGAAACACTGTAAGCAGAGATGGTGAAATAAAAAAAGTTTAAAAACAAATTTATTTGGAAAACTGTTTTGACTTATCAACATAAATAAAAATGGTTAAATCAACTCAAGGTCACCTTTATTCGTTTTTGAATTATACAATATTATGCTGTATTCAATGATTATGTATTTGATTTTTTTTCAGCCGGTAAGTGTCAAGTAGCAAACAGATAAGTATAGAAAACAATTATATATGCAATTTATAATATAACGATAGTAAGACAATTTATGAAGATAAATATCTAAGAAGTGTTTTAAATTTTGTAAGAATTATCTGTGGTTTTTTTTAAACCCTTTTATTTGTGTTCTTAAATAACAGCTCTCAGCTTTTCAAATATGAGAATAAATTGATTAGAGTCCTTTCGTTTTGAATTTTTCTCTGAGTTTAGTATTTTTGTGAGTTTACTATTTGTGAAGTGATAAGACATGATTAGATATTCGAGACTGAGTTTTTAAAGCTTGAGCCATGTGCTTGTTTATGTGTACAGCCCGTGTTTTGTGTACATGTGTTGAAAAGAATGTCGGCAATTATGTATGTTTTGCATTTCCATAATTATTCTGTCTCGCAGAAAAAAGCAAAACACTTTAAAAAATTCAAAACGCCCGAAAAGTTACGTACACTTGACGAAGCGGAACAAGTCACACATAATTAGTTCAGATTTGTTGCTACAGTACTATGATTCCAACGCCATTACTTTAAATAACTTTGGGGGTACTTTTGTGTAATCATAAAATAAAAAGGTTAAATGATGTGCAATCATGTTTTTTAACGTCTTGCAGTCTTGAAACGGAAATAATTCACAGCCTTTTCGAGTACGACTTTCTATTATTGACACTGTTGCATTTCCGTTAAACAATCATCACATTCAAAACGAAGACGATCCAAGACAGAGTAAGAATAGTTAAACTCACAGGGACTTGTTTCTATCGATTGGAAGAACCACTATCAACGTATATATACGAGATATACGTTGATAGTGGTTCTTCCAATGGATAGAAACAAGTGCCTGTGGTTAAACTGTCTGATTTATTCTTCCCAGTTACTTTATATTTGCTACATAAAATGAATTGTAATAGCATTTTATTAAGTACTTGGACGAGGAATCAGAAATTTCATCTGACAATGTTGACAAGAATGATGATGTAAAAGCGAAAACCAGTGACGAGTTCAGATATGAAATGATTTCTGTATCTTCTTCATGGTAAGTCCTATATTTATTCTTATTGAAAGAATATGAATCTTACAAATTTGACAGTTCATACAAATTTGTCTTTTGAAATATTGGCCGCTGATCACATTTTGACACATATCAATGACATACATGTAACTCTGTTAGCTGGATTCATAGCAAGTCAGTATTTAAAAAATCATTGGCACTGTAAACATACATTGTGAACAGATCATAAATCATGTTATGGAGTGGTATTTGCTAAAAATACCAGTCAAGGGGCTGTGAAATTTCCCGAGCCTGCAAGGCGATGGAAATCGGTCCCAAGACTCGTATTTTTCGTAAATACCACTCCATAACATGATATATCTGTTTAATTACACCGAATAGTTAAGGACTAAAATTCTCTGTACAGGTGAAGTTAATTTTTTTCTTTTACTTGTAAGCTGTAATTCATAAACATGTTTATGCATGTAATTATGCATGTAATTCAGGATTCATTGCCAGTCCGTATTGGAAATATTGGCCCTATATTCACATCTGATGTATGTAATACAGCATTCAGAACAAGTCTGTATTGAAAACGTTGGATTATTTAATAAAAGTGTTATGAACTGGCTGTTTCTGTATTGGCACTGGTATAGATTCTCGGTCAGCTGTATTGGCCTTCGACCCTACGGGTATCGAGGCCGTTACAGCAAACCTTGAATCTATACCAGTGCCAATACAGAAACAGCCAGTTAATAACACTATAATATTGACCATTTTCCTGACTTGGTACAGGGCTTTTTATGAAATAATGGTGTGCTTCCTTAGATTTTAAACTTTTTTTTTATATTTTTCAGTACCATGTAAGTGTTATGTACCAAATAGATAAGTATAATGTGATAAGTTTACCAAAAAAAAAGAAAGAATGGACATCATATAGTGAATCGTGTGTGTGGTGTTTTTAACGAATGGGAAAATATAACGCCAGTTCCCAAAAAAAACCATTATAATATATAAATGTTATAAAACCCATTCCCATTTAAGAAGCAATGTGATATTTTGAATTCTGTTTTTTTAAGAATAACATAGAGATGACTACACATATTACATAATTCTCTCCAATACTTGTGTGTTGAGACTAATATTAGAACGTTCATAGTACATTAAGCTTTCAATCCTATGAATATCTGATGTTTCATTGTTATATAATTCTATATTTTGTTAAACGTGGGTCTATAAAATAAAAAGGAAAAGGGGAATATGTCAAGGCTACAACAACCCGACCATAGAGCAGACAACAGCCAAAGGCCACCAATGTGTCTTCACATGTATAGCTACCTTTTTCATATTTTGTTCTATACTATAATTAACGAGTCTAATGTAGACGTATTTGGGGTTTACTGATTTAAAATCCTGTAGTCGTTTATGACTTATTACAACCACTTGTTTGATGACACAGCTTGTTGTCAGTCCCTGACACTACCTTTTCAACATTTTTAACTATTATGAATCCTTCAGTTCAATTTGTGTAATCATCAATCACAACGATTGAATATACATCCATACAAAATGGGGTTATACATCAAAATAAGAGCTATCAAATAAAATAAATAGCAAGATAGTCTTTCAGAGATTATCATCAACATCACCTTTGTCAAGTTATTATAACAAATGTAAAGTGTTGCCTACACTCTTTAAAACAATAAATAGAAATGTCCCTTATTAAATTCGATACGAAAATGATCATGTGTGACGTATTAATAATGTCTTCGCACGCAACTTCTTCGTCCTTACCATTCTCTAAAACAAGTAGTGTTAGTAAAACAATAATACTGTATTGTCAGCTATACAGATCCCTACATGACACTATGTGAACCAATTTAAACGTAAAGTTTGATAGGGATGTCCGAGCGACTTGTTTTATATAATTAGGTCTTTTCTCATTGTAGATGTTCATGTGGCGGGTAAGTACTGCAGATAAAACTTACAATCCATATTGCTCTTCGATGACTTGACATTACATAGTATGAATTCGTCATAAAACGACGTAGAGATTAAAGTATTCATTTAGTTTATCAATTAAATTAAATATGACATGCGTATTTTTGGTTGTTTTGTTTTATTCTTCCATTTAGCATATGATAGCATTACTTAATATGATTATGAGTATGCGCCTGTCACAAGTCAACAGCCTTTAATTCAGTGGTTGTTACATATTTGTTGTTCGTTTTGAACAAAAATTAGGCCGTAAGTTTTCTCGTTTAAATTGCTTAACATTTTTCATGTCAGGGCCTTTTTATCGGACTATACGATATGGGATTGGTTCATTGTTGCAGGCCGTAAGCTGACCTATTATTGTTAATTTATTTGTCATTCGATCTCTCTTGAAGAGTTGTCTAATTGGAAATCATTCCACATCTTCTATGTTATTTTTACTGCAGTAATTCCTTTCACTTGCGTTTTATAGCGACATGGGAGATGAAGAATGACATACTTTATGTATAACTAGATTTTTTAGAAGGACACTTGTCTAATTGTTTAGTTAGTTATAATGGATGTCTCTTGTATAAATTGTTTCCATTTGAAAACATTTGGTAAGTTATTATATTGGATAACTACTCACTGAAAACAAAAACATTTCAACGCATAAAGTATTAATATAAGCTATATAAATCAATAAACAGAACTGTCATGCACTGTTAAAAAGGGGCTTACATACAACTTGAACAATACAGTACGATATTTATACATCGGAAGCCTTGACTAGAATGACTTCTGTACAATTAAAACTGAATTTAAACTTCAATAAATACTATTTATCGTGTCAAATCATGACCAAATCCAAGAGCAAACAATTGAACAACATCAGTTCTTATTCATTAAATCAATATATTAAGTCAATTTGTCATTTACGAGCTAAAACAAACAACGGCAGGTAGTTTTAAAGATTGAACGACTCTCAATGTTTAAGAAAATCATGCGCCAACAACGTTGACGAGTAACAATTTAACATGAATGATAGACCAATTGCATTCAAATTGCATAGAGTAGACATTACAACAACTGCATACTTGCACGTTTATATACGAATGCACATATGTTATTACGATGCATACATTACAATAATAATATATAGTCAAATCATTTGTTTTAGACGACTGGGATTTATTGGTAAATGTTAAAGAACCAGTCTGCAACACACATTGTATTCCCCCTGAACTGAACAAAAGAAAAGATTAAAACTTAATGGTTTTTTTTCTTCTGATTTATGTTACTTTTTGTTGATAAATGTACGATTTAAGTTACATCAGAATAGAAACTTTACAACAGTTTACTACATTGTTGGTTTAGCCACAAATTATCATAAATAATGTTGTACGTGTTGCATCACATTAATCATTCCAACTTGGATATACTTATTACTGATGAAAACGACTGTGTTAATTTCGAAATAGTTTGTGTTTTACTTCACTGCATACAATTGATACAACAATTTATGTTTTGTTATTATGCGTTGCTAGAAATAAGTTGCTTCAAATTGAATTCACCTATCTATCTATCTTAAAAGTTATCTAACTAATTAATGTATAGACATACTAGCATTTAAAACAAATGAGTGATACACAACAGATTAAATGTATAATAGGTTGCATTTCCGTAAATATTGACAATGCAATTTCCAATAGGAACTCCTTTTACGGCTAAACCTGTACCACTTTTACTATGAAGTTTTGAAAAAAATCTTATCCTAGAATTGAAAGTTCATATGCACCACAAGTTTTTTCAAAGGTCAAAATATATGGCTGTGCGGCATATTTTCAACATTTATATGCCCTGAACTTCTCAGAGTTTAAACTAACACTAATTTTCTTAACTACTCACTACCTCGAATCAAAGGTTACCACAGATTTCAATGTAAACAATATGCACATGTCAATTTGACTGGTAACATTCCCAAGTTATGTCTCTCTGGGATGAAACACAGAGAGCATAACTGGGAACCAGTATGTAAACAAAATTAATTTTCTATGAATATTCAAGATCTCCCCAAAAGAGGCGTGTTTTGAGAAACAGCAGTATTTACAAAGTGCAACCTATAAGACATATATTTGAAAACTCATTGTTTCCGCGATTAAACTTATAACCATGTATATTACAATTTAATGATAGTACCTACATGAATTTACTATACATATTTTAGATCTTTCTTATGTGAATTGTTAATTGTCGTGTGTTATAGAATGTCATATATTAAAACTATTTTCTATCTTCAGCATGTAATAAACTTTCACATTGGTTACCAAAGATGTTTTAACTTGTTCGACTACCTCGAATACCACTTGCTAAGGGAATCTCCGTTTATAATTTGTCTCATAGTATGTGTTTTAGTTTAATTTGTTTCTGAGAGAAGCTCTTAAATGATTTGTTTTTTCCATGGCTAGATAAATCGGGGATAAACGAATTGCGACACGAACAGATTTAAAAAAAAAAATACAGGATGGTTATCTAGCCCCTTTATATATTTTACAAATATTTAAGACAAAACTGACCCCTAAATGCATTGGCATGGATTAACTCTGATAACCACTGTACAAACAAGGCATATGCATCTAACTTTCCGAACGTTTTGGACAGACATTCCCGCATGCATAGGCATGGATTACATTGTAACTCTGATATCCACTGTACAAACACGACATTAAGTTTCAATTTTCCAAACGTGGATGTATCGTGATGTCCATTGAAATATAATATAGTACTCCTGCGAGGTCTACATTCGATACTTCTCGGGTCTTAACATATATATTATGTTTACTAAGTTGTCAGATCATATATATTAACGGTATTCAACCCAATGCTTCGAGTGTTTAAAATCCGATATAGACTTAAAGGTCACAAGTCACAAAAGGCTTCGGAGTTTGGAATATCGTCTTTTTCCGCTGAAAGAGCATACATTTTTTAAGAGCAGGTGTAGTCCAATTTTAAAACGTAGGAATTTCACGCTCTATTTAAGTGTTAAAAACCAAATGTAGGCCTTGTGCTGTTTCTTCTCTTGTTGTTGTCTATTTTTTTTTTCGTTTCCCATTCTCAATTGTAATAACTCAGTCTGGAACTATTTGAATAATATGTATGCCAAAATCAAATATTTAAGCTGTGTTATTCAGTTGATATTTTATTAGCATTGCAATGAATGTATAAATGTTACAAAAAAGCATCCTGCATAAACCGCTGTCTTTTTTATTGTTGCCGACAGATAATTGTGAGGTTATTTTGATCAGCTTGTTAATAATGTCACCAGCCAAACGAAGACAACACTGACAAACCATTCTTTATTACTTTTTACTAGACGAAAAGTTTGTTTAGTTCCAATTCCCCCTTTGTCCTTTATATACATTTTCTTAAAAAGGCAGTATACGTAATGTTTCTTAATATGTTATTTCGTCATCTCTTTTCAGGAGTATGTACACAAATTATAGCTAAATATAATATATTAGCACACAAAACGCATGAACGTTGCCGCCAAAAGCGTTTAAAAAATATCCCAAAGCGAAAAGTGCATAACAAACCAAAAATAATAAAGAGTCTACTATGAAGAAAACATGTTATATATTTTATAAAATTATTCTCCAAAGATACGTAAACAATAAACAACCATAGGTCACAGTACTGACTTGGATACATTTCTTTTATTTGCGTACATACATAACTAATGTGGCGGATTGAAACATGTTAGCGGGATCTCAACCCTCCCAATAAACTGAGTACAACATAAGAACGAACTATAAAAATCAGTTAAAAAAGGCCTATGTCAGCAGATGGAAACAAATTCAAATACTATATAGTTTGAGCCTGGTACTGGTATATCCAAACAAATCATAGACACTAAATACAGAATATTCGCAGTCACTGACAGCTAGTTGAAAGCCACTAATAACTAAAGGAAAAATCATGCATCTGAGACTGAATTATCAATCAGTAACACCCAATTTCCAATACACCTTATCGCTACTGAGTCCAATCCGGGAAAAACAGTCATTTATACAACTTCCTGTTATAAACCAACATAACCTGTATGCTAATAAGGAGGTATAACAAAAAAAAATAATGCATTAGAGCTCGAAAAAATGCGCACAATTGCATCAATATTCTTGGCGCATTACTGTCCTTTCAAAACATGACGTCATACAAATGACAAAACAAAGCTGAAGGTGTTCCAATTAAGTCGAGGATGTACATAACACTGCTGGAAGAGAACTCTGTAAACTCAGCTGACTGTTTGTTTATCTCACGTTCTATTGCTAAGCTTCTAAATGATAAAAAATAGTTTTTGTCGAACTGTAATTTATCCAACAAATATTTTCAGATAAAGTGTCTAGTACAAGTTGTTTAACATTTTGCTATTTTTGTCAGCGGACCAAAGTAAATATTGAGTGAAAATTTTATGAAATGATAACGATCCGATCCATGTCAAACATAGCCGACACCCCGCATGTGCCGTTGTACACAATGAAAAGGATCCGACTTAATTTAAGTAGAGATGAAAGGTACAACCTTAACCCACCAGATCCGAATTATATTACAATAAAGTGTAATTTGAGGTAGCTGTTGTTTTGTTTTATATTATATTGCGTTATTCGAATATTATCTAATTTCATCAAGTCAACATGGCTGCTCACAAGTTACACAATGTCAACAAGTGGAGTTGATGGTATCTTTCAAGGAAAAAAAATACCAAATTTAAAATTGCAAATGGTTTGAAAATGATATGAATTAAAACATTTTGTCTAGCAGTTATTCTAAAAATAATTCATGCCAGCTATAGTTCTATTATTATTATTAAATTTATCAAGCAGGGGGTCAATAGAACAGCAACACACACGGCGAACCATTTTTGATCAAATTTCAATTACCGTATTTTTCCAATTAGAATCGAAAATATTCATGTAAGCCCAGGATAAAATTCGAATAGCACGGCCAAGGGCAAGTTTAAATTTCTAATAAATCTATGGCTTCCATGAATAATATAGTGCAATTTAATCTTTCATTTTTATTTACAATTATACAAAATGCAATATATAACACGAACAAGTAGATAACTTATATTTTGAGTACACCAAGTCGATACATTAGAAGTCAATAACATAAAGACTTGTTTGTAAAGAGTTTAAAATTTAAAATACACGACATATATATATATATAGTCCATCAGCTGGTAGGGCAAAATTTCAATTCTGTGTTACACCCGAGGGTACCGCAATTTGTTTGTATAATTTAAAGAGTAATATCTGAAGAATATTTTAAGAGGTGTTAGACTTTTGAAAAAAGTGTCCAAAATGTTTAAAAGGGGACTTATTTAAGGGTATATCAAAAGTTTTGTTTTGCACTTATTTACAGAAAACTGTAAAAATAACCAAGTTTTCAGTACTATTCCTTATTAAATGGAACACATCATATCTTATTAAAACGAAGGCTAATTTTTAATTCATTTTTAAATCGTAGAGGACCAATAAAAAAGGGGGAGGGCAATTTCCAAAAGTCTTGATTTTGAATGAAAAGAAGCATACGTACTATATTTCTTGATAAAATGGTGCATTTTTTTAACATTGAAAAATAGAGCAATTAACGGCTGTTGAAAATATATTTAAAGGTAAAACACAAAAACATAGAATCAACGACAAACACAAACATAAGCAACCAGAAATGCACAATTCTGTCACAAATTTATAAATCACATTCAAGAAAAAACTCTCATACCAAAACACACAAAACTGTCAGGGTTTCTAGATCTCTATTTTTTTTTTATTTTTTCAACAACCAAATCCCCACATTTGAAGGTCATGAAAGAAGGTCAATCCATAGAATCATCATCAGTTTCAAACTATTTAAAGCCCACATTTAGCTTACCTGTGATACATTTAAATATGAACATTACTAAACTTCGTTTATAAAACAATTATAAAAGACCAAAGCTATTGATGGTGATATTTATTCACATAAATATTTGTGGTTAGAATTTTATAAACTGATAACAAATATGAGCATTACATAATTAAGCAGCTGGTAATTCATTTATACAAACCCGATAATGTATCTTGTAAAAACCTTCCAATCCTTTATATACCAATGTATATCAGTGGTGAAGACTTGTATCATGTCGGAATTCGGGCAACGCATTATTGCAGAATATTTAGTGAATATTCAATTATCAATTAATTGAATATATCTGCTAATGCCAGTAATTGGATATTTTTTGCCAAGTTTTGGGTATCCAATTTGCACAAATCTACTGTACAATAGATAAAAATTGTTAACTGTATATAATTCATTGTTATTGCAGCAAACTCTGAATTAACGAATTAAAACTACTGTCTCTTACATTCAAAACTTTAACTTAAACTTTAGCACAGTTACTTGCTTCCAGACTAGTTATCTTTCGGTTGAACCCCAATTAGTTTATTTCGTATACACAAATCACAGTATGTCCATTTTTTCTGTGTACCTGTTCCTTCTTTCAATGAAATAGCATCATGTTATATGTTTTTGAAAGTAAGTCAATAAATCAAATATTTTTGTAACAGTCCATAATACGTCATAACAGTTCAATAGATACGTATCATTATCATTCAGTCCATCTTTGATATTTTCACTGTCGGTTCTGCTTCCTCAACTCTCTCGATAATTTGGCAACGTGTCTGTTCCTTTATAATTTCTTCAAAGCCAAATTCATCTGTTTATCGAAACCAGTAATGTTTAAGATGCTGGATGTCGTAGACGAAAGTACCCTTCCCTGCTGTAAGGGTCCTGATAGTAAGTATCCAAGCTTTGACTTCATCGCGATCGGTCCATCTCCTCGTATTTCTTTGTCTTCGATACAGTCCCAATAGTGGTTGGCTCCACTAATTAATGATATCTCAAAATAATCGTATTTGGTAACTAGATGAGCGAGTCTCAATCCTTTTAGATAGTTCGTATCTCGGTTAACGTTGCGCATGTGATTGTGAAGATGGACTGCTATTGTAGGGTGAATTAAACTTCAATTGGAAATTTACGCCTATTTCATGTTTCAATGTGTACGGTGGATTTACGTAGTTCTCTCGTGCTAGTGTTTTCCTTTCCAAATGCCGATAGGTGAACAACTTCAACTCCTTCAGTTTTCAAATTCAATTTTTTCGCTAGATTATCTGTTAAAAAAGATCTTTGTGCACCTTCATCAAATAAAATATTCGTATCCGTACACATACTACCTGACCATACAGGAGCTATAGCTGTCTTCAATAGCACAGTTGTGCGCATCGATGAATGTAAAATGTTCGTATCTTCCTTGTTTTCAGTAGTATTGATGAGACTTACAGATGTAGATTGATTCTGACTTTGATTATTCTGTATATCTTGATTGTTTGCAGTTTCCCTGTAACCATTGTTACTTTCATAATCTGGAATGATGTCTCTTGTCACAGTGTCTACATGTTCTTTTAGATTTACACTCATTAGCATGATGATTTCCTAAACAATTAAATCATAAATTATCACGAATTACGATAGACATTCGGGCTACGTTATCCCTAATATGGGTACAGTTTGTTGGCGCATGTATCTCTTTACAAAAAACACATGGTCTCTCCGTAAATTTCTGTGGTTGGCTCTTTGAGTTGTGCGTGTATTCGCGGTGATTCTATTCCTGTATGAAATAAACATGTAGATGCGGTTGTGAAGTGATTTTCTGAAGACTCGAGCTATTTACCTGTATTTTTTCCCGCCTCCATGATCTGAATTTCGTTGAGTATACTCTTTTTCTAATCTTTCAAATTTCAACTTGACGGTCCGTGTTGTCTTGCTAGGTTCTGGCGTATTTCTGCTGCAACTGGTTCAAAATAACTGGTACCAGTAGTAAATCATAAGTGTCTGTAGTCTGTCCGAGTGACTCTAAACCTCGAACGTAAAACTCAGTTTTGTCATTATAATTGCGGAGGCTTACTAAAGTATAAATCGGCGGCGAAATTTCTAGTAGAGCTTGCATGTATGTTTGTATTATAGTATGTATCTGTCCATACCTCTCTTGTAATAACGAAAAAAACTTTGCCGTAGTTAGTGTTTGTCATAGAAAAACCTGATATGGTCTGAAACGCTTGTCCCTATAGTAGTGACTTTAAGTAGTTAGACTTCTGTACGTCGCTGAGTGTTGGATTTGTGTGAATAGATGTTTCATATGAATCCCAAAAGGATTGCCAATCTAGAATATTCCCTTTCAAAGTTCAACTTTGGTAATGTGTGGTACTGATTATTTTTGCTAGAAGACGAATGTAAACTTGGAATACGCTTGGAATACGCATAGTAGTAGTTCGTAGAAGGAGTAATCTCTGATATAGCGGGGTTACTTGTATAAAACGAGGCTGCATTCGATTTTACATGAGATTTCGACGTGAAACAATTGGCGTACGGGTTAAATTGAGAGGAGTCGCTTGCGGGTACACTATTTGATGTAGGTGAAATCAAGGTATGCATGGGTGTATCAGAGGGAGAAACGTGACTAGCTTGAAAAACGGTAGTATTGACGGGTAAATTATGACTTTTCGACTTGGAGGGATTGATGAGTTTTCTAATTTGACGAATTTTTTAATCTAAATCGAACATATACTCATCTGTTTGTTGAATTTCATCCACCACGTCTTCATCCGAGCTTGCGTCCACAATTTTATCATTCAGATCTTGAAGAATATCCTTTTTCTAAACACGGAATCTAAAATAGCTGTGACGTCCTCCATTTCGGAAGTGTCTCGTATCTCTCCAAAATTCTTCTTAGGTCTTGTTATTCCTCCTTATGTCCGGAACGAACGGCTTTCAGCTTTGTATTCATTTTCCCTTTTGGTAAGATGCTTGGAGAGCAATTTAAAAAGAGAGAACATAATTTTATTAATAAAACATCTTAATTCTATAAAGATTTCTTGCCAACCTACTTTACACAAACGAGAGCTTACTTTGGTAGTATATTTATATTCGGTTATAGCTATATTAGCAGGGTTGATTTTTGTTTTTCCGTATAACCGCAATTTACTCAATTTTCTTTGTAATATATATATATACTAGTAGTAACAAGGATATTGTTTCAGGGGGTCTTTATAGTTTGTTGTTCATGCAGTGTAAGCTAATGCTCCGTGTTGAAAACCGTACTTTGGCCTATGATGGTTTACTTTTAGGAATAGTGACTTAGATAAAGATTTTTCTTATTGGCATTCATACCACATTTTCTTATATTATTCTGCTCATTATTGAAGTCAATGATCTAGTTAATCAAGGATTTTACTTTGCAATGACTACAATAGTGATACATTTTGATATAAACAGCCTCCTCTATTAATAACAACTGTTTTCTTTGAATCTTAAATACGTAATAAGATAAAACAAAGGTTTGCATTATTTCGCAAAGGTTTGCGTTGTAACGCAAACATTGGAAGAAAAATTTAAAAAAAAATATGTGGCGCTAATACGCTTCCGTAGATTTTAAGAAAGGAAGTGCATATGTTAGTTAATAATCAGTGCTCACCCAATTCATTTAGAATTGAAAAATCGTAATGTACAGCTGATAGAGTTGAGGATGAATGTAATTTTCAATCGAATGCTCACTTCATAACAATTTGAGGGAGGGACTCTTTCAGCACATTTCTAGCACATCTCGTTGTAACACAAGAAGACTTGACTATTATGGGGGATACTGACGATTGTATTGTTAAAAAATAGTTCTTTTGAATTATGTAGTACATGTCTTGATACTGACTGTTATTTGAGAAATATAGTTGGGTTTTTTCTATTTTGTTTTGGCTCCGATTGTGACTGAGGCTTATGGTGCTATAAAGATAATTATATCATATTATTATTGTTATAAAGTCTTTATGTTATTCCAATCATTATACCGCCGCTTCAAAAAAGTGGGGTATACTTTTTGCATCTGTCTGTCTCTCCGTCCTTCCATCCGTCCAGTTCATCCCTCCAGTTGATCCCTCCGTCCCATGCATATTTTCGTTGAATTTTTTCATGAACTACATTACAAGGATTTCTGAAAGGTTTATTGAAGTCGGCTATATTGTGTGATAAGTTTTCAGATTCGTCACTAAACCACTTCCTGTTTACCGAACACTTTTCACATGAAAGCCAAGTTAAAAAAAATTAGTTTGCACCATCACTGGTTAGTTATATGCTCTTTATAGACCCTTTAATTTGAAAAAATAAAATATTCTGTTCTGTTTTATACTATATACAGATTTCGAATTGAGTATATAGAAAGTATTCGAACTACCTAAGCCTGATGTTATATATACGGAATTATTTCTTTAAAAACATGTTTTTATACCTAAACGTAATAATACAGACGGACAATTTTTTTTATCCTGTTACCCTTATGCTTGACTTGATAAGTGTTGGACTTATGGATTGTCTGAGTATTGGGCTGTCGGAGCAATGGATTGTCGGACTATTGGGTTGTTGTACTAATGGGTTGTCAGACTAATTGGCTGTCGGACTAATGTGCTGTCGGACCAATAGGTTTTCGGACTAATGGGTTGTCCGACCAAAGGGCTGTCGGACTAATGGGCTGTCGGACTAATGGACTGTCGGACCAATGGGCTGTCGGAATAATAGCTTGTAACCTGAATGGCCTGGTTAACTAAAGACATTTCTAAAAGTTACCATTTGATCATAGGAGAACCTTTCTGGAGCCCTCTTTTCGTCATACATACACTACTATATTTTTCGACTTTCATGTAGAATTTTTTTTAATCTTTTCTGTTAATTTAAAAAAAGAAGATGTGGTATATTTGTTAATGAGACGGTCACATGCCATTATTCCGAAAAGATAAAAAAAAATCTACATGAAAGTCGAAAAATATAATGGTAGCTTTTAGAAATGTATTACGTTACCCAGGCCATATAAGGCAAACTATACAGTTAACAGTGACACCAATAACATTAAAACTTGATCTCTGTGTATATGTTACAGTGAATTTGTATAATCAGTGATTATGTAGAATCCCTGAAATTTTCAGGGATTTTGTAGAATCACTGGCCAGTTTAGGGAATATATATAATCACTAAAATTTTAAGGGATTATGTATAATCACTAGAAATGACGACAGGGATTATACATAATAACTGAAATGAAGAAATAGTTTTATTTATAAAGAAAATGAATAAAAGTCAAAGTATGTATGCTATAAAATCATATTGAAACAACATTACACTATATAAACATGAATTGTAGAATGCTAAGAACAAAATATCAAATGACAATTTGTTCTTTTTCAAAATGTTAAGCACAATATATCAAAATGTTAAACACAATAAATTAAAATAATATGCTTCACATCTGTTTTTATCACATTGACAATATCTAAATTTCATAAAAATTTTCCTTCACATATCAAATCAGATTTTATGACCCACCTGAGCATAAAGTGTTCAGAAAAACATCTGTACAAAAAGAGAATTAGCAACCTCGAACTGGTTAATTCAATCAAGATATGTTTCTTTTACCAGGCAATATCCTTTTTCAGACTTTTGTTGAACAATTACCATTATATTTTTTGTTTATTTCCTTTCCTTTTTTGCTATGAGAATATTACACCAAATGCTCTAAAACGTTGTTCAAATTGTCAATCCTTCGTTTTTCTATACATTTAGATATGTAAGATTTCTCTGTTTGGATTTCTTGTTCATTTGAACCAGAAACATGTCTCTGTTTGAACAAATACGAAAAAAAACATGTTCCATAATCTTCTTCACCATTTGTTTTACATGTACCATAAATAGCATGCTCTATGTAAGAATAGAACATTGATGTCCATTTCAAGCTTGCTTTCAATAAACAAACACTACATGTAAAGTTATTGCCAGAAAGGGAATCTTGATATTGTCAATTTTGAAGTCTTAAACTTTATCTCGAAACCATGTGTTGGTCATATCTTGAAGACCATCCTCTGAGTTTAAAAGCAAAATTATTTCATCTGGCAAGGAATATAAAAGTTAAAAAATGAGAATTTGTTTATATATTTTCATTTTTTTTTACCAAACAAAGGATCCTTAAATTATTCATAATCCCTGAAATTAAATTAGGGAATTTGTAGAATAATTATTAAAATATTCAGTGATTATGTAAAATCACTGGTCATTTTCAGGGATTATATATAATTACTAATGATTTTAGTGATTCTACATATTCCCTGAAAAATCAGGGATTCTACATAATCCCTGAGTATACAAATTCACTGCAACATATACATGTTGCATAAGATTTAATTGAGGCAAACCAAAATTATAAAATAGAAACCAACTTTGTGACAACTAATGCACTGACGAACATGGGTTAAACCTACTACAACTCCCCCCCCCCCCAGCGGCCCCAAAAACAATTTAAAATGCGACACGAAAGTGTTTATTTAAGTTTTTGCCCTTGTACCTTCGCATGACCTCATGAATGTTTACAACTTGTTGGGACTACAAAACATTGATAATTACAAAGAAAAAAAAGATTGGTATAAACTGCGCTGTTTCTAGTGTTGCAGTTAATTGAATGTGTGGAATTTGTATTCAAATTATTACTGTTATTAATCTTGTATTTATGCAGACATTCTAAGCTTAGTGGTTCCATTCCAAATCTCGGGATTAATGCAGTCTTTTGTAAAGGTTACAGAGACAGATACAGAAAATAAGAGCGTAATGCATGTAAAGGTTAAAAAAAACGTTGACAATAGCAAAACATTTTTTTTGAAGATTCATCCTAAAAAAATGATACCTCTATTTACCGGTTTACTATCTTAAAGGAGAGGAGGGGGATTTCAGAGGGATAAGAAGTGTGCTTCAGCTGAATCCCCCTCCCCAAAACACACACACACAACAAGATATTATGTTATCGGAATCTAGAACTTGTGAGATATATGTAGAACGACATATTGATACAACTATATTGTTTGATAATTCTGATTTGATAGTTTTGCCGGTAATAGCATAATTATTTTACCGGGATTAGCACAATTCCAACTTAGCAGATGTATTATATTTGTCTATCTCGGAGATCCTGAATTTCAATTGCGGGATAGTAGTACAACAAAGCAGTTATTGATGATATGTTAATAGCTACATGTATATATTAAGAGGATTCCATTATACTGGACTTCCGATATTAGCTATCACCCTTTGCCTATTATTATTTTTAAAATAACCACCAACTTAAAATGTGTTCAATTTGCCTGTCCGTCCATATCCGCCCGTCCATCACACTTCAGTTTCAGTTTAGAAATGCTTTGACCAAATGATTCTATTATTGGTTTGTTAATATTATGTTACGGATCAATGCTGGTGGAATAACATCTCAGACGGATGTGTGCCATAAGAAATTAAGAATTTTCTTACATTTGTTAGAGCCATATATATCTTGCCTTTATATAAGCCAGGTTGACACGGCTATTGCAATCCCATGAAGTTCATCATCTGTCAACCTTAAACCAAATGCTCCACAGGGCACAGCTTTATACGACCGCAGAGTTCTAACCCTGAACAGTTTGGGCAATTATGGACACAACATTCAAGCTTGATACAGCTCTGAATGTGGATTGCGATTAAATAGTTGACACATCATAGTTTTCTGACACAGAATAAATGTAGTCAAAGAACTTGAACTTAACAACTTAAAAATTGGACATTTACCTATTATGGTCCAATATCCAAAATCTAAATACATGGTTAGATTAAGCATATCAAAGAACCCCCACGAATACATTTTTTGGTTAAAAATCAACTAAGTTTAATTTTGGACCCTTTGGACCTTAAAGTAGACCAATTTGAAAACGGGAGCAAAAACTAAGAATCTACATTCACAGTTAAGATTCGGCATATTAAAGAACCCCAATTATTCATTTTTTTATGAAATCAAACAAAGTTTAATTTTGACCCTTTTGGTCCCTAATTACTATACTGTTGGGACCAAAACTCCCAAAATCAATCCTAAACCTCCTTTATTGTCATAAACCTTGCGTTAACATTTCATAGATTTCTATTTACTTTAAAGTGCGAAAACCAATGTTTTTGTCGGCGTTTTACGTTTCCACAAATTGCCATTACTTTTCCGGAAAAAAAATATGACGTTTCCGGAATAAAAAGTTTACAATTCCGCAAATAAATATCTTACTTTTCCGGAAAAAAAGTTACTATTCCGGAAAAATCAATTATTACTTATCCGCAAATAATATTAAAAGTAATCTGTTGATGAAAGCAAAGCCACAATAAAAAATATTTATAAGTTAAAGGTCTTCATTACATGCAAGTAAAATTTATCATTAAAATGTATATATATATCAAAGCGTATGTTCAAAAGTCAGCACTTATAATCAGATATATCTTGATATGAGTTCATAAGTCAGTTCTGGCAGACTATTTTGGTGTAGCCAACACGTCTTACAAAGTCCACAGTAGTACATTCACCATTTACAAATTTTGTATTGAGTTCGAGAAGGAAGTCCATCGTCTGCTTTTCATATTTCCCAACGGATGTTTTTACAGTTAGAGTTCTCATCTTTATGTACGATGTTGTTTGTAGTTTCAATAACACATCGACAAAGACAAAAATGTTAAGATGGGTAGCGTAAAACTGCTCGGCACCATTCGCTGTTCTCTTATCCTTTGGTCAGGAGGTGATGTCCAAATGGTTGGTGGTAATCTCGTCTTGCAATCTTATACACAATTCCAATATATAATCGGCAAACTTCATGCATGTATAGCAAGATGGAGCATCGGCTATTAATTCAACAAAGCATTCTTCAATCATGTCAGTTTGAAAGTAAGCCAAACCAAAGAAATGTGTTAGCAATTTAACAAAGTCCGAATCTTTGTCTATGTAATCGGCACTCAAATAATGTATTTAATATATTCAAATATTAATAATTTACGAGGTAAATTTCCGGAAAAGTAATAAATACAAATTGCGGAAACGTATACTTTAAATTTGCGGAAACGTAGTATTGGGGTTTTGAAAAAAATAGCGGAAATGCAATACGCCCGTTTTTTCGGACGACGACACGCAATTTTCTTTTCAAGTATCTACTTGTATGCAACATTTAAAAAATTCAACTTACCCCCTCCCCTTTTTCCAAGCCCCCCCCCTCAACCCTAATGTTTCATGACATATTACATATCTTGAACAATCTGAAGAAAAAATCCCAGACAAGACTGTGAGTGAAGAAAAAATGAAGTCATATTCCAATTTGAACCATTTATTTATATATTTTTTTTACATAAATTTCTATTTATGCAGTTTTCTAGTGGATGTTGTTATGGATAATATGTCTTTCCGTGGTAACAATTGAAGTCAACAACACTTAACGATTGTAGTTTAAAGTTTGCGTTAGCCTTTATGTATTTTTCTTATCGGTTATGAAAAATTCAGGACATTTAAGCTCTTAAACTGCAATATTCTGCAAATGAAAACTCCGTTTCCATGGAAAAAATCGGTTGCTATGGTGATAAAACTAAAAAAAATCCCATACATTTTTCTATTAAATTTGGTAAAGTAGTATCCAAACTTCATAACTACAGTGCTAACTATTCTGTACACATTTGCACTTTTCTGAAAAACACCAGAGAAAATGTGGTAATTCAGCAAAAATCCCAATTTCAGAAAAAATGAAAATATACATTTTTGCACAAAATTTTACAAAAAAAATACAAACTTGGTTGACATGCAATCTTCACTAAAATGAAGCTTAAACCAAGTTCTATCAATGTTACATATGAAAATCAATGAAAAATGCATTATTCTATTCATAATCAGGCTCTGAAATATGGTGATTTAGCTGTTTTTGAAAGATTTTACAACGCTTAACAACCAAAAAATTGTGTGTCCGTTACCATGGCAACCACTTAAATTTTCCCACTCAAAATTATTTTTTGAGCATTTTTCATTTATTGCTTCTACTAGGCCAATTATAGATAAAATCTGAAACCCCCCATGTATCACATGTATATGGCACACTGCCTGGTTCTTATAAAGAGCTGTACTTAATATCTTATTGTTTAAAGTGTTATAATAAACTACATGACAAACTAATAGACAACCATTATGGATTTAATTGATAACGGTGTTGTCATCAGATATTCATATTACCTTACAATGACGACGATAAGTAACAAAATGGCACAGGAAGCCTCCAAAACATGTGAAATTTGCGTTAGCGCCTCAGGATCACAATACTGCTTAGAGTGCGAACAATATTTTGCGAAAATTGTAAAATCTTTCACAAGAGACTGAAATTGTCAAAAAATCACCAGTTTCAGTCTTCATCAGAGGATATTCCGGAAGCTAAATCTAAATGTAAGGATCACAATGAAAATGTCAGTTTATTGTTTAATACATGTAACGTAGGAGTATGCAGCAAATGTGTAACTGGAAATCACAAAGGGCATGCCTTTTCACAGCTTATGGATAGCATAACACAGCTGAAAGAGAAAACTAAAAAGGATGTGCGTAGAAAGGTACAGGAGGCACCTTTAAACATGAAAAAGATCGAAGAAGGTCAGCAGGCGTTTGATATGAAGATTGAAGTAATAGTTAAAGCTATTACCGAGGAAGGTACAAAGATAAAGGCTATGGTTGATAAATATATCGAACAGATGATTACATCGATCAAGAATCAATCCATGATGGAAAAGGACAAACTGGCAAAATCAATGGCAGGTTATAACAAGGTTTTGAAGTCGGGGATCCATCTAGACAAGAAAATACACGAACTAGACAAGAAACTAAACGAGGGAAAATTGTTAAAGTCTATACAGCTAATTACAGATGACATTGCGAAACTGAAATTAGAGCCTATACCAGAGTTTCCTAGCATACAGTATACTGCTAAGTCCGTCAAAGAAAACGACATTAAACAGCTGTTTGGCATATTAGAAACAAGGTAAATTAATTGGAGATAATATGAGAAGAGTGTGTTTCTGTGTGTGGTACATTGTAATTTTGTGTTTCTATTGTGCCATAGTTCTCCTCTTATATTTGATGTGCTTTCCCTCAGTTCTAGTTTGTAACCCGGATTTGTTTTATATCTCAATCGATTTATGAATTTTAAACAGCGGTATACTACTGCTGCCTTTATTTATATAGTTTACTACAATTTACAGTCGCACCAGTTGCTTTATAATGGCTGTATAATTTTAATGTGACTATGTGTAATATTACAATTTTGTTTTTCTATCTGGTTCATATATTGCATAATCAATAGTCTGTTCTTCAAGATTAAAACTACATTTTTAAATAGTATCTCATAAAAACGCAGTGAAAATAGTTTGATTTAAAGAAAATGTGCGCATTAACATTTTACTACTCATACTCGATTAAAAACAAACTACAGTAAATTGATTAGACAATACGCTGCATATACTTCTTTTCAAAATAAAGTAATTCGGAGTACTTGTTTCAAACTACCACATGCTGGTGGTTCCTTAATTGTTTGATTTTCTTTTTTTGTAAATCAAGCATAAAGGAACAAAATATGTAAACATATTAACTGGTTATGTTACAGTGATGCATGTACGCGACTAACATCAGTTACAGAACAATAATTGCTTAAACCAAAGAGGTAGGACCATGTGTTTATATCTTCTACAGTGTGACATTCATCACATTTACTCCTATCACAATACTGAATGTAACCCTACATCAAATGTTAAAAAAGCACATAGTACATTCGTGTAATCCTTTATAGTTTATTTTTTTGTCTTTGCTTTAGTTTTACATCTTCTATACAGTCGCGTGACACAACAGAGGGAGATATGAATAAAAAATACTTGTTTCAAATGACGAGATATAAGAACTCTTTGCTAAACGTCATACAAAACTTTAAATTAAAAAAAATATGATGCACAAGTTTTTTTTTATAACTAAATGGCTAGTTTTTATTATGAAACATTTGGACATTTACTTTTTTTCTCAAATAAATTTTATAATTTATCCAAAATTAGAAGAAGTTAACTTTTTAAAATTGTTTGCATCCAGGTTACAATTCCCCGATGCGTTTTCCGTATGCAGTAAAATCAGCGTGATCTTTCTCGTAAACATCTGATGATTGCAAAACGCATTGATCTGTTATTCAAATAGACTATTATCTTATTGTATATGTCAAACACGTTATCAATATCGATACTTCTTTGTTGATGGTTTACTATAAGGTGAAAATCGGTAAACTACTTGCATCAAAACACAACAAACAATAAGCTGATTTATGTTCACATCATAACAGACCGAGCGAAAAGAAAATTGACGATTATACGATATGGATGCGTAAAAGATTATAAAATCGTGCAGAGAAGACTACATTTATGATATATACGTGCATTGTTGTCTACTCTATGGTCGTTTTTTGAGTCTTTAACACATTCTCCAATTCCATTCTCGATTTTATTGGTTAAATGATTGGGTAAAAAATATTTTTCACCAGTCACTCGTTTCTTATGGCTTTTACATAAAACAAAAGTGCAAACATTTCCAATATTTTGCCTCAGTTTACTAATTCTGTTTTAGCAAAGTTACCTATGTGTTCTGAAATAGTGATTGTTCATCTCTCCAAGTTTCCATGAGATATTTTCAAATCATAAAAAGGACGAAACCCCGTAAAACAAAAATCTGTAGTCATGATAAGGCACTATGACAAATATGCCAATATACAATTAGCAAAGAAATACAAAAATAGTTCAATATGAATAAAAATATGGTACGTTTATAATACTTGGTAGAAACATAAGTTGCGGGAAAAAACGACCTGTAATTTGCTGATGACCTACGTATTTGGAAAACAAGTTATGATATAATGACAATGCCATGGCAAAATTAACACACACACAAAACAGAACGATGTGACGACGAACCCCATTAAAAACTATGGTGAACGATGGTACTCTCAAATGGTAATCAATTATGCGCTACATGTGACACCAACGGACATATAAGGAATAAGAATTCCTAATGCAAGGCTTTCATCAATTTTCGGGTTTGAGGTTCTCAAAGTTTTTAACTCAAAAAATCACCGACGTGGTAAGTGTCACAGGTTTATCTTAATACCTTTGTTTTTGTATGTGGTCTAATGTTTTGACTAGTTATTGAGTACTTGTTCAATGTTGATAATATCAAATAAACTATATTTATTCTTACATAATTAAAGACGTTGGTCATTTCAGTGAATACAAAGTGATTATACAAACCAAGGATCAAGGAAAATTCCTGTTCAAATGTGGCAAGTGTGGGTGAGTTCCTTATAGTTATCAAAGGTACCAGGATTATAATTCAATACGTCAGACGCGTGTTTCGTCTACATAAGACTCATCAATGACGTTCAGGTCAAAATAGTCAAAACAATTACAAAGATGTAGAGCATTCAGGACTAAAATTCCAAAAAATATAAACCTCATCCAAGCATCCAAGGGATGTAATGGATGAGGATTATTCTCTGAATAAGCCGTAAGGCTTCGAGGGTTTAATTGGGAATTTGTGTCAACAAAGTAGCCACGTGCCTTTCTATTTAAAGAACTATTTAAAATAAAAACATCCGGGTGACCAACCCAGGTAGTATATAAGGACGAGCGCGCTCCCGCCTCATGCTTATTTAAAGTAAAGATTTGTTGAATAAGGGAGGGTCAACATTACTAGGGAGGGAAATTAAACCCTCGAAGCCTTACGGCTTATTCAGAGAATAATCCTCATCCATTACATCCCTTGGATGCTTGGATGAGGTTTATATTCCCCATCATATAGCCTCCAGGCTATCTCGTGTTTAATTGGGAATCTTTAAAGCCCAACAAATCGTATTACAAAAGGCCTTGAATAAAACATAATACCATCAATAACCTTTAATAAAGTAATCATCCCAAATTACATTATCCCACCAGAAAACAATAAATGTATTAAAGTTCAAATATATACTGCACTGCTCTATCATAGCACTAAATAAAGTCTCTTTCTCATCAATCGGAATAGTCCATCCCACGAACTCGTCACATATAAATCAATGTTCATCCAACGAACTCATCACATAAATCAATGTTCATCCAACGCCAATGTCACTCTGTTCACTGCAAATATAAAATATTAATCCATGGTTGACAAAACATCATTAGAAAATGAACACTGCAGATCTCTATTGTAAAACTTGTAGAATGTTTTTGCATTAGTCCAATTTGCGGTTGTTAATATATCCTTCAAAGAAACACCCGATGAAAATGCACATGAAGTAGACGCCCCTCTGTAGGAATGGGCTGATAATATACCAATATTTATTCCTGAAAGTTTCAAAACTTCCTTAAGCCATCTGGCTATAGTAGAAGTAGAAACTTCTTTATAAGTTTTAAAAGAAATTAATAATCTTTCAGTTTTTCTTATCTTTGAGGTTGTTTTTAAGTAAAATACAAGTGTATTAATAACACACAAAGCCTTATCACTAAATTTATCTATCCTGATTTTTTGTAATTTCTTACCAGGTTTTGATGTTTTCGTTAATTCATCAATGGTGAAGACAACGTAGTCACCAAAATTGGCCAATAAGCTCAATTTTAGACAATTGAGAGTTTGAACTCTCTGAGCTGTAGATAAAGCAAGAAGTGCCACTAGTTTTAATGTAAGATTTTTTAAAGACAGTACTTCTAATGGCCAGAATGTTTTCAAAAATCTCAGAACAATGCTTACATCCCATGTGAATGTGTATTTAGGCTTTGGTGGATTATCAACATATATACCTTTCATGAATCGAGAAATAACTGTACTACATGATATCATTTCATTGTCACATAAAGACAAAGTCTGACTTATGGCAGATTTATGAGTATTGATTACACTGTAAGATTTGCCACTGTAAACAAGATCAGATAAGTAACCTAAAATTTGACTTTCAGATGGGTAACAGGGATTGATTTTCCATTTATTACACCAAATAATCCACTTGTTCCAAACAAGATCATATTGCTTTGATGTTGAATTTCTCCAAGATTTACATATGAGTTTAATAACGTGTTCTGAAAGCCCCTTCTTTTTGAGGTGATTCCTGATACAGTACAGACGACTAGAAAGAGATTCTTGTTTATTGTATGTAATTGGTTGTTGTGAACTAGTCGTAATAAATTTTGAATGTTTGGCAACATTTTGGGTACAGAAATTAATAAATCTAGTAAATGAGGGAACCATGGTTGTGTTGCCCACATTGGTACAATACGAATAGCTGTTCTAACCTGATCGTCTTGGATTTTCTGTAGCACCCGGCTTATCATGCTGAAAGGTGGAAAAATGTATGGATTAAAATCTGACCAACTAATACTGAAAGCATCCGATGCCACTGCATCTGGTTCTGGAAACCAAGACACATAACTTAAAACTTGTTTATTAAGTCTTGTAGCAAATAGATCAATGTCTGGTTCATAATATAAATGACAAATTTTTGCAAAAACTTTTTCATGGAGCTTCCACTCTGTGGAATCACTGAAATGTCTAGACATATAATCAGCTGTGATATTAAGCTTACCAAGAACATGAACTGCTGTGATATATATATTTCTCTCCTCGCACCAGAGCCATATTAACTTTGATATGTTAAACAAGGACAGAATTGAACCACCTTGAGTATTGATATATGCAACAGCTGAACTATTATCACTTTTGATACACAAATGAGTGTCATGTAGATCTTTGCATAAACTCAAAAGAGCAAAATAAACTGCTTTGATTTCTAAAATATTGATATGCAGACAAGACTCTTGTTGTATCCATCTACCTCCTGTTTCAACACCTTCAAAAGTGGCACTCCAACCAGATTTTGAAGCATCTGTTTCTAAATAACAACTGACTTTAGATGGTCTTATGTCTTTTCCATTTTTTATGTTAATATTTTCCTGCCACCATTTAATTTCTGTTTGTGCTTCATGAGACAATGACATTTTTGAATCAAAATTATCATTATTTTTCAAAAGAGCATCAACTTTATCTCTATTCAAAAATCTAAAAAAAAAGCACTCAGTCTCACCGCATTTCTGGCAGATGTAAATAGACCAATTAGATGAGCAACATTTCTGATTGTAAGCTTACCGCATGAAGTAGCTAATACAACATCTAAGCAAGCCTTTAGTATGTTTTCAATTTTTTCATCAGGTAAATATACTTTAAATTCCACTGAATCAATCAAGTGACCTAAATAAATCACCCTAGTTGATGGAATTATATTGGATTTTTCATAATTTATATAAAAACCTAAATCAGACATCATGCTTGTAATGATTTGTGACTGATTCAAACATTTCTCAACACAATCTGCTTCAAGCAGTGAGTCGTCAATATAATAAAAAGCTGAAATGCCTAGTCTACGAATGTGTGCAAAAATAACCTTCATAAGTTTTGTAAATACTCTAGGCGCACACGAAAGACCAAAACATAAACAATTGAATTTATACAACTTTTCATTCCATTCAAATATTAGGTATTTCCTGTTTGAAGGGTGTATTGCAAGAGAAAAATATGCATTTTGAAGATCAAAACTCACAAAAAAGATATTTCTTTTAATAGATTTCAACACTGTTTCAATATTTTCCATTTTAAAATGGTTGTATTCAATAAACTCGTTTAACTTTTTTAGATTAACAACAAGTCTGAACTTTCCCCCTTTTTTCGTAACAAGAAAAATATTGGAAATAAATTCACCCTGTTCATGTTCGCATTGAGATATTGCACCTAACCTTAAAAGTTCTGAAACTTCCTGATCAACGCTATCATTTCTATCTTGACCAAAATCTATCACCTTTGGTGATGAAAACTGTAATGGAGTCT
Organism: Mytilus trossulus; assembly: GCF_036588685.1. Taxonomy (NCBI): domain Eukaryota; kingdom Metazoa; phylum Mollusca; class Bivalvia; order Mytilida; family Mytilidae; genus Mytilus; species Mytilus trossulus. Next base: position 8,804,706 of record NC_086377.1, read on the forward strand.
TAAAAAATTCAATTTTATAACCTTTAATGGCATTTAAAATCCATTCGTCTTCAGTGAGCAATTGCCAATTTTGAAGTTTCTTTGTTAAAGAACCCGCTTGAAATGGTATATTAACATTATCAAAACTTACTTTAGATTCTAAAACTTTCCTCTGTAGGAGCCCCTGGCTCTGTAGCCTCGGCCTCTGCCTCTGTTGGATCTCCATGATTGGCCTCTGTATGGACCCTGGGGCTGACTGCTCTGGCCACCTCGTCCCCAAGGTCTTCTGAAGTTTTTTGAACCATTATAATTGGAGCAAACCTGACGGTTAATTTGAGAGGCTTCATTGATTTCCTTCATTCTCTTCCCAACGTCATTAGGAAATAAGTGCTCCTCTATAGGATATGAAGCAGAACACAACTGTTGGAACTTTTTAGATACATAGGGTCTAATGAAGTACCTCCGTTTAATGTTAATCTAAAAAAATGCATTACTTGCCAACGCAATGCTTTGCGTTAAGAGCTGTTTAAACTTTGAAATATCAATCTGGTTGCCCTTCAAAATTTCTGCCATTTCAATCATAGGTACAATGCTTAGCCCCAGGACTTTCTGCGCTTCCTGTAAAGACCTGTCTCGCTGCTGAATGTTAGAATATAGACAATTCCATATCTCCGTGTTAATAGTCGGAGGAATTAATGATTTGCAATTACTGGGGACCTGCTTGCCCTCTAGAAATTTACTTATGTCAGCCTTGCGAGTACATGCATTGTTAACAAACTCTGCCAAACTTTCTGTGACGGGGTCTGAAAATTTTGTCTGATCTTCAAATATCCTTGGCAGTTCAATGCCTGCCGAATCAGCATTGATAATTTGGTTTTCATTTGGGTCAGTGCTTGAGAAAATATCATGCATTGAATATGCGTACCCCTCACTAGGTTCTTCAATATTGTCATCGTCACCTTGACCTTGCATATCAATTTCCGGTAAATTTCCGGACTGGCTAGTGCCTGGAACCTGACCTGCAGGCAATTGTACATTACTGAATTGTTGAAAAAATGTTTTCAACATATCTGATAGTTCTGACGTATTGTCTTTACTCTTTTTAGGTTTAGTTTTAGGAGCACTTACTTTTTTCCGTTTCAACGGTGCTTTGCCTTTTAAATTCTTTCCAGGGCCTTTTCCAGGTCCCTTAGCGACTATTTCTTTCTCAGAAGTCTTCTGTTTTGTGATCTCACGACCACGTCGTGAATCATTAGACCCTTTTTTCGCCACATTATAAGGCATTAGTAAACCAGATACACTGGCACGATCTCCATGCTCAAAGCCAGAAAAACTCTCTTCTTCCTGGTCAGTATCAAAAATTTTGAGCACTGTAGGGTCTAAATCATTACCAGATTCTACTGAACTGATGTCGCTTAAGTTCGAACACTTTTTATCCATAATGAATTTCACAGTTAAGTATCAACTAACGTACACGTGGCCTTTTGTACAAAAAGCATGAGGCGGGAGCGCGCTCGTCCTTATATACTACCTGGGTTGGTCACCCGGATGTTTTTATTTTAAATAGTTCTTTAAATAGAAAGGCACGTGGCTACTTTGTTGACACAAATTCCCAATTAAACACGAGATAGCCTGGAGGCTATATGATAGAGAATTATACCAAATACGGCTAAGGTAATATATTCCTGGAATAAGAAAATCCTTAGTTTTTTTTTTTAAAGTTTTGTTACAGGAAATTATTAAAATGGCTAAGTACCATTTCAATGGACATAACGTTAATATGTATAATTATATTACATTTATGACACGGCGTATCTAATGATTGACGAAAGATAGGTTTTCCAATATAAACTTTCAAAGAAATGAAGAATGTTATGCCCGTTCTGGCATTTGTAAGAAGTTACAAAAATGTATTACCACAAAGATGTTTGCAATGTTTCAGAAAATCATTATGGAACTACATGTATTGACGTAAAACAAAAGTTTTTCGAATACGTTTCCTTGTAGAAATTAACTCAGTTAATACTTTGAGGTATTAAACAATTGTACGCAGGAAAATGGTTTGCATTGGCCATCGACGTTAGGATTTTGCTTACCGAAAGAATGATTAAAACTAAATTCCTATAAGACACGCAGATCTTGTAAATACGTTAATGCGTTAAACAATAATGTTCAGAAAAAGTATTAAGCAGGTTTAATGGATTGCGAGTTGCCTTATTGGCACTCAAACCACATCTGCTAATATTTATTAGATATGCCAACAGTTACATTAATCGACGTTTTATAAGTTCGTGGATACCGGACTTATGATGTAAAAGCATGATGTTGGTTTGTATCATGTATTTAGTAAGATAATCAAAAACATAACCTCATATATTGGTAAAATCTTGAGTTTCGGTGGAAATTCCAGAACAACATAAAGCATAAAACGGACTGCAATAAATTTTGATACTCTGCAATATTCGTTCTCAAAATGGATTGTTTTGAATCATTGCAAATTGGCTAAAATTCTATGTTTTTTGCCTGAAATCTAATGAATTTCTTTTTGTTTAGAGAAATTGCATCAAACTTTTAAATACTACAGCTTAATTCAATTTTTCTTAGAAAAAAAAAGACAATTCTCAGCTACCTTCAAATTCTTCCTGCAATAACAAAAGAAAATAAATAATATACATACTAATATTTTAGTATTTCCCTGTTCTAAGTCATCTTGTACTTTTAAATTTATACAATAAACTAAATTTTTAGCCTTCTGAAATCTTACATTCAAAACTCAAGGCTAAATTTTTAGCTTTCAAAGATTCTCAATTAAATGTAATCGGCTCGAGTTTTAACTATAAATTTGATCAGTTTGAACAAAAACAGTTGATACATGAAAAAAATGCTAAAGTTTTAGTAAAAAAAAATAACATGTTGATCGCAATGCAATATAGTAAATTGTAAATTATAAGCCTGGTACCTTTGATAATCGATTTTGGAGATGAAATTTAGCGACTTTAGCGATCATTATTTTGATTTGATCACGAAAATCACGAGTAAGAGTTTACATTTAAGTTTTGAAACAAGCACTAGAATTGAATGTCCTACAACATTCATAAACTGTCATCAACATGTAGAATAGTTTATCATTATTATACTAATCGACTTTTGGTGGGATTTTATTTCTCAATCTGTAGGTATTATGTGGTTTTGGTAGGATTGATATTCTTTTCGACATTTTGAGATTGCCTCAGGCATCAGCAACCTCTTCAATACTATAAAACTATAGTTTGTACCAGGCAGTATATATATTGTACATATGCCTCATTCAATGTAAAGCGCTAGAAATTAATAGAAATGTACTCTTTTGTAATTTAAGTGATATAGTTCCATCTTTTGCTATATGTGTGAACAAGATAAGTTTAGTTTCATTCTGAAAAGTAATGATACAGACATTAGTACTGTAAGTGTAGCTGGAATAAGCGATATGTATGATTTGAACATTCATTTAAAGCAAAAATAATGTTGTTAAGAACTTTTATAGTATTAATGCTAATTGTTAATGGCTTGAATTAATAATTTTGTATGAATAACACCTCCACGCAATGTAAATATAAAATATGTATCTCTTATCATTGAGAAAATATGTTTGGTTTGGTTTTTTTGTTTTTGTCTGTTTGTTTGTTCATTTTTGTATTTGTATTTGTATTTTGTAAATGTCGGCTGGTATCATTTCTGTATAGGAATTTACACCAATAAAATTATTTGATTTGATTTTATGCCTATGGTTTGTCTATAGTATGTGTTGACACTTTAAAGTAAATGTCTTCTATTATAAGGACTCTATATGAGGTCAAAAGACATGGAACATGGTATTTGAAGAAAACGAGAGAAAGTTTAAATGAAAACCAGACATGAACTCTGGTTACAATTCATATTTTGTTTACATATTTTCATACAAAATAAAACTAGTTATATATAGAGATTAAATAACGTTCAAGTTACCAAGTTTCTCCTCCTCTTCTGGTATGCTTATTTCCCTTGAAAACAATTATCATTTATATTAAGAAAACACGAACAGTTGATATATTGTAATATTACAATAGAGTAAAAACAACTTTGCGCCATTTTGTAATCATAAACAGTCTGCGTCCTTCAAATGCTTTAATTATATTTGATGAATTTATGAAATGTCAAACGTTTACGTGATTTTAACATTTAAAGCGCCTTTATGATTAACATTTTGTCTTTAAAACGCTTGAATAATTGTATCACCTTTAGATTATTTGGTTCTGTAATTATTAATGTTACAGCTTCAATAAAAAAATATCATTATACATTTCTAATTTTATTTAACTGTTCCGAACTTAAAAGATTCTATAGACACACATTTGTGATATATCAGCTAAGCATGTTCAGATTTGAATGACAATATTTGAGTTAAGAACCTTTCACTTGAGCTTCTCATCAGTATTTACATGAAGATCAATAATAGGAGATTAATGAAAACCAAAACAAATAGATAGATGTACAATAAAGTCATGTAAGTATACGTTATCAGTTTGTGTTAATGCCTTGTACTTAATTCAAATTTCAGAAACGTACAGGCATTTTTGTTGCTAAATCCACGAAATGATATATCAGACTATACATTGTTTCCCTACATACTTCAATTCATACAACAATACACTTAGGTTCAATTGTAATCTTTATATTATTGGTGATTAAATTAATCAGGTATTAATAACCAAATATTCAGCTGAAACTTCTACTTAAAGAACCTTCAATTGGTAAGTGACATTCCACATAATAGTTAAATTTGAATATTGTCTATATCGCAAATTCATTTTATTTTGATATTTTAAAACATAACTTAACATGCATTGATATCCAGGTATTTATTTTTATATATTTTATAAATGAGGTACCAAGGATAAGTCTTCCGAATTGTGATAATTTCATTATGACATAATTAATTGTGATGTAATTGGTTGCTTTATTGTGATGTCCCCACAGCTGGCCTTCGACTATTTTATCCTTTTTGTGTGTTATTTTGGCACTTCAACTGTTTGTTTTGTTTTTTTACATCCTTAGCTTTCTAATATAAGGTTCTGAGCGTAAATGATGAAGATAAACCCAGAATAGCTTCATTTTTATCACTTTTGCAGCGATTTTTGTTATAAACGGTTATCTTAGGCTGACCCCAGTCACGAACTGTTTTATAAATGCTATAATATGTAATATGTTAAACAACACGGGCGGAAAATGTAAGGTAAACTTTGTTTGCTATAGTGGACAAAATGATGACGACAGTCCAACGTGTGATTTTGGAGGAAATTACCGATGCTCACGTTTTTATATATAATATGCATGTTTACCACTCTAGTTTGTAGTTCAGAACCTTCCACTTAAGCATGTTTACCTTCTCATCCACTGGAGGTATGACTGAGAATGTCCACCGTTAAAGATAATTGCAAAACAAAACAAATAATTAAAAATGATATAAACCATAATAAAAGTTAGTAGCCCAAGCAAACGCTTGCATTCAGTTATACAACTCTACACATAAGTCGACATTTCAAAATTTGGGCATTGACAATTATGAACTCATTTGTGCGCCCTCGCTGAAGCATCCAGAAAAGCACTCTGGGGACACTTTGTTTATGAAATGTAATGGAATTTCTACATGCTATCAATTTTTATGTATGCATAAAACAAGCCCTTCATTTTTCGGCGAAAGCTTATAACTTTGTGTTATAACTTAATGTCTATAAAGTGAGCTGAAGTTTAATACTGGTATTATATGGCTGATTCACTCGTTGAAATTGATCTTTTTTTCTATGGAGAACACTTGTTCTGCTGACAGAAATGATAGGGTCCTGATATTTTGTGTACTTTGATATTCTATACTCTCATTCAAGGTTTATCCTTAACTTGGTCTCAACTTTTGAATAATCTCTTTCAACTGTGTCTCTGAATGTTATTTCTGACTATACAGCTTATATGTATGTTCAACTTGGCGTTTATTTTTGTTGTAGTTCAGTTGTTTTGCTGTTCTATTGTTTTCCTCTTGTAGTTGATTGTTTGGTTTTGGTTTGTAATCCGGATTTGTTTTTATTGTTTAATTAGATGTATGACTATGGCGGTATATTACTGTTGCTTCAGTACGATTAAAGAGTTTTTTCATGATGAAGGCTATACTGTAATATTCACTTTCTTTGGCTGGATAGTGGATCATTTGGCAATCATTAAACCTTACCCAACTATAAAAGTTATTTCATGTCTAGAGTTTATTACTATGGAAGGAGGAAAATAAGAAATAAAACTGTTATGTTGAGAAACTTTAAAATACCCCAACAAGGAGAGTCTCAGTCCACAAATACAATACAAAAATTGAAAAAAGGGCACTGTCTCTTGTCAAATGAGGTAAAAAATTATAAGCAACAAAGCAACAAATTCAACAAGCTAAATGAAACACAATAATACATCAAGACAATAACAAACATTAAAAAGCATAAACCTGGTGGAACTGAAACTATTTTTTTAAATTATGTCCTGTACCAAGTTAAGAATATGTCAGTTGTTTATCAGTTTGTCCGTTTCTATAAACTTTTGTTTTGGACAGGCTATTTGCGATGTTTTTTTACTTAGATTTTTCTTGGAGTTTAGTATTTTTGTTGTTCCTTTATTTCCTTTTAGCGACTGATTCGTATAATCAACAGACCTTGAGTTCTTAAGGATTCATTAAAAATATGGCCATTTCAACATGTTCAAATCCTTTTTTCTGTTTTATTATTTTTAGTATGTTTCTTCTATCAATAAATCAACAACTACTAGAAACTTATATATGATTAAAATAATTTATTAGCATAATAAATACATAACAATAAAATAATGTGATCATGTGATACATGTAAACTATGGAATAACAGAATACCATTAGCCAGGTCTGCCACCTGTTAACTGTTGTTGTCCTACTGGTAAATTACGAAAAGGGCTATTTGTAATAGGACCATGGTAAGGTGTTGCATAGGTACATTCTGAAAGCTGATTAAGTCTTTCATGTCTATACTCAGTGCATCTCAAACAAATGCAAACTGGTAAAATGTGCACTAAATAATGAGCATGACAGGTTTTAAGTTCATGCAATAACCTCATAAAATCTTCTGCACTTATATGTCCCTGTAAATTAACTCCATGTAAATTAAGTAAATAAAACTCATTAATGACAGAACGATACATTGGTTTGATATAAAGCGAATGAATTGCAACAGCATTTTTTGCACTGATTTTTCGTGGCAGAAGCAGTTTAACAAAGTCTGTTTCCAGTTGGAACTTTTCAATCAGTGGAACAAGAACAGCTGTTTTGCCCTCTCTGCATCTTTTTACTTCACTATTGTCATTTATTAAGCATTTAAATAAAAAGCCTAATGTAAAATTGCGATTATACTCTGATAAAATAATTTCTATTTCTATTACATCATTTTCATTTTGCATTTGCATATAATTATTAACAACATCTAATAAAAACTCACTTCTTTTTAGTGCTAAATGAACTTTGGTCTGGGGCGCAATGGTAACCACACTGGGTTCACCATCATGACCAAAGTTTAAATGAAAAATTAGCTTATTCATGATAGAATTGCAATATCCCTTTTCCTTTTTTTCCCTAACTATTTAATTATAGTTCCCTATTAAGAACAATATTCTTGCCCGCCCCAAAAAGGAAAAAGGATAGAAGCAGATATGTTTTCAAGATGCTTCTACACCATAGCAAACCTTCAGACAATCATGTGGATAGTGTTTTTAAAACACTCTTTGAATGTCCAAACATTTGGTCTTTAATGTGACCCTTGAAGGTTAATCAAGAATCAACAAAATATAGTTTAATATATCCAATTATTTTTAACAATGACAAAATATAAACAGTTTATAACTAATTCTTATAATTCATCATTGCAGTGGGTCAAACAGCATAAAACTTCTATAGGCCACGGTGGACTGAATATAATATATATTAACTAGAGGCTCTAAAGAGCCTGTGTCGCTCACCTTGGTATATGTGAATTAAACACAGGAAGCAGACAGTTCATGAAAACATTGTGTTAAGGTGATTGTGAAGTGTTTGAACATCTTACTTTACTGAACATTTTTTGCTGCTTACAATTATCTGTCTATAATGAACTTGTCCGTGTAGTTTCAGTGGAAAATGTTAGTAAAAATTTACAAATTTTATGAAAAATTTAAAAAAATGATTATAAAGAACAATTACTTCTTAGGGGGTCAATTGACCATTTTTGTCATTTTGACTTATTTTTGAGTCTTAAATTGCTGTACATTATTGCTGTTTACAGTTTATCTCTATCTATAATAATATTCAAGATAATAACCCAAAAGAGCAAAATTTCCTTAAAATTACAAATTTAGGGGCAGCAACCTAACATCGCGTTGTCCGATTCATCTAAACATTTCAGGGCAGATAGATCTTGACCAGATTAACAATGTTACTACCTGTCAGATTTGCTCTAAATGCTTTGATTTTTGAGTTATAAGCCAAAAACTGCATTTTACCCCTATGTTCTATTTTCAACCGTAGCGACCATATTGGTTGGTTAGCTCGGTAACAAAACACAATTTTTAAACTAGATAGCCTAATAATAATTATGGCTATGTTTGGTAAAAAAGTTCAGATGAATCGAAAAATGTCTTTTAAGATTTTTCAGTTGTAATAAATATCAAGTTAACTGTCATATTCCTTAAACAGTAAAATTTCCTTAAAATTAATAATTTAGGGGCAGCAACCCAACAATAGGTTGTCTGATTCATCTGAAAATTTCAGGGCAGATAGATCTTGACCAGATAAACAATTTTACCCATTGTCAGATTTGCTCTAAATGTTTAGTTTTTGAGTAATAACCAAAAACTGCATTTAACCTCCATATTCTATTTTTAGCCGTGGCAGCCATCTTGGTTGGTTGGCCGGGTCAAAAAACACAATTTTCAAACTAGATACATCAATGATGATTGTGGCTAAGTATGGATTAATTTGGACCGGTAGTTTCAGAGAAGAAGATTTTTGTAAAAGATCATGGAGATTTACAAAAAATGGTTTAAAATTGACTATAAAGGGCAATAACTCCTAAAGGGTTCAACTGACCTTTTTGATCATGTTGACTTATTTGTAAATCTTACTTTGATGAACATTATTGCTGTTTTCAGTTTATCTCCATCTATAATAATTTTCAAGATAATAACCAAAAACAGTAAAATTTCCTTAAAATTACCAATTTAGGGGCAGCAACCCAACAATGGGTTGTCTGATTCATCTGAAAATGTCAGCGCAGATAGATCTTGACCTGATAAACAATTTTACTCCTTGTCAGATTTGCTCTAAATGCTTTGGTTTTTTGAGTTTTAAGCCAAAAACTGCATTTTACCCCTGTGTTCTATTTTTTGCCATGCCGGCCATCTTGGTTGGTTGGTCAGGTCAAAAAACACAAATTTTAAACTAGATACATCAATGATAATTGTGGCCAAGTTTGGTTTAATTTGGCCCAGTAGTTTTAGAGGAGAAGATTTTTGTAAAAGTTAACAACGACGGACGACAGACGACGGACGCCAAGTGATGAGAAAAGCTCACTTGGCCTTTTAGGCCAGGTGAGCTTAAAACATGTTATGAAAACATATTTTGCCAACATGAATCGTGAAGCAATACAAATAATTCTAAAACTTTCTGATCACTGTGCTCTAAAATTACATTCTGAGTTTATTTTTGTTTAAGTCAGAAAAATTTAAATGTATTTGCAGCTTTATTTTAATTCATTTTAAAATTTTGTAAAGTTTAAACCATTTTTAAGCAATGTATTGTACATGTTATACTATGTTTGAGGTATTTTTGTACAGTTCATAACAAGCCTTTTTTGCAATTATATACAAGTTATAACATGTACAATATTTCTGTACATGATATAACATGTACAAAATTGCAATTTGAATACAACATATAGAAATATTTACATGATTTATGTACATATATATACAAAAAAATATCCTTATTACTTTTGATTCATTTTTTATCATTGTTTCAGATGTTAAAATATATATTTCTTAATCAATTTTGTTTTTAAATTTAACACTGTAGCATTTATTTCTCATCCTAGCTGTACTCTAACATTATAATGACTTGGACACGTAAAAACTTACTCTTTCATTCAATCCAATAAAGAGACAATTATGAGCATAATCTCTTCATCCTGGCTGAACGCTTACAGTATGAAGATCATTAAACACAAGTATTTGTCTTTTATTCAATTCAATAATTAAACAACTTGTATATCCAAGCAGAATGATGAAGTAAAAGGATTATATCTATATACATTATGGTTCATATTATAGGTAAAGAAAAATAAAGTTAAAGATGCATGATGCGTGAATATTTTGACATTTATGTTGCAAAAGATTATCCACCAATTCTGAAGGTCCACAAAAAAACTGATAATGTAACAGAACATGGAATAAATAAAGAAGCTATACCTATTCACAAAAAATTAATACATTGTTTATATAAACAAACAACAACAATAAAATATTAAAGTCACAAGATAGTCTTTATTATATCATTATCCTCACTGTAACTAAAAATAACTATAAGGTTCAATCTCTTTCAGTGTATCTATAACTTTCCTACTTTTCTCATATTAAAGATAAAAACTCTTTGATTCAATCCAATAAAGATACAATTTTGGGCATAATCTCTTCATCCTGGCTGAACGCTAACAGTATGAAGATCATTAAACACAAGTATTTGTTTGTTTTTTTATTCAATTTGAAAATTTGACAAGTTTGCTATCCAAGAGAATGATTAAGTAAAAGTATTATATATATATATCATTGCAAAAATCAAGGTCATCTTTGACTTGAATTTTCTTTATATATATTAAGTTCTTGCTAAAAAAATCAGACTCAAGCAAAACTTTACTGAATTTGAACTTATGAAGTTGTAACTTTTCGGATATGTCCCTGTTATACACATGGAAACTTTTTTCTCAAGCTTCTTATACTATATACATGTTATAGGGGTGTATACAATACACAGTGAAAAAACAGTACTCATAATTATGATTTGTTTTGTGCATAAATGAATAAATATGAACTTAATGGAAAGAACTGTGTAATACACTCTTTTGTTTGCAATGCAGACTCATTTACTCCATGAAAAAATAATATTGAAAATTTGCAGACATAACAAACATTTACACTTAGTCTATCTATTGAAAAATTGAAAAAACTTTAGATAAATAATAATGTAAATTCAAGTCAAACAGAACTAATATACATCCATGTGTTCTCTTTCCTGATTTTTATTGTTTGCTTTGCATTTGCTTTGTATTTGGTCAAACTTATGGTAAAGTTGCATAACATAAAAAAGTTCTGCTGTCATAGAACTGCATGACTAAACTAAAGGTCACAATATTTTCTTGAAGGGATTTTGTTATATATTAATATATTTACTTATATTCTTACTTCACAGGCTTTTTTTACTTTTCCTATTATCGATTTTCATCAATAAGACAAAAAAAAATTACAACATTTTGCAATACCATAGTTTTATCATAAGTAGATATACATTCAACTTATTTGAAATATGACACAAAGTATCCTGAATTTGTTGTTTCATATCAGACGAACTTATTTAAATCTTAAAGGGGCACTAGCTACAAGATATATAAAAAAACAATTATATATTTTTTTTTGGCTCAATCACTAATGAAATACAAATTGTGAAATAATAATTCACTTTTAGCATTTAGCAGCCAGTATGATTTAGTTCTGTCAAAATAAGCTAAAATCATTGATAATGAATTATTCACTTGCAAGTGAACAATTCAACCTCATTGAATTTGTATTAATGTGATCTTCAATTTAACTCCTTAGCTTGAAATGGATAACACATGAATTGAATGTGTAAAATTATTTAAAGGAAAAGAATATCAACATTGAAAGTGAAACAAAGGTAAATCAATTAATTGACTGATTTGATCCACAGAAAAAAAACCGATGATAAACATTAATTTTTTATCTACTGTGGATTCATTATTATTCGTTAGATATCAATTTTCGTGGATTTCGTGGGAACAGACGAACAACGAAATTAAATGTTCAACGAATACCAAATTTTCTATTGGCTTGTATGCAGATTTCTCCAAAACCACGAAATTAAATAACTACGAACATGTAAGTTTTCCTCAATCCACGAAAAATTGGTACCCACGAAAATAAACAAATCCACAGTATAATATAGAATTAACTAGATCTAGAATACTCCAAGAGCATGAATTTGCTTGATCTATTTATATCTATATTTATGTTTACATCGCTTATATGATCATTGAATGACTTTAGAGGTCAACTCAATAATTAATTAGATGGCGGTCTAGACTGAGAACACACGAAATGAAGCTATGTAATTTTATACCGTGTCCTCTTAATATTTATTGTAGACTTTTAATAGGTTGGATAAATGTTAACATTATTCATTATTATAAATCAAATACTAGAAATTAAGTAAAATCGGTGAACATGAATTTGACAGCTAGGGCCCCTTTAACATTGAACATTTTTTTTTACAAGTCCTTTACACATATCTTCCTTCTTTTTCTTTTTTTCTCTGTCTTGTTTACATATGTTTTCAAGTTTTTAATAGTACCAATATCAGTCAGTCTTACTGTACACTTCTTGGATTCTGCTGTATATATTTTCTTATTTCCTGATCTTTTTCTGCCTACAAAACATCAACTTATTTTACTAACTAAAAAGACTATTATTATGCAAATACATTGCTTTTAAAACTAGAGGCTCTAAAGAGCCTGTGTCGCTCACCTTGGTCTGTGTGAATATTAAACAAAGGACGCAGATGGATTCATGACAAAATTGTGTTTTGGTGATGGTGATGTGTTTGTACATCTTAATTTACTGAACATTCTAGCTGCTTACAATTATCTCTATCTATAATTAACTTGGCCCAGTAGTTTCAGAGGAGAAGATTTTTGTAAAAGATTACTAAGATTTACAAAAAAATGGTTAAAACTTGACTATAAAGGGCAATAACTCCTAAAGAGGTCAACTGACAATTTCAGTCATATTGACTTATTCATAGATCTTACTTTGACAGCATTTATTGTATTTTAAAGTTTATCTCTATCTATAATAATATTCAAAATAATAACCAATAACAGCAAAATTTCCCTAAAATTACCAGTTCAGGGGCAGCAACCCAACAACAGGTTGTCCAATTCATCTGAAAATTGCCGGGCAGATAGATTTTGACCTGATAAACAATTCTACTTCTGTCAGATTTGCTTTAAATGCTTTTGTTTTTGAGTTATGAGCCAAAAACTGAATTTTACCCCTATGTTCTATTTTTAGCTGTGGAGGCCATCTTAATTGTTTGACTGGGTCACGCCACACATTTTTACAACTCAATACCCAAATGATGATTGTGGCCAAGTTTGGTTTAATTTGGCTAAGTAGTATCAGAGGAGAAGATTTTTGTAAAAGATTAAGATTTACGAAAAATTGTTAAAAATTTACTATAAAGGACAATACCTCCTATTGCTGTTTACAGTTTATCTCTATCTATAATAATATTCAAGATAAAAACTAAGAACAGCAAAATTTCCTTAAAATGACCAATTCAGGGGCAGCAACCCAACAACAGGTTGTCCCATTCATCTGAAAATTTCAGGGCAGATAGATTTTGACCTGATAAACAATTTTATTTCATGTCAAATGGCTCTTAATGCTTTGGTTTTTGAGTTATAAGCCAAAAACTGCATTTTACCCCTATGTTCTATTTTTAGCTGTGGTGGCCATCTTGGTTTTTTGGCCAGGTCACGCCACTCAATTTTTAAACTAAATACCCCAATGATAGTTGTAGCCAAGTTCGGTTTAGTTTGGCCCAGTTGTTTCAGAGGAGAAGATTTTTGTAAAAGATTACTAAGATTTACGAAAAATGGTAAAACATTGTCTATAAAGGGCAATCACTCCTTAAGGGGTCAACTGACAATTTCGGTCATGTTGACTTATTTGTAAATCTTACTTTGCTGAACATTGTTGCTGTTTACCGTTTATCTCTGAATTTACCCCTATGTCCTTTTTTTAGCCATGGCGGCCATCTTGGTTGGTTGACTGGGTCGCTGGACACAATTTTTAAACTAGAAACTAGATACCCTAATAATGAATTTGGCAATGTTTGTTTAAATTTGGCCAAGCAGTTTCAGAGGAGAAGATTTTTGTAAAAGTTAATGACGACGGACACCAAGTGATGAGAAAAGCTCACTTGGCCCTTCGGGCCAGGTGAGCTAAAATAACACTTTCTTAATAACTCACATGGAAAGAAAATACTTCTGACTTTGATTGATATTCAATTTAGGGTAAAATAACAATAAGTTTGTAATAAAATATATTATTTTTTTCAAATGAGGATTTGCATATCTTTTTGTTTCTTTTACTCCTATCTTTCGATCTATTGTGCATAATTTTAATAAATGTCAAAATGCCTCTTATTATATTTCATTCATTTGGTAAGTTCAAAATGTATATGTTTCAATAATAATAATATTGCAAGTACATTTAACAATAATAAATTTCCAAAAAAGCTCAGAAGTAAAAGTAACATCTCAAATATAAAGAGAAATGTGTTGTGTTTTTTTTTATTTTAAAAGCATCTAGGGCTATATCATAACCATCTTTGCTTTCAAGGGGTTAAATATCAGCATGAATCAACAATATATCAATAGCTAGTAGTGAATATATATATATAATATAAGGTCAATGACAGAAAAATAAAAAAAAAATATATGAGGCTGAAAAGTTGGGGAAAGGTGGAGTTTTTTAAAGAACTATTAAATGTATACTAAATTATACGAGGGGAATGTGAGGTTTTAACCAACTATTATTTTATACTAAATGATTTCTCACCTATTTCGGATTTTTTATCTTTTGTCGATGAATGATTAATAAGTCCTGTAATTGCATCTGAAATGAAAATAAGGATTTAAAAAAAAATAATTCATTCTAACCTTCTCTGAAATATTTGTATGGAATTAATACAATTAAAACTATTTTAAATGTGCATTATAAAGATAAAACGTCTTTTCACAAACTGTTATCATCCTTTTCAAAATCTGAATAAAATTCTTTTATCAGTCAAATCTTCAAAAGTATACAAGTTGCAGTTCAGACTGTAAATAAGATTTAAAAGACAAACTGTGAACAAACAATCTTTGGACTGATATAAAGTTGTAAAAACTTTAGATTATTTACCCTTTTTAGTATTTTTACCAATCCTTTCATATTCTCCAGTAGTTTCACTGGTCCTTTCTAAATTTGGGCAAACATCTATTGGATTATTTAAATCTGGAAAATTAAAAGGTTAAATACAATAACAATGTAAATGAAAAAGGAGAAAACCAAGGTTATTCCACCAGGGATGATTCTAGGTGTTTTCAAATGGGTCCCTTAAACATCAAATTGGGATTTTATTTTAGAATAAAATCTAAGAGGAAATAACTTTGTTTTCCTGTCAAAACGGAAAATGTATATCATTAAGTTTAACCTTTACACTGATGTTCATGTAAGTTGTAACATTTTGAATAATTCTGGATGGGCTACTGTAATTACATGAATAATATTGAACATGAGGCACTAAGTCTATCATCTTAGCTATAGTTACCTAGGCCTATTACAAAAATATTTCAGCTAACATAAATAAACCACTGAAAAAAAACATTCATCGGGTCGCAAATCTCTGTTTTACTGTCTACTTTGTAACAATTGACGGTGGCAACTCTTCAACTACAGTACTGTTATTCCTTATGTAACAGAAAGTAAAAAAAAATATTGTTTTCTCTCATAAAAGTTGTACCTTTGTTTCCTGAATGATGTTTATGAATGATATAGTGTTGTGCATCATAGATGGAATGTCAGAACTGACAGATAGATTGAAAATGTCTTTATATGTCAAGCTAAGATATGAAGTTAATTCATCTCTCACTTCCTCAGATATGCCTCTAGTGTTGTCAACATAATGGTTAAACAGGCTATCTCCAACTTTTGGCAATGATTTAAATGGCTTATAATTCTGCAGATACTCTATAATTTCAGCTTTCATTTCTTTTGCCTTTATAACTAAGGAGATGGGCATACCTGAGGAAATATTTTTCATTTACTTCAATTAAAATAAATAAAAAAAGGATATAGGAACATGTAAGCTGTCTTACTGTGAATTCATTTATTTTCGTGGATACCAGTTTTCTTGGATTGTGGAAAAATTGTGCTTTCTAGTATATTTGATTTCATGGTTTTTATTATGTGTTGAAACAAACCTATATAAAATTCCTACTTCGTTGAGTATTCAAATTTGTGGTTCACCTACACCCACGTAATCCACAAAAATTGGTATCCCACGAAAATCAATAAATCCACAGAATCTTAAAATATAAGCAAATAAATTGTTCCTCCTATTTTAATTGCATACAGTTTAATATCTCATTTCAAATTCACTCATTTGACTCGTGTGTAGATCTTACTTTGCTGAACATTTTTTGCTGTAACATTTTATCTCTATATATCTCAAAAAAAAATTGAAGATAATAACCAAAAACAATGAAATTCCCTAAAAAAATAACTATTTCGGAACAGTAATCTGACAATGGGTTGTTGGATATGTCTGAAAATTACAAGGCCTATAGATCTTAACCTGATAATTACTTTAACAACAGCAACTTGAGTTTTACTCTAACAGCTTTTGTCTTTGAGATATTAGTCAAAAACTGCAATTAACCCCTATGTTCTACTTTTACAACATCAGACTTCATTGATGAAGGATCAAATCCCTGGATAATATTTATACAAACAAGATACCCTAAGGAAAATTCAAGTACAGTTCAGTTCATATTGGTCTAGTAGCTTCAGAGAAGATGATTTTTGAAAAAAATACTTCCTACAAAAAAATTGTCTTTCCAGGTGAATAACTCCTGAAGAGGTCAATTTACCATTCTAATGCAATTTTTATGTAACATTTATTTTTTCATTGGATAAAAGCCATCGTATTATTTCTTTTTATAATGCATTAGAATCAGAATAACAGTACTGAAGTTGAAGAATTGCCACCATAAATTTTGATTTGACTGTCTCAAATAACCGTTTTACTGGCTCCCTTACGCGTTGTAGTAAAACTGGATTTGCAACTGTCAAATCGACAATTGACTGTGGCAACTCTTCAACCACAGTACTATTATTCCTTAATTTCACCAACAAACGACAACCACTAAACAACAGCCTCTTGACTAAGGACAGGTGCATATAATAAATGCAACAGGTTTGAATGTTTTAACAGATGCCAACCTTTACCCTAACCTTATTAACAATAGTATAACATTACAACATGAAAAGACGCACTAAAAAATATTAATTGAAAATGGCATAATTCTATTAAAAAGACACCAATTTCACAAAAAACACTAAACTATGTTCTTTTTCTTAGCAACAGCATCAAGATTTGTTGATGAATCAAATCATCAATTAAAATTTATAAACTATATACCCTAAGGAACATTCACTTTAAGTTATTTTGAAGTATTTGATAGTTATCAAAAGTACCAGGATTATAATTTTATACGCCAGACGCGCGTTTCGTCTACATAAGACTCATCAGTGACGCTCAGATCAAAATAGTTAAAAAGCCGAATATATACAAAGTTGAAGAGCATTTAAGGATCCAAAATTCCAAAATTAATTTCAGAACAGAAGATTCTTGAAATAATTCATGAGGATTATAGCAAGTGGTGGCATAAGCTCAAATGACTATCTGGATCAAAAACTAAATTTCAGGATTTTGAATGGTTAAAGTAATGGTATTAACTTTCATTGTCCCCTATGTTAGCTTCCTCTTTTTAATGGTAATAGGTATATAACATATTTATATTATCACTCACCTTTTATTGCTTTTAATGGAGAACTATCTTCACATGTAAGGGATTTCCTAGCTTTTAATGGAGAACTATCTTCACTTGTAAGGGATTTCCTAGCTTTTAATGGAGAACTATCTTCACTTGTAAGGGATTTCCTAGCTTTTAATGGAAAACTATCTTCATTTGTAAAGGATTTCCTAGCTTTTAATGAAGAATTATCCACACTTCTTTTTCCTATAAAGAAATTAATTGTAAAGTGTTAGAAGTAAGTGTTACGAAGAAACTTGTGTGTTCTTTTTTAAGTCAGCTTACTACACAGTTATGTCTAGAACAGAAAAAATATATCAATATACAAAATATAGAAAATACCTACCATTTCTTGCTTTATATGGAGAACTGTCTTTGCTATTTAAGGATTTCCTAGCTTTTAATGGAGATCTGTCATCACTATCAAAGGATTTCTTATCTCTACTACCTACAATTATGTCATAGTTTATTGTTAAACCTTGATTGTATCAATAAGTGTGTCTGCATAAACTGTTTCTTAAATTACTTAAAATGTTAATATGTATATGTTGTATCCTGTAAGAACAATGAAATTAGGCCTATTGTGTTTTATTTTTGTACTATCAATTCCAAGTTTACTTTCCACAGCAGTCACTAAGACTCAGAGTGAGAGAAAGTATATTCCACTTCGTATCTTATCACCTATTTTCCTACATTAGTTCTAGGAGGAACCCCATTCCTAACTCTTTAAATATTAAATATTAAATATATCAAGCTAAAACCCCTTGAAGTCAAGAAATCTATACGCATGCGCATAATTACCAAAACAAACCTTTGAGCAAGGTCGTATATTAAATGTTAACTAAACGACCTAGATGGTTCTCTATTTCTTTATGGAATTACAATGATCTTAAATATCAGTTTCATAACAGTAACATATAAGAAAAACTCCACTTCATTTCTTATATGACAAAAATAGATTTATCGGAATTCAGAGAACTCTCGTATTTTATCAAAACTGGGATTCCCTCTGACGTGTTTCTAAATTTATAAAAACATTCAATATAAATACTGCTTAATTCTGATTTTTCGTGTTGTTAAAAACCCACATATAAGTCAATGGAATTATCAAACATGAAGATTATGAAAAGAATATTATAGGAAAGTTGTTTTAGTTCAATCCCTTTGTTTGTTTTTATATAAGTATAAGTCTACAGATTGCTTGAAAGCAATTGTATCCAAAAAAAACCCTCACCTTTACAAAGCTCCACATCAAAAATAAAATTATTTCTTTTCATAAAAGCCATGAAAACTTTGACAAAAATTAAACAACAAAGTCTTTTGGACTGACAGACTGACAGTTACCAGTTCAGCAACTATGTCGACAGGTAAAATATAACATATTATCACTCACCTTTTATTGCTTTTAATGGAGAACTGTCCTTGCTTGTAAAGGATGTCCTAGCAATTAATGGAGAACTGTCCTCAGTTGTAAAGGATTTCCTAGCTTTTAATGGAGAACTATCTTCACTTGTAAGGGATTTCCTAGCTTTTAATGGAGAACTATCCTCACTTGTAAAGGATTTCCTAGCTTTTAATGGAGAAATGTCCTCACTTGTAAAGGATTTCCTAGCTTTCCTAGCTTTCAATGGAGAACTGTCCTCACTTGTAAAGGATTTCCTAGCTTTCCTAGCTTTTAATGGAGAAAATTCCTCACTTGTAAAGGAATATACACTTCTTTTTTCTATAAAGTAATTAATTATAAGATGTTAGAAGTGACCTGTTAAGATGAAATGCTTCTGGCATGCAACATAATAAGCCTGATACATGCATAATTGAGTAGGAAATTTATAGATGTGTAGAACAACAGCAATAAGTATTTTTAAATACAAAAAATATCAACACACCTACCTTTTCTTGCTTTAAATGGAGATCTGTCATCACTATCAAAGGATTTCTTATCTTTTTTACCTAGAATTATGTCATAGAACTTTTTTTTATACCTTGGTTATCTATAAAAGAACTTAAGTTAAGTGAGCAGGATCACATGCTCCACATCCCTATATTGTCACTAGGCAAACAGAATATAAATCTATGATTTTCATCCAAGTCCCCCCCCCCCCCTGACAAAGTGGTCCACCTTAACCGATATCCAGCACTTCATTGAAATTTATAGGAAATCCAACCAACAAAAAATAAATGTGCTTTCTACATGTTCTAGGCATAAAGCAGAAAGTCCCCCTCCTGAACAAAAAATACCCCTCTACAGATTTATCTAAAAATCAATCCTATCGAAGCTTTTATGGTAACCAACACTTTATTTATGTAAAGAAGAAAATCACACCAGAAATGAAGGCAGCATCCAGACGATGATTTTTATCCAGTCCCCTCGTGACAAAAGCTTCCTTCCTCTTATTTCTGTCAATAACAATCCCATCCAAGCTTTTTTGTTTACAGATGGCGACAGACAAAAAGAGAGATGGACCAGTCAAAAACATTTTACCTTTCGTAACTTAAGTTGCATAGGGTATAAAAAATGTGTATAAATAAACTGCTTAAATTGTTAGTATTCTTTGTTATATCATATCTCCCTGGTTGGCATAAACATTTTTCACAAATATTGAAACAAGATATCTACAGAAACAAGAGGATCATGAAAGCCTGAAATCACTCACCTCTAATTTTTTTGGTGCAGATTTTTTATCAATGATTATATATAATTCATGATGCCTTAAGTACAATTAAATACATTTTCAAAAATGCTATTTCATTTTTCTGCCAAAAAGCTAAAATAATATATTAAAATCATCTTTTAAGAGAAAAAAATGGAATAAGAGGTGAATTTTTAAATTTTAACTTACACAAATGAACAACCTATCTGGTTTCATACTAAATCGATACAAATATAAAAAGTAAATAATATACTATGCAGAGTTAACATCTTGCACTATCAATGTTACTGGAGCATATTGATAAATATTTAAGATGGTTCAGACTTATCTGTAGAACCCAAACTGTATTATGTCCAAAGAAATACTTGTGCAGTAGAAAACAGCACTAACCAGACCGTTATAAATTAAAATACTAACACAAGTCAAGAATTACTTACTTGATTTAATCTGGTCTGATGTCCTTTTTGAAAACTTTTTAAATATTCTTCCTACAAATTTTTTTTAAAAGTGCTTGAATAAGCTTGATCAAGTCCCCTCGTGACAAAAGCTAAAATTATCCTTAAAACAATGGTGAAGTTATTACAAAGTCTTAACATAATGTCACAAAGTCTTCATAACTTCCTACATTTTAAAGATTTTGCTTATTGTTGAAGGCCAAACAGTAACCAATAGTAGTTTACATCTATGCAAATTGGTCTCTAGCTCATTGTTGTCTCCTTGAAAATCTTTTACACATTTTATATTTTCATTAATTAACTTATTGGAAATAAAATCAATTTGCTCTTAGGTCCATGGCCAGTTAAACACGTTTCTACTATAAACCAGCAGAAACCAGTCAAAAGTCAACTTTATAATGATGTCAAACTTGAACTCGTAGAGAGCTTATTTAATACTTGTTCAATGTCGTAACTGGGTTTGGTACCAATGACAATTATTCCACATATACGTACTTACGTTCAGATGTTTTTTTCAATATTCATTAATATGAAACTCACCTTCAACTGGACCTATTAAAGCTTTGCCTTTTCTTGTTTGGCATGGAGAAATCGTATCATAATACTTCTGAGTGTTACTAATATACATATCTAAAACATAAATTAGAGGCTCTAAAGACCCTGTGTCGCTCACCTTAGTCTATGAAGGACACAGATGGATTCATGACAAAATTGTGTTTGAAGATCTTACTTGACTGAACATTCTTGTTACTTACAATTTTTCTATCTATAATAAACTTGGCCCTTTAGATAGAAAGGAAAGTATTTTGTAAACCAATTTACCAAATTAATGAAAATTGTTAAAAATTTACTATAAAGAGCAATAACTCTTTCAGAGGTCAACTGACCATTTTTGTCATGTTGACTTATTTGTAGATCTTACTTTGCTGAACATTTATGCTGTTTACAATTTATCTCTATTTATAACAATATTCAAGATAATAACCAAAAAAGGCATTTTTTTTCAAATTACCAATTGAGGGGGAGGCAACCCAACAATCATTTCTCCAAATCATCTGAAAATTTCAGGGAAAATAGATATTGACTAGATACCAATTCAATCCTTTGTCAGATTTGTTCTAAATTCTTTATTTTCAGAGTTATAATCTTCATTTTACCCCATGTGTTCTATTTTTTAGCCATGGCGGCCATCTTGATTGGTTGTCTGGGTCACTGCACACATTTTTTTTTCAAAAAGATACCCCAATAATGATTGTGGCTAATTTTGGTTAAATTTGACTCAGTAGTTTCAGAGGAGAAGATTTTTGTAAAAGTTAACAACGATGTCGACGGAGACGAACAAAGGACGAGGAACGCCAAGTGATGAGAAAAGCTCACTTGGCCTTGTGGGCCAGGTGAGCTAAAAAAGCAATGAAAATTCTTTGATTGCAGCAGTTAAGTTAAAATTTAACCTTAAATTGTGAAAAAACGTTAATGACTGATGAATAAAACTGAAAGTGCAATGCAATGTGATATATGTGGAAATGTCAATGTAAAAAAAACCTGCATGTTTAACCCAGCCACATTATCTATGCATGTGCCTATCCCAAGTCAGGAGCCTGTAATCAGTGGTTTGTTTATGTGTTACATATTTGTTTTTTGTTCATTTTTATATTTAAATAAGGTCGTTAGTTTTCTATTTTTAATATTCAGACTTGTTACATTTGTGTACCTTATAATACTTTGAGAGTATTTAAAACAAGCTGCCATGCATCTTTACTAAAGTAGGTCTTCGCTGAAGTTTGTGTTTCAGGACATATTAAACAGAATATCTGTATGACTCAACAGATTTTCTGGCTTTGTTTCCACTTCTTCTTCAATCACAAACAGTACAGACTGTGCTCTTAAAACAGCATCTAGATCAGCCATATGATGTAAAAAGCCTGAAAAATTAAGATCTAACTATGTACTAGATGAAACTTTTAATAAAATTTAGAAAAAGAGGCCATCAATAGGATGTGCTATTTCAAACCAACACTGAATTCAAAAGTCCTCCAGGGGCAGGTAGGAAAAAGTGGATATGACATTTGAAATCATGCAAATGGTTTAATCATTCAAAACAAATAAAACCTAACCTTAAATTGTGAAAAAACGTTAATGACTGATGAATGAAACTGAAAGTGCAATGCAATGTGATATATGTGGAAATGCCAATGTAAAAAAAACTTTGCATGTTTAACCCAGCCACATTATCTATGCATGTGCCTATCCCAAGTCAGGAGCCTGTAATCAGTGGTTGTCGTTTCGTTTGTTTATGTGTTACATATTTGTTTTTTGTTCATTATTTTATTTAAATAAGGTCATTAGTTTTCTTGTTTGAATTGTTTTACATTAATATTGTCATATCGGGGCCTTTTATAGCTGACTATGCAGTATTGGCTTTGCTCATTGTTGAAGCCCATATTTTTGTCTCTTGTGGACAGTTGTCTGATTGGCAATCATACCACATCTTCTTTTTTTTTTATATATAACAATATCATTAGTGGTTCCCCTTTAGCAGCTTATATCTACAGTTTTCACATTTGAAATAAGTTTTTTTGAAGAATATTATACTTTTTCACATAAAAATAGACTGTCCATTTCAAACATACTTTTTTAGACAACTAATTTCTTTCAATGGCCACTTTTGTCCTAGCTTACAAAATTGGAATCAACCATATTTCCTATTTTCAATCATTTGGTTTGACCTTATGGTTGTACAGTCACAAACAAACTAAAATTGGAAGAACAAGGATGTGTCCAAAATACACGGATGCCCCACTCGCACTATAATTTTCCATGTTCAATGGACCATGAAATTGGGTAAAAAATCTAATGTGGCATAAAAATTAGGAATATCATACCATAGGAAACATGTGTACTAAGTTTCAAGTTGATTGGACTTCAACATCATCAAAAACTACCTTGACCGAAAAATTTAACCTGAAACTCATACTTTCATTTTCAATATCTCAACACCATAACTCCTGAACTGTTAAGGTAAAATTGCCTCTATTGAACTAGCCATCCATTTTGTCATCAGTAGCAACATTTTTGAAAAAAACTTTTTTTTGGGTCAAATGTATTACATTTAAGAGACATTTATAAACTTAAACAATCTATTCTTTTTAAACTAACAAAAGTAATGGGAATAGTATCATATAAAATCTGCTTCAATGGTTTCAAGTTCAATGTTCAGTTGAATAACATTACCTTTGTCTATCAAGGTGATCTTTCTACTTTTTGTTCAGCAGATCTTTTTAACAGCATCTTTTATTTTATACATTTCTATTTTAACTTTCATGCATATGTTACAAGGATTTATATTCTTTGTCTAAAAGATCAAAAGTATTATAAGGTAAATGAGATTTTTCAATCAGATATGACAAGGTTTTGGATTTGAATAGCCTGCATCACTCATCTGTAATATTTTGAGTATCAATGATAATATTTTTGCTATTTAATGATTACAAATATGCACACGCTGTTTTCATTTTCTTGAAATTATAGTTTTAACAAATGAAAAGGAACATTTGTCGAACGGCAAATCATTAGAATTGTTTTTGACAAATGTTGGAATTAAAATAGCTACACTTTAACATGTCAGTGTTGCAAATATTGAAAGACAATTATCCACGCATGACTGAAGGAACATGGGCTAAACAATCTCTGTAGAAAAGAGATGTGCCAATGCTAATACAACTACTGGTCCGAGAACACAATTAATTCGTAGTGCATTTCTTTTAGAACATAGATGAAAATTGAAAAAATCCCACCTGCGCTTTCTCAATGAAATTTTTACAGTGTGTTGTACTACTTTTGGGACAAATTATATCAAAATTATAGAAAACTTCATCGCCTCTAACTCAAAATATGGACAATTTTGTGTTTAGGGTGTCTTAAAATCTTTTAACAGCTTCCAAATTGCTAATTTTTAAGCTTTTTTCAGCTGGACCAAATCACTACTTTCTTGTAAAATTCTGGACCCAAATTTTTTACAGTGTAATTTCAACCCCTACTTACAATTTGAGGCATTAAACATGGAGAAATAAACTTGGAAGGGGTATAAAAATTATTGGCAAGTAACCCACTGTTAACACTAGGGACTATATTAATCAAGGGACGACAATTGTGGTCTCGGACCTACTTACCAAATCCCATTGACTTATCACAAGTAGTTGCCTTTAAACAAATCTAAACACAAACTATTACATGTATGTAAACTAAGCAAAATTTCAAAGTCAATATTCTTCTGACAGAAATAAAAGAGAAGCAAAAACAGACAAACCTGAATCAAAGTTGGATGGTCTGTGTATCAAAGTGCATGTAATAGTGACATGAATTAGACTTGGTACATGTACATCAAGGTGTTGCAAGGTGATTGGATGAACATTTTCACATAAATATTTTAGGATTGATGATCTTTGCTCCTAAGTGAAATTCCTAGTTTTATCAGCATAGTCTTCACAACTATTCGCGGGGTCTCCTACTTTTGGCATTAATTTAATGTAGTTAAACAATTTTGAATATATTTCAAAATATCGAGATGCATATTGCTTCTATCCAGCATTAATTTTGAAAATTCGCCTTTAGTAAATTTCTGTGCTTGATCTGACGTTTTTTCGGGACAACATAAGAGGTAATTGTGTTGTTTGTCCTTTGTTGATGAGTTTCATCAATCTTTTGTACATTAGTTGATTTTGTTTCAGAATTGTCTTTTCTTTTAGGAGGTTCCTCTTTACATAAATTTCTGATGATTTCCCCCTACAAATAAATTTAGATCTTTAGATACATTAAAATTGTAGAAAAAAATTTAGAAACGTTAAATGGGACAAACATTATAATGATAGTTTATGACTGAATATAGATCTTTACAAATCTTTAGGTTGTAATAGTGATGTTGGGTTTCCTCTCTTCTTCATTCAAACCCACATACAAGTTTATAGATAACACTTACAGTTTACATCTTCATACTCTGAACATAATGCAAATCATCTGAGAAATAAATATTGTTGAAGCGCAGCAAAATGTGAAGTATACATTGTATCAACAGAATTTATGAGAAAGTTTTAAGTTTTAAGAATTTTCAATTATGAAAATAATGCAAAGTTCATTTCTGTAATCTGAATGTTATTCTTCTCTTGTGTGATTTTTTCATAATGTTGAGCTTCAATATACATAATATATAGATTTGAAAACAATATCTACATTTATTTCAGTGTTTTTGTTTTTTACTCTGTAAATGTTATATAATAACAATTTCTTACATATTTAAAGAGGTTAACATCGTAAGCTGTAGGACTGTTTTTTCCTGAGGCCCATAAGAATATACATGTATTACTTAGGTGTACACACATTTTTATATCAATTTGTAGTCCTTATTCAGCTCTTTCATTTCAAAGATTAGTGCAAGAAAACTTTAAAGTTCATACCAAACTACATGTACATTATCATATCATTCACACTACCTTGGCAGCTATTTTAATTACTTTATTCTGCCATTAGCACGAAAATTGCTTGAGGTAGATGTGCAGAGCTCACAATTTTTCACATTCACACTGTTATCATTTGTCACTGTACATGTACAATTTATAGCCTCTGAAAAAAAAATCTATAGTATTATCATTTACATCTACTTTACATACCTAGTACGCACATACAAATATTTTGAACATAGGCTAGCTGAATATATAAAATATACACATAACCGTCACACTATAAAAGATAAACATGATAAAGACATTGATGGACATCCATCTCTTAGTTAGGGTTTATTTTATCGGCTTCGGTAAAAAAGCGATTTGTATAGAGTTTTGCTATTTTGCCGGTCTTATTAAGACAAACAATTTTACGAACAAGTAAGAACATCCTGACCTCAAATGTTGATGTGCTTGAAGAAAACCTCACATATAAAATGACAATACAAGTATTAATGGACAAAACAAGCATATACACTGTATACTGAGTCACATCTGACCTGATGTCTCAAAATAAAATTCCAATCAAGAAGGTCAGTGTTCCTTATACATAATGCACGATATCATCTGGTGATGAAAGACCAAGCAAACAAAAAAGATGCACGAAGAGTGGGTCCAAGGATGGGTGTTGCAGCAATGAATAATTAAACAAACATATGAAAATCTAGTCTACTTAATACAATTTTCAAAAGTATAATCCTTTTTATTAAATCTTAAAGTCTCAGTTAATGAATATGTGAATTAACATTAAATAAGTCGTTTTTTTCTATTTACCCTCATAATACACAGTAAATAAATTAGTGCCATATTACTTTAAAGATATAAAGGTCAATTCTTAAAGGTCAAAGACTATGAATTTAGTTTTTTTCTGAATTACGAATTATCTAAAAAGAATTTATGTAATTTATTCTGTAAGTGTTATTACATTAAATAGTACTATACCAAAATAAAACAAACTGATTAAAGTAAAAAATCAGAAATATTCTTAACTTTGTATGTAAAAAGTCTTAAAAATCTGTAAACTTCCCATGTCAAAGTAAAAAAACTGTAAACTTCCCATGTATAAAGTCATTAAAACTTAAAGATCCTAATGTAAATAGTGAACATAAGGTTGTTGTGTTAGGATTGTTAATTAAGTTTTCCGTGTATTATTTGGTGGTGGAACTGTTCGACATACGAAAGTATGGTTATCCTTTATCTAGTCGAAGACTAAAAGATTATAGAAATCTCACCTAGTAGCCACATATATCATGTGTGTTCATGATATTTTTTTTCAATAAAATGTATTTCATATAGTCCGGAGCCGGCAACATAGCCACTGCCTTTTACCTACCTTGCTTTCGATCGGTAGTTATATCCTGCATTCCTTGTTTACCTTTATATGTATTAGTCCATATGGACTGGTGTGAAGCCTCATATAAAATCAAACTAGTTGTTATATTGTATAAAACAGAATCCCGGTCCATTAGCCCTTATTCATGTTCTATCTAGTACATGTTTGCCCTGATTATTATGTTTTGTTGTTGTCTAGTTGCATAATGTTTATTATTAGAACAAAGTATATTAAAGTTTGTTGACAAACAATCGGTGAATATTTGTATTGACGCAACCAATTAATTATTTTCCTGTGATTTGCATAGACGAATTCTGGAATACAATGTATATCTTTATTGATATTTATTACCAATTTGATCTATTCAATCAATTTATGCATGCAGTAAAATAATAAATGACCTTTCGATAAAATATCCAAATTTCCTGATCTTTTGTAAACATATATGAAATTGTTTCACATTCAATCCAGTCACTCACTAATCCCCACTGTTACGTATATTTTAGACACGAAAAAATTTAATGAAATCAAAAATGTTTTTTCTTTCTTAATAAGTTAAGGTAGGCTGTAGTATCTATTCGAAATAACATCAAACATGTGATCCAAACTTTAATTAGAAAGAAACAGATATTACAGTCATTCTTTAAACATTGTTCAAGTATAGATTTCAATTCTTGAAACTTGTACACACAACTTACAAATTGTGCCCGGAGCGCTAGCCTGACCACTACTACCTAGTCTCTAGACAAATTTTACCAAATATTGAATTTGAATATATAAAAATAAATCGATGAATTATTGTCTTCCTACTTACCAATTGATAATTGACATTTTACATTTAATTTAGAAGCGACAGAGTTATCCGGTCATTCAAGGGTTTCCTAGAATCCTATCTCTCTTGGTCTATCCATAGTCCAAAACCAATTCTATATCTTTCGGTATATTAACCTTAGACACCAAGAAAAGTTTCTCACAACTTTTTCCTTTTAAATTATCATGCACCACAGAAATAAGTTTAAAACTCGGAAACTGTTACGAATGATTGAAATATCGTGCTTAATTTTCCTCTTAATTAAACAAAACTCCACGCTTATCCTTTTAGAATCTAACACTAAATTCGTTACAGGATCAAATACTGCTACTGGGGGCAAATTTTTCTCTGTATATTCCTTCTCGCGATCTTCATTTTCGGAACTTGTTCGGCGATGAAGGTCAACCGCCTCAGTTCAAACATTTACGTATCCAATGTATATATCTTCAAATCAGTTCTTTTAACTGCAATGACAGACGACTTCAATGATTTGACAAAATCCTCAATATATAGAATAACTACCAACACGTCCCTTTGATGGCGATTTATCACTTTTTATTCGGGATTCTTAGGCATTTAGCGTGACGGTTTTCAACACTTATGTACTTGATTAACTCGACGTTCATAGTAAACTAATACACAGTTTAATTGAAATGTCAAATTTAATTTAGTCATTGTATGTCGAAAAGTTTATACAGTGCTGGTATCGATTGTTAAGTCGACGCAAATATATATGAACCATTATGAATAACAAACAGAGGATGGGTTTATGAAGTCATCCCGTTAGTTTTGCCGTAATACAATTTGTGACCACAAAAGATCTATACAGCTCCATTAAAATCTTTCAGACATTAATGAAACTCTTAACTTGAGGCACGAACACATACATTTTGTATAAAAGGTGACATTGTGACAATTGCCAAACCTTTTAGAATACGTATTAACATTTGTACCTCCCTTTTAACGCTTTGTCAACACTTTGAGTCCGTTCATTCGTCCATCCGTCTGTCGTCCATAGATCTCTCAACTTTAAACATTTTGTCTTCTCCACTAAAACAACTACATGTAGAGAAAAATGGAAATAAACTAAGCAGTAAGTCCTTCATATAATTTGCCCATTCTGACCAGATGGCCAATCGTTGTTACTAATTAACTGACCAAATTGCAATGGCTTCCGTTAAATTTACGAAGGGATGATTTCAACTTCACCATTTGGAACTCTTGTTTTAATAGCTTCCTTTATTAACAATTGGTTGAGGCAAACTCAATGTTGACAAGGGAAACGACAGAATTATCACTTTTCCATTAATAAAGGACTTAACCTATGAACTTATGAACTGTAAAAGTGACGCTCTTCAATTAAAAGTTTGATTGTGTTTTGTGGTAAAAAGTATAACGTATAAATATTGTAACATTTGGTCAAATTGTTTCAGCGAATAAGACTTTTTATTTAAAACAGCAACAGGTGCAACCTAAGGGGAAAATCTCACATTCTAGTGTGGGTCAGGTGTGCTAAACATCTGTGAAAATGATTTTTAATCAGAAATCATAAATTACTAAAAAATGATAATTACTAATTCAACGAATTTAAACCGTTCTAACCAATTAAATAATTCGTTATCACAAATTACAAAAAATGTTTTGCACTTTTTTTACACAAAAAAAACCCTATATTTCCGGGCAGACGCGCGTTTCGTCTACATAAGACTCATCAGTGACGTTCGTATCAAAATATTTATCAATCCAAACAAGTATCGGACACGTAACGTAACTAGATACCCCAATTATGATTGTGGCCAAGATTGGTTAAATTTGGCCCAGTAGTTTCAGAGGAGAAGATTTTTGTAAAAATTGACGGACGACGGACGCAGGACGATTGACGCAGGACGAATGACGCCAAGTGATGAGAAAAGCTCACTTAGCCCTTCGAAGCATGCTATCGCTGTTTTCATTTTGAGCTAAACTGCAAACCCTTTGTTATGTTATAGCAAAATTATTGAAATTAAATCAAACATCACTATAGTGATCGCCCTTATGTCCGCGTCTCACTGTCCTGATTTTTACGCCGATGGCAACTCGATTATGGAAATTTTCTAAATCGGGACTAATCGTTTCCAGATCGGGCTATTCGTGGTGCCATCTTTAACCATCGTAGAACCATTGCTCACTTTTTCAAGCCTCCTGGGACAACTTCGGAAAAGGTTTTTAATTTTTAACATGTTCGTAATCTCGTCGTGTTGCCATCGAATACAAGTAAGAAGGCGAAAAGATGGAACTACGACGGCATTAAATCCAGCAAAATGTAAGCTTAATTTTCGCGCTAAAATACATTTTAAGTGCCATGCGCGATATGCACAGCTGGTCAGTCTAAGACCACAATTAAAAAAGACGTTCACAAAAAATGGAACTCATATCATATTCTATGAGATTCTAACAAAAAAAGGGAACTGCATTGTTTCTATTATTTCAAATAGAACAAGAAGAGCAGCTATTACAGGCTCAGGATTTACATTTACAAGTATTATAATATTTTTTGTCAATTTTTCAAATCAAGTAACATAATGAAAATCACAAATGCGCCTCGTACACCAACACTGCAGGTACATGTATATAGGGAAACCAACTTTTTCTTCGTTATTCTGATTATTTATGTATCGTAACCATTTTGTTTTCTATATGTCATATTTTGTCGCATTTGATGATTTCCCCACATCCTTCCG
Source organism: Mytilus trossulus (assembly GCF_036588685.1). NCBI lineage: Eukaryota > Metazoa > Mollusca > Bivalvia > Mytilida > Mytilidae > Mytilus > Mytilus trossulus. The sequence continues at coordinate 8,836,128 of NC_086377.1, forward strand.
TGTGTCTATATCATAATGATATTCAACTGGAAAGAGCTCGTTTTGCATTACCTTACCTTTAAGATAGACCAGAAAACATGGGCATAAGTATGGGTGATTATTCAGACTAGTAGACACATTTTACAGTTCAAACAAGGCAATGCCGAGCCTGGCATGTCCTCGTATATCACATATTGGGGACAAATATGGACACTATATGTGTATATGACACATGCAGAAAATTGTAAATTGAACGTAAAAAATATCAGATCATTACAAGGAGGAAGAACATACCAAATGTGTTTTGAAGCATAATGGTTTTAGAGTGTCCACAAGGGTGATATTGCCATGTATTACAACTGCCACTGTGACCTTGACCTTTGAACTTTAAAGTCAATAGTGCTTAAGATTTTCTTAACGAGTAACACCATACCAAGGTTTGAGCATTTTTGTTCTAGAGTGTCCATAACAGTTAATCTACACGCAACTTACATGTAGTAGGCGAGGGGACAATAAACTAAGTTTCATAAGAATTAGACAAAAAGATCGATTTCCCCCATGCATGGCAGCCTTGTACAGATACGATATGTTGTCGAAATTATGTTCGTACCATAAAAAAATCTAAACAGGTAGAACGCCGTTTTGATCGTTTTCATACATGTATTATGTACATACATGTATTTTACCTTTATGTATCTTGTTTGTTTTCGCACCATCGTTGTAATCAATCGTGTAGCATTCGTAATCCATCGTGTACATAGCCTTCGTGATCCATCGTGTAGGCTTCGGCTGAGATATGAAGCTTAAATACACGTCGTCGGTAACCTTCAAATGTCCATCTTTTGCTATCATATATAATTTCGGCACCATCGTATAGACTTCGTTATTCATCGTTCTTGCTTCGGTCTCTTTTTGGTATTTTAACGAGATCGGGAACAAGTTCGTACGAACTTAAAATTTTCCCATTCGGGTGTCCATCGTATATAATAATCGGGATAGTGTGACGCAGGCATTAATAAAAGAGGGAAGAAAGATACTAAAGGAACATTCAAATTCATAAATCGAAAAAAGTGACAACGCCATGGCTAAAAATGAAAAAGACAAACTGACAAAAAAAATACACACGACACAACATATAAAACTGAATAATAAGCAACACGAACCCCACCAAAAACATTAACTTGATGTATTTCAGAGATTGGTTGATTGCATGGAGGTTAACGCCTTTTTTGGGAAATATTGGACTATTTAGTGGCAAAGGCGGGTCCAAGTAGGACCTTTTGTATGACAATTTGGTTGATTATATAGGGAATGACCGAAGCATGATTGCCCCCCCCCCCTTTTTTTTTGCTCAGCCAGCGGCCTGTCCCTAATAAAAACTATGAAAAATGAAGATGTGGTATGATTGTCCATGTAACATCTTATATATAACATAAAGACACTAAGTACAGATCTGAGAGTACTTGCAGTTACTGAAAATCATTTCAAAGCCACTGGTATATTTCGGCCCTTTTATTTATGTAATTGTGTCATGAAACCCTTACTGAATAACTTGAAGCTAAAGATCGCTCTTTCTTACGTACATGTACAACCGTTTACATCATTTCTTAAATTCCAAACTAAGAAAATATTCAGTTGACGATCGCACTTTCCTACCTTCCGTGCAAGTTTAATATTTCAAAGTCTTTAACTTGCACAATAATGCAGTGATCATGCAATTACTACCCAGAAAGAGTATTCTCAAATAAAGAGCGAACTTAAGCAGAATTTAACAAGAAAGATAATGATGTGTAACTATTAAAGTTGGAAATTGAAAGAGAGTTGGATGAAAAATGCGGAAAGCAAACATTATCTGAATATTTTATTTTGTCAAAATTAATGTCCATTGCTAAAATAAATTTAAGTGTTAAAATGTAAACGTATTTTTTCTCTTGACGAAAAAAACGTTATTCATAACGAAATGTTCCTTCCGATTAAAACAAAAAAAGGAGGTTTTTGTAGAAAAAAACATACAAACAAACTATCGCTGTGTTCATTCTTAACAGAACTCTAAACCAGAGATTTAAACGGTTAAAACCAAATCAAACATATTTAACCAATGATCGCCCATCACTTTTAAAATGTATAGGATAGTTTTATAGATTTGCTTTAAAGATAACGACTATAAAATTACAGATACGAATACACGATTTATATCTTGTTATTCTATCATAAATTCCCATACGAATGACATTCCTTTTGTCGAACACTACACATTGTGACACAGAGTGAAACAAAGGTTGAAATAATACATAGAAACATGAAAATATATACAACTATCGCTGTCTACATTTTTATAAGCAGAACGTCACAAGAAAGATAATGATGTGTGTTAAAGTTGGAAAAGGCAGAATACCAAAATATTCATAATGTAATCACCCTGACATAAACTATTCTCTAGGTAAAAATTAAGTTGTTGATTGATCTTTTGTACCTTAAAGTAAATTAATATTCACTTGCAAACAAAAAACCCAATCACACAAGTTTTTTTTTTTCAATTATGACATAGAAAAAAGATTATTAGCAAAAACAAGAAAAACATATCGCTGTCTTTGTTATTAGAACAACTCCATATCGAACGTTTAGCCGCAAACATAGATAAAACCCGATCGCCTTTCCTATCATTAAAAATAGGATAGTGATGTGCATCAAAGAAAAAAAGCTGCAAAAATGATCTTTTTTATGTTATTGTGTAATAAACCTTTTACTGACGAAATATAGGCCTTAAATAGTTCTTTCCTACCCACAACCGTTAATTATGTCACAAACTTCATACTTAGAAGAAAATTTAAGTTGACGATCGCTCTTTCCCACCTTCACGCCTTCGATTTAGTGTCATTTTCACTTTAATAAAAAATTAAACTTTCTTTTTACAATTACAAATGAATTATGAAACAGAAAAATAAAAGTTGACAAAAAAACCAACAAGAAGCTCTCAAGAACTTGAATCTTTCACCTGTAATTCTTTTATCTATGATTTTTGTTTGTTTTTCAATATAGTACATTAATCAATGACTTAAAATTTCCTTTGAAATGATCTTTGTATCTGTCTTATTTTCTTCAAAATCAAAGAAATGCACTTTACCCATATGTTCCATTTTAGTCCTAGTTGCTATGGTTCTTGACAAAGAAATTAAATATAAAATTTATAGTAGATACTTTGAAACGCATTCGGCCCAAGTTTGGCTGAAATTGTTTCAGCAGTTTAAAAGGAGCAGATTCTTTAAAGTAAGCAAATTAAATGAACAAATTGTGATTTTTTTTTAAAGGGCAATAACACCTTTAGGGGAAAATTGACAATATTGGTCATTGAACTTATTTGTAGATAGAACTTTGTTTGAAATAGTATACACTAGACGCACGACGACGACAGACGGAAACGACGACGACAGACGGAGTCGATGAACGCCAAGTAATGGCTAAAAAAAGAAACAGATATTTCTGTCTGCGTTATAAAAATAACTTGATATCGAATTGATATTGATATATATATTAATAACAATCGCCCTTTCCATTATTCACAATATGACGTAGAGATGCATCAAGAAAAAAAAGCTGAAAAGGTGGAATGCCAAAATGATCAATGTTCTTCAACTGCGTACTTTATTTGGGCTTTTAAACATTTTTGAATTAGAGCGTCACTGATGAGTCTTTTGTAGACGAAACGCGCGTCTGGCGTATATACTAAATTTAGTCCTCTATGATAAGTTTATTTAATGTTATTGAGAAATGACCCCCCCCCCTCCCCCCCCCCCCCCCGCCCCACTGACAGACTTACATTGTACATTTAAAGATCGCACTTTCCTACCTACTTCTTTTTAAATTCTGTCATAATGTTTTTTTTTAGTATTCAAGTTACCGATCGCTCTTTCTAGACCATCTAGACTGAATTAATAATTTAGCTTCCGGTGGCCTAGTGCTTGTTCTAAAAAAGATCAAATTGATAAATATGTATATATATATATATATATACAACTCGTCTAAACATCAACCCAACAATGTTAGATCTGTAAATTTGCATTCGCAAATCTTCTGTTCTTCCCTCGCCGGGATTCGAACCCATGCTACTGTGATATCGTGACACCAAATCGCCTGCACTGCGGCCGTCCCGCTAGACCACACGGCCACATGGGCTCTACAAAAATAAAGCTTTCAGTGGCCGTGTGTTACCTTTCCTCGTCAGTTTTAATCTAGCGTCGTACTACAGTACATGATATATAAGGCATGGAGATGTTATTGTTACTTATATATGAATATCAATTATATGGTCAGTTTTATAAATTTTCTGTATACAAAACTTTGAATTTTTCGAAAAACTAAGGATTTTCTTACCCCAGGAGTAGATAACCTTAGCCGTATTTGGCACAACTTTTTGGAATTTTGGATCCTCAATGCTCTTCAACTTTGTATTCATTTGGCTTTTTAACTATTTTGATCTGAGCGTCACTGATGAGTCTTATGTAGACGAAACGCGCGTCTGGCGTATAAAATTATAATCCTGGTACTTTTGATAACTATTTACACCACTGAGTCGATGCCACTGCTGGTGGACGTTTCGTCCCCGAGGGTATCACCAGCCCAGTAGTCATCACTTCGGTGTTGACATGAATATCAATTATTTGGTCATTTTTATAAATTTTCTGTATACAAAACTTTGAATTTTTCGAAAAACTAAGGATTTTCTTACCCCAGGAGTAGATTACCTTAGCCGTATTTGGCACAACTTTTTGGAATTTTGGATCCTCAATGCTCTTCAACTTTGTATTTATTTGGCTTTTTAACTATTTTGATCTGAGCGTCACTGATGAGTCTTATGTAGACGAAACGCGCGTCTGGCGTATAAAATTATAATCCTGGTACTTTTGATAACTAATTATATATATATATAAATATATATATATATATATTTCTCTAATTCTTCGTCAATTTATCCCTTTCTGCACCCATTGTATACCAAAAATTTAATCAACGTGTGGTTCGTTTGATCTCAGTACTTCATTGGTTAAAATCAGATTGTGACGTCGAATTTTCTTGCTTTCCTCTGAATTTCATATTGTGACGGCATGAAAAATGCGACCATGTCTGACGACGTCACATAGAAAGAACACATCTTTTTGCAGATCATTCGAAAAGAAAGAATATGTTTGCCTGCATAATGTTAGAAAATCATTAGAGAAACAGATTCCACCACCAAATATCGTGTAACACGATATTTATCCACTCTCAACAGTTAAATTATCAATTTTAAAGTCCTTGCTGAATGTAATTGTCTCGAGTGGATAAATATCGTATTACACTCGATGCAGTGGTAGAATCTATATACAAGTCAAAAAAAGAAACGATACCCAACATTTTTTCATAATATTTTTTATTGACAAAATAATATTTATTGCGACTAGTTATATGTTCGAAAAGAGTCATAAGTCTGTAGGGTACTGCACTTTTGTTTTTATTTTACCGGACAATAACGTCATTTTAGCGTCTTTTTGAATTCGAGCCGAACCACATTTATGCCGTCCGAACAGGGGTTTTCAATTTAATGAGGGTGATTAAATATCCGGTCAACACAGGTAAACAAAAGGTGATTGAAGGTGACATTCACAAAAGGGGATTTCATATGCCTCGCAAACATTAGCGTGATAGACTTGTGGGAATGGTACAAGCAGGTATGCGTCATATTGACGTCGCAAACAACTTTGGTGTTTCTAAATTGACAATAACAGGATCAATGAGTCGTCTAAGACAGACTGGGTTCTCAAATGACAGACGACGTAGTGGACGTCCAAGAGAAACGACGTTACGCCAAGATCGTCGAATAAGATTCACACATCTCAGGAATCGGTTTTTACCAGCTACAATTACCGCTAGACAATCACCTGGAAGCCATAATCCAAGGATATCAGCCCAAACAGTACGTAATAGGCTAAGAGAGGCTGGTTTACGTTCACGACGTCTAGTAGTAGGAGCCATTCTAAAACAGTGTCATCGAACTGCACGCCTACAAATGTACATTGGGCAAATGCACATTTGTATTGAAATCGTGTAAGGTGGCAAAACGTCATTTTTAGCGATGAGTCAAGATTTCTCTTACGTAGAAGTGATTGCAGAATGAGAGTGAACCGACGTCAAAATGAACGTTATGCAGACGCGTGTGTACATGAATGTGATCGCTTTGGTGGTGGTGGTGTGATGGTTTGGGCAGGAATCACGCATTGTGGACGAACTGACTTGACGTTCATTAACGAAAGCCTTACTGGAGTTCGTTATCGTGATATATTTCTCTCTCCCATTGTACAACCATTCATTGCAAGGCATAGAAATCGGCATAGTTTCCAACAGGACAATGCTAGGTGCCACGTGGCACGTGTATCAACACAATATCTTGGACAAAATAACATTGACATTCTTCCATGGCCAGCTTTATCACCAGATCTATCACCCATTGAACATTTATGGGATGAACTTGATAAACGTTTTCGCAGACGTCATCAACCACCAGAGTCAGTCAACCAGCTACGAGCAGCCTTAGTGGAAGAGTGGAATAACATTCAACAAGCATTTATTCAACGATTACTTGGATCAATGCGTCGGCGATTGACTGCTTTTATCGACGCAAGAGGTGGCCATGCGCGATATTAACTCTTCAACTTTTGGTTTTGACAACAACAACTTCAACAGCCCTTGAAATAAGGAAAATTATTTGTGATTTGTTATCTTTGTTAAGTTTGTGTGCTTTGATGTCATTGTTTCATAAAATACAAAACAAAAACAATATTGTTGAAAAATAAAGAAGATATTTTTGATAAAAATCAGGTATCGTTCCTTTTTTGGCTAGTATATATATCATTCCTAAATACTGAAAAAAAGTTCAGTTGACGATCGCTTTTTCCTACCTTTTCTACCTATGTGTATTTTAATTCTAATCGTTGTGTTCATAAAAGATCAGTAACTGTATATTGCCCTGCAATTCTGAAACAAAACAAAAAAGACTGGTATAATTCGACTATAATCAAAACAAGGGGAAACATACTGCCGTACAATCTAACTATCAGTCAAAATGTAACCATTGGAAAGTATATACACAGTGTACGGTTTTTAAATATTTTGGTAATTCGGGAGACTGTACATGTCAAGCGGGGTTCCGACATTCGACGAAAACAAGTTGCTTGATTAAAACTTTTATGAACCAGTATAGAAGTATAGTATGGGTAGTATAGTTTGCCAACGATTGCAGAGTAAAGCTCTCAAGTGATTGTACAGGAAAGTTTCAAGTGATTGTACAGTTAGACCGCATGCGATTCAAGAAACTATTCGACATGGATAAAAATAATGTATTTGGGTTTTTACTGCGACAATGGTTTTAAATCATCAAGACAGGTAAGACTATAATATACCAGAAATGGTACACGTGAACATTCTGGTAGTAACGATTGTTTTCTTGATGTTTTTTTGACATTTTGTATCGCTGTTGTGTGGCAGTTTCGATCGTTTTACTCGGAGCTCCTCCATCCTAAAGAACACGTTAGGATGGATATTTCTTTTTTACCATTTGATTGATTCATATTTATATGTTGAATGTTTTAGCTACCGAAACTTGAAGCAGAAACGTTAAACAGTAAGATGAATTTCATAAAAATTTTCATCAAGCAGCTTCATATGTCATATGTCGGAGCACCGCTTGACAGTCTCCCGAATAACCAAACTATTAGAAAACCATACAGTTCCGTCCCCAGCTTCCCACACTGTAATATACAGTTGATACATTTACAGATCGGACTAATGGTCTAGATTTTATTTTTAAATATCTAAATGAGTTGACCTTAACGAGACGTGGGTGTTATTGGCAGAGCCCGGAACTGTATCAGTGGAGCCTAGGGCGACAATACATTGGTTATGTTTTAAGAATGATAAGAGCAAAAACTATGTTTGCATATTATTTTATTTGAAGAATTCATAAGTGTTTTTTTCTTGTTTTTTGCTTTGATTTTTATAAGAATTTGCGTTTTCCTAAAAAAAAAACTTTTTTCCGAAAATAATAATAAATAATAATAAAAAAACAACATTTTCCTGGTTTAGATTTTTTACCAATTTTTGTTTGAAAAAATAAATTTTCAATTTTCAGAGAAAGTTATAATATAATTCGGTCTATTCTCATTTTTTACACTTCTGGTCTGAATTAAGATTACTGCACTCTTAAAAATAAGAAGTGTGTTGGTCTCGTAAGTTATCTCCAAATGAAACATTGATAAACTTGTTAATTCTCCAAACAACGTAAATAGTTATTGGAGTGCCGTGTTTCTGTAGATATAAACGAACAATGACTTTTCCATATCTGGTTTACAATTTTAATTTGATATCTGCATGCTACAAATAAAGTCTATAATATATTACAGAATGAGATTTAGAACGATTTGTATTAAAATAAAGACCTTACAATTGCCCTTTTGTTAAATGATAGAGTAGTTAATTGTAGTAGTTGACAGGTAAATGTTAAACTTTAGTGCACTAATCATATAACTTGCTGGCCTTGCATCGTGGTGAAATTGATTTTATACAAATAAAATTTAGGGATGATTGTCTACTTAAATAGAAAATTGCGCAAAAAGATGTCAATACGGTCGATTAATGAAAATTTATGTCACGTATATTATAGATGTACATTTTTGTATTTAAAGAAAAAATATAACATCAAAAATATAAATTTTCATTCACTAGAAAAGATAACTGGTTATTGATCGAATGATGACCGTGAAAGAAAATGCATGTGTGTTCTACTGATCGTTTATGAATGTACACGCTGAAGGGTCAAGAAGAATTCCCTGACCAGTTTTAACAAGAAAATTTCACAACCTGTACATTTATAGAAAATATTTAAACCGCAACATTTTCGATACATGCGATAGTCGGTTAAAGAGCTCTCGAATGGTGCTCATTTGTTGTCTGGTATTATGTATATCATATGTCAGCTTAAAATAAAAGTTACTAACTTTCTTTCGCGTTATAAACAGTGAAAAACATTTGTTTATCTCTTGGACGATTCATTCATTGAATCTTCCGTATGTCATATTTCCAGAGAGTTCGCTAAAGTACACCCCCAGCTAGGTCACGCGTCAACTCAACACGCTGGATCACACATTCACGATTTGTACGTCCGTCCTGTTGAAAATTAGTTTGTTCTGGAAGCGTCAAAATTTTTTTTTTCCATCCAAACTTGTACCGATTATCCCGTCCTCCATCCGATTTTAGTCCGATTTGCATCTTTCCCATGGTTAAAAACGACCGAATATATCTCGACAGCGTCCCTATTAAGCTGTATGCGACGCAACAGACATCAGACAGTGACCAGACAGTGAACCGACGCTGACAGAAGATATCCGTTAGAAAACTGTCTCTATATTTGGGATGATCAGGTACTGTCGGAACACAACCCTATCACAGTTTGCTGGACAACATTTCAAACGGCTTTGTATAGACTCGTATCGTGTTCTGTAATTTTCAGGACTCAGACGAGGGTCCTATTGCTAATTTCGTATTAATAACGGGACTGTTCCGGAACGGTTTCGTCACAGACGGTTCGTATTCAGGATGTGGATTTAACCGGCAAAACATAGCAATGACAAATCGCACCAGATCATGCCCGGTCCATAGGACAAAGTCTACATTGTAACTCAGAACATTGTTACGATTTTGATCCGATACAGCAGAGTCTGTCGTGACATAATCAAGATTGTAATCCGACTAGACAAAATCGGATGAGTGTTCCCGAATGTTACGAGACGCATCTAACTATCTGGGGTGCTTCGATCCGTTCGAATATGTAACGAACGTTTACAACAGCATTTAGCCAAAAATAGGACACTCCAGATCATTGTGGAATCCGACTTTTTTACTTTTCGTGTTTAAACGATGTCTGATTTCAAACGGGAGCAACAATCGGCACTGTGATAACGCCGCGTAAACGTTTCAATTTTCAGTTACGATTCACAGGATCTTAATCAGACTTGGGACAAATTCGAATCTAGAATTGTCCTGTCAAGGACAACAGTAAAAATCTAAATTAAAAATCGTGAATGTGTAACCCTGGCTTAAATCGACTCTATTTTAATGTTTCCGTGACAAATTGTCAACGGGGCTTAGTTTTTTATATCCCTGTCTTTCCGCCTGTAAATCTAATTTACAATAACAGTGGTATATATATTAAATGCTACCTCTCTATCAGCATATATGCTAAATCCCAAGTTAAGTTAAGTTTCTGCTTCAATGTAAATTTTTTAAACATTTTTGAAATGGGTTATCTAAGCAAAAGCAAATTCAGGATATGATTTAGATGTTTTTCTTTCTGTAGAACCTCTAGTCTTGTTTTCATTCTGAATTTTGCCCAATATTGTAATTATCTATAGGCGAGCGCCAAAACACGGATTCTGACGTTTTTAATGCACCTATACTAGAATATATATAATTGAGTTGAATTTTGAATAGGGAAGTATAAATCCAGAGTACTTCATGTGGCTGTTTAATATCTCTATCTTTGTTTCGGGTTGTCTTTTCTTATTTGAACAATAATAGTGTATGTTTCTATAAGGGCAACTACACTACAATACTCAGCTTATATTGTTATGTAAAGTATTTGGAATTTGCTTTTATGCATTATAACAAAGGGACAATCAAACTCATTACCAGAAGACAAACTAACATCGCACACACGTCATAGCAAAAAATCAAACAATAAAAAAAGACCAGCGCCAGTCTTCAAAGCACTACACAGAAACCTAAGGATCAACAAATACCTAACAAATACTGGAAGAGGTCTTAGATGCCCCTAAAGGGTTACACATCCTGCTCCACATGTGACACTAGTCTTGATGGTCATGTGTAATTCAGCTGACAAGTCTCGAGCATTCTAAGTGATGTCATACTTGAGGAAGATTACAGAGAAATGTGGTATCAACACTTGGAAAATATCCGTGTCTCAAATATCCCCTAATGTTCAACCAACTCGTGATGGGTCCGTAAATCAGTCAAGGCAGGACTGCAATTTTATCTGGTCGATACCCTAGGTTTTATGAGCTTCTTTGTAAGCAGCAACCCTCTACCACATAAATCATGTAAACTTCATAACATGAAATCAATTTGGATATTTCCTCCATATAAAGGAACTTCATCCATAGAAAATGTAATGTTCACAATAAGGAAGCTGAAACTATAATTGTGAGTCTACTCACAATAGCATTCCCCAATTCCGCACTACTCTATGCACATCCTCATGTCTTGTACTATAACCGTCCATCCTTCTATACCAATCCATTCGTTACGGAGGAGCTGCGTTTACCAGACAAATTAACAGACATGCAGACCAAATGACAGATGGACGCGGACACACGAATGGATGGACATGGTGATTCGTATATACACCTAAAGCTTTGCTTACAGGAGGTATACTCATGATTCCTTTTGTATTATTCACAGCAGACCATATATAGCTCAAGGTTAGATAAGGTTTGTAAACAATTATATCTGTGTTAAACTTGACGTTAATTTAATGTACGACGAATCCAGAGTCACATATTTGAAATGTTTAAACTTAGATGATTGGCCATAGCTTAAAATAAAAGTTACTAACTTTCTTTCGCGTTATAAACAGTGAAAAACATTTGTTTATCTCTTGGACGATTCATTCATTGAATCTTCCGTATGTCATATTTCCAGAGAGTTCGCTAAAGTACACCCCCAGCTAGGTCACGCGTCAACTCAACACGCTGGATCACACATTCACGATTTGTACGTCCGTCCTGTTGAAAATTAGTTTGTTCTGGAAGCGTCAAAAATTTTTTTTTCCATCCAAACTTGTACCGATTATCCCGTCCTCCATCCGATTTTAGTCCGATTTGCATCTTTCCCATGGTTAAAAACGACCGAATATATCTCGACAGCGTCCCTATTAAGCTGTATGCGACGCAACAGACATCAGACAGTGACCAGACAGTGAACCGACGCTGACAGAAGATATCCGTTAGAAAACTGTCTCTATATTTGGGATGATCAGGTACTGTCGGAACACAACCCTATCACAGTTTGCTGGACAACATTTCAAACGGCTTTGTATAGACTCGTATCGTGTTCTGTAATTTTCAGGACTCAGACGAGGGTCCTATTGCTAATTTCGTATTAATAACGGGACTGTTCCGGAACGGTTTCGTCACAGACGGTTCGTATTCAGGATGTGGATTTAACCGGCAAAACATAGCAATGACAAATCGCACCAGATCATGCCCGGTCCATAGGACAAAGTCTACATTGTAACTCAGAACATTGTTACGATTTTGATCCGATACAGCAGAGTCTGTCGTGACATAATCAAGATTGTAATCCGACTAGACAAAATCGGATGAGTGTTCCCGAATGTTACGAGACGCATCTAACTATCTGGGGTGCTTCGATCCGTTCGAATATGTAACGAACGTTTACAACAGCATTTAGCCAAAAATAGGACACTCCAGATCATTGTGGAATCCGACTTTTTTACTTTTCGTGTTTAAACGATGTCTGATTTCAAACGGGAGCAACAATCGGCACTGTGATAACGCCGCGTAAACGTTTCAATTTTCAGTTACGATTCACAGGATCTTAATCAGACTTGGGACAAATTCGAATCTAGAATTGTCCTGTCAAGGACAACAGTAAAAATCTAAATTAAAAATCGTGAATGTGTAACCCTGGCTTAAATCGACTCTATTTTAATGTTTCCGTGACAAATTGTCAACGGGGCTTAGTTTTTTATATCCCTGTCTTTCCGCCTGTAAATCTAATTTACAATAACAGTGGTATATATATTAAATGCTACCTCTCTATCAGCATATATGCTAAATCCCAAGTTAAGTTAAGTTTCTGCTTCAATGTAAATTTTTTAAACATTTTTGAAATGGGTTATCTAAGCAAAAGCAAATTCAGGATATGATTTAGATGTTTTTCTTTCTGTAGAACCTCTAGTCTTGTTTTCATTCTGAATTTTGCCCAATATTGTAATTATCTATAGGCGAGCGCCAAAACACGGATTCTGACGTTTTTAATGCACCTATACTAGAATATATATAATTGAGTTGAATTTTGAATAGGGAAGTATAAATCCAGAGTACTTCATGTGGCTGTTTAATATCTCTATCTTTGTTTCGGGTTGTCTTTTCTTATTTGAACAATAATAGTGTATGTTTCTATAAGGGCAACTACACTACAATACTCAGCTTATATTGTTATGTAAAGTATTTGGAATTTGCTTTTATGCATTATAACAAAGGGACAATCAAACTCATTACCAGAAGACAAACTAACATCGCACACACGTCATAGCAAAAAATCAAACAATAAAAAAAGACCAGCGCCAGTCTTCAAAGCACTACACAGAAACCTAAGGATCAACAAATACCTAACAAATACTGGAAGAGGTCTTAGATGCCCCTAAAGGGTTACACATCCTGCTCCACATGTGACACTAGTCTTGATGGTCATGTGTAATTCAGCTGACAAGTCTCGAGCATTCTAAGTGATGTCATACTTGAGGAAGATTACAGAGAAATGTGGTATCAACACTTGGAAAATATCCGTGTCTCAAATATCCCCTAATGTTCAACCAACTCGTGATGGGTCCGTAAATCAGTCAAGGCAGGACTGCAATTTTATCTGGTCGATACCCTAGGTTTTATGAGCTTCTTTGTAAGCAGCAACCCTCTACCACATAAATCATGTAAACTTCATAACATGAAATCAATTTGGATATTTCCTCCATATAAAGGAACTTCATCCATAGAAAATGTAATGTTCACAATAAGGAAGCTGAAACTATAATTGTGAGTCTACTCACAATAGCATTCCCCAATTCCGCACTACTCTATGCACATCCTCATGTCTTGTACTATAACCGTCCATCCTTCTATACCAATCCATTCGTTACGGAGGAGCTGCGTTTACCAGACAAATTAACAGACATGCAGACCAAATGACAGATGGACGCGGACACACGAATGGATGGACATGGTGATTCGTATATACACCTAAAGCTTTGCTTACAGGAGGTATACTCATGATTCCTTTTGTATTATTCACAGCAGACCATATATAGCTCAAGGTTAGATAAGGTTTGTAAACAATTATATCTGTGTTAAACTTGACGTTAATTTAATGTACGACGAATCCAGAGTCACATATTTGAAATGTTTAAACTTAGATGATTGGCCATGGCCAAATTATTTTTATTTCAAAAGTAGTCAATTATATTTTAGTTAACGTCGCTCGACTCTGGTAATCTAGTAGTAACGTGAATGCTTTGCACGTATACGTATGAAGTACTAGGGTCGTTCTTGGTCGGCTATTGGTATTTGCAACCCGATCCCAAGCACGCACTCAGTTGGGGCGACCTGGTAGAAACCTATTTTTCATTCTTCTATACTATCAGATTATTACGTGGCATTTCCCAGATAAATTATAGGATAACCTTATTACATTCATGGTTTCATGAGAAATAAACTATCTAATAAACTATTTATCAGCAGAGGGATCTGTGTCAGTCCTCGAGTCTTTGCGTCGTGGGCTTACATTGACCGAATATTTATAATACATCTGTGGCTGTGTCAACGAAACTGTCATATAACTAGGACGTGTCTTAGGATGGTCTCAGAACAATACATTGTTTACTTAACTATAGAAACCACTAAATAAATAACCAGCAAAGCCCCTGCATGTCTGCGGGTACTAGGCAGAATAACCAGTGGCAGATCACGAGGGCCGTAGAGGGTGTACGCACCTCTTACTTGCACTTGTCTTTTTATTAGGACTATACTATAATTAATCCCACTAGATATCGTTGTTAACCTTGTCATTTCACGTATATCTATTTTTTATGGGACAATTCGTTATATATAAATAATTTGTTTGTTTCTATTTACGTGTAATAAATTATTGATTAATATTTCAACGTAACATGATTTGGCAAATTGCCACCGTGGAGTTGACCAACGTCCCTCGGTCATTATTAAAGTTAATAAACTCATCATAGATACCAGGACTAAATTTTGTATATACGCCAGACGCGTGTTTCGTCTACAAAAGACTCACAAGTGACGCTCGAATACTCAGGATTGCTTAGGTTAAAAATGACAGACATGATGCCTTTAAAGCGACAAAGGATGGAACAAGGACGTATTGACCCCTATTTCACAATTCCACCCAACAGAAGGTAATACTCCATTACAGTCACATGATAACAAAATGTTCCACAGCTTAAGTATTTACATACAAAACATGTTTAACCCCACACGCCCCAGTCCATTTGTGCCTGATTGATAATAATCCCCAGTCAGTAATTCTTATTTAAATTAAAAGTCAATAGTACGGACCATTTTTTTTTCTCAGAGGGGAAGGAGAGGAAAGGGTAGGGATAATTTTGAACTTGTTTGTTTCTGAAACAACTATGATTGTACCTTGGTTGAAAACAGTAATCTAGTCCATTTGTTTTTCTATAAGACAAAATTAATTTCAAACAAATTCATTTTTTGAATTTTTATTTTTACTATTTTTATAAAAGAAGACCAACGTATTTTTTTTTCCGCATGTAAATCCCAGGCAATCCCCCTAAAAATCAAATGGTACGTGCCTTAACATTTGATGGTTTTTGAATTACTTTTCTTCTTTTCCTTAATGTTTTTAACAGGATATGACTGTAACCGGAAAATCTGTTTCGCCGAAATGTTATACTGAGTCCTTTTTGCAAGGACCGACTGCAACTTGCCTACTGGGAATCCCCCTTTCTCAACCGTCATTCACAACTTTATTGTCATTTAAGACTCATTCGTATAAAGCCTTTGATTGATATTGAACCACTCATTTCCCTTGTTGGGTGAAACATTTCAACCGTACATTTGAATAAAAAATGCTTGTTTGTCTTTCTTTATTTAAGTCGCGGTCGTATCTTACATTTCATTAAATGACCGTAAATCTTGTTTACAACAAGAAACCTGTGAGGTTATGCTAATTAATCTTACAACAAACGTCAGTCACCGTTGCAAATACTCATCTCTCCTTCGACTTGACTAGGATAGTGATCCGGTTTTATCCTGCAATATTGTGTCCTACACTGTAAAAACAGTGTTTAGATCCTAAACACTTATCTAAACATTTTGCTGTGTACGTTTTGAAACGCGTTTAGCATCTAAACATGTTTAGATTTAAACAAGTGTTTAGATTTCAACAAGTGTTTATATGTTATATGTTTAGACCTTCCAACGGTTAGCCTACTAGTACTTTGATTTCACAGGAACTACTTGTGCAGTACAGCACTACAGGTTGAATAGTCCACACTGTTTTGTAAAATATACTATGCACGTGTACATTTCTGCTTTCATGTTCTTGCAATGATTTTTACCCTAATAAAATTATTTTACTATACAGATACAGCCTACAGCCCTACATATATCGCTATCTTGTATCTGTATACTATACAGATATTGCTGTAAAGCTCCGCCCACTGATGGACTGAGTATTGTATGAACCTGCGTGACCTCAGAATGTGTATTGCAGTTGCATTCCAATGACGTATTGTTTGACCTTATGCGAATTAACGATTACTTTTATACGTTGTGTTTGTTTTCAAACATTGCATAAGAGCAATACGAATTACCCCAATTTTGTGATAACATACACACACGAACAGCAGATGACAATTGTGGATTTCAAAACTTGAATGTGTAACAAAATCAACCATGTAAATTTTAGCATGCATGTTTAGTGAATGTCAAGTCTGAAGCGTAAGACAACTCATACACTTCTGTTTCAAATTGGACAATGTTTTGTTATTTGTTTCTACTGTTAAAATAAGTGTTTATGTTAATAGTTATCAAAAGTACCAGGATTATAACTTAGTACCCAGACGCACGTTTCGTCTACATAAGACTCATCAGTGACGCTCAGATAAAAATATTTAAAAAGCCAAACAAGTACAAAAATGTACAAAGTTGAAGAGCATTGAGGATTTAAAATTCCAAAAAAGTCGTGCCAAATACGGCTAAAGTAATCTATGTCTGGGATAGGAAAATCCTTAGTTTTTCGAAATAAATCAAAGTAAAAGAGATAATTATTTACCTTGAGCGATGTATTATTGTTGACCATTCCAGATTCTTTTTTTGATAACCAATCTCCAGCTGAATATGTGATTCAATTTTACTACTCTTGCCTCAGGGGATTTCAAATCGAAAATAAATGCAAAATAAAGTGATTGTTTGTGTCATTCAAAAGACAAAAAATAACAGAATTAATTTCAGGATAAAGTCAATAACTGTTCAGTGTCTTAAAATATCAGCGGTATTTGTACTCGGCTCGAAACAGAAGTAATAGCCGGCTTATGCTCGCATTACACCTGTTTCTTAGCCTCGTACAAATACAGCTAATATTTAAAGACACTTATATTATATTTATACTGCAATCAGCTAGTTTACTGTACAGATAAAGCTATACGTATAAACGTTAGCTTTATACGTCAATAGCCCCAACTGACCTATAAGCCCCGCCTCCTTATTGTATTTCATCAACATGACGTCACGACCATGACAACGTAAAGTAACAATGGTCAAACTTTTTTCAATTTAAACTTTTATGTCTTCAAATTGGTTATTTATATATCATGTTTATCAAATGTTATTATTTAAGTTAATTTTCCCTTTCTAATTCCTTAATACGCCAATGTCTTACCACCTGGACTACGCTCATAGGGAAATACCCCAAAATGGTACCTCAAGAGGGAAATTCCAAACACTTTTTTTAACAATTTTTGTTACATGTTTTTTTCATTTTTCATTTTTTTTTTCGATTTCAGTATAAAAACAATATACGTATAGTGTCTTGAAATATGAAATTTATTTGTGTTCGGCACGAAACGGGAAAATGCTCGGTAGAACCTCGCATTTTCCCGTTTCTAAGCCTCATACAAATAAATTTCATATTTCAAGACACTATACGTATATTGTCTAATTATTGTCTATTTAACTTCACTTTTACACTATATGTTCACGTAACAAACCGTCAAATATGTGCTAATTTATGTTTCGGCCAATAAAGGGTTAGTAATGTTTTTGCTTTGCTCCGCTAGCCGAAAGATTCTATTCTACGTCTCCTTTCCAAAGTCCTGATTATACCATTTCTTGTATCCGAGAAAATATGATATGTCATAGAATGTATATCCAAGCTGTCCTAAGATACGTAGTCATACCTGTGCATGATGCTCGTATGGCTGTCATGACTTAGGGACACATTTCCTTTGGTTTAAATAGACAAAAACAAATAAAAAAATGACCATTCTCATTATTTACGACTCTGCGTTCATGTTTTTTCGAACCGGAATGGTTATCTGATCGTGAATATATAACGACTCGTACATCGAGTACCTACATTTGTACTTAACGAAATGCCGCGCAAAAAACGTTTATAAACTTATAAATAAGGAAAGATATAATATGTATAGTTATTATATACAAAATCATGGGTAAGAAAAATAGTCTAAGATTTACGTAGCAGGAAATCCAAATTTTAATTGACGAAGTGGAGAAAAACAAATCTTTACTATTTAGCCGACTGAGCAACACAACTATTATTTCTATCATAATTAACATGAAAATAATCACCGAAAGTAACTTACATTTTAGTTGATAGCCATAAGGCCATCACCAGACGGGTCAGTCATATCGGGAAAACTCTTCAATTCTTCAATTCTCAATTTAAGATTTACGAAAAATGTTATGACATATCGTAACTTTGGACAGTTTTGAAAACAAATCTTATGACTATGGCATGTCCTACAACTATCATAAGACATGGCTCAGTCAAAAGATATTTTTGAAAACCAAGCCCTTTGTCAATAAAAATATTAAAAGACCTGATTATCATAAAAGCGAGCACTAAAAAAATAATGAATATATTATTGATTATGGACTTTTTGCACTTGCAAGTATATATAGTCTTACATTTCCAGTGCGAAATAATAATCTAAAAGAGTACAAGATATTATACTTGAAGTAAAGAATGTCAAAAAACATATATGATCGCACATCTAATGACTCATCAAAACCAGCCGGTATTTAGGTTATATGAAGATGTGGTATGAGTGCCAATAAGACAACACTTCATCCAAATAATAATTTATAAAAGTAAACCATTATAGGTTAATGTACGGCCTTCAACACGGAGCATTGGCTCTTGTCGAACAACAAGCTATAAAGGGCCCCACAGTTACAAGTGTTAAACCATTCAAACCAGAAAACCAACGGTCTAATCTATATAACAAGAACGAGAAACGAAAAACACGTATAATTACATCAACAAACGACAACTACTGTACATCAGATTCATGACTGAGGACAGGTGCAAACATTTGAAGCGGGATTAAACGTACAAAACCTTCTCCTTATTACTGAGACAATAGTCACAACATAGTAAAACACGCGATAAAATATCAATTGGAAAGCTTGACTCAATCAAAATACGTAAATTAACACACTATGAACGAATAAATTTGAGATGCGATAACTGAATGCATATACATAGTACATTGTATAGATCAGCAACACTGCAATAGACATATCTTGACGAAAATTGCATCTGGTGCAATAAATTTGTATCCATAGTCATAGTACTAGCATTTGTTCATGTTTGGATTTTAATAGCATGCAATCTTTATTGTTTGTGGTTTGTTCTTGGTTGAAGGTCAAATAGTGACAGCCCATTGCTTCTACGGGTGTGTTTAACAACATTGACTACTCATGAAAGTCCTGTGAGTTGTCAATTTGACTATCATATCACATTTCCTATATCTTTCTATCAGATTTCCTCCATTTTTGTACACAATATTTGACACTGAACGTTAGACGCCCATTTGTCACTGTCAGTACTGTGGTGTCTTTTTCACGTTTTTGCATGCCGTCTAATATATATATATATATAATGATGGTGGAACTTTCTAAATCATGATTTTTTTATGTGTTTTGTATTTCAAAATCAATGAATATATACACATGGAAAAAGTAATGCAACGCCGTATTTTCGTTTTAACCTTAGAGACTAGCCTCCTTTTTTTTGGATAAGATATGATAAATTTTTGTATAATAATAAATAAACATTGTTTTAAGATAACTGGATTCGATTTAATGGTAGATTTTTTTTATCGTTTCTGTTAAATTTATACTAAATTTTTATATAAAAAAGTGACGAAATTGTGTAGAGACCTCTATTGTTGAATACTACTATATGTTGCCCCCTATACATGTCCTTAACTTGTGTCTGTTGTACGATTGCTGTCCTATTGACGTATAATCTACATCTCCAGACCTACAGTTTTAGTTCGATTTGGTGTAATTTTTGAATATGTTAGAAAAATCAAAATTGACAGGGTTATTGAGTTAAGATAAGTTGCATTTCATTCGCTAAATAATATGATTAGAGGAAGAGGAAGATGAACCAAGGATAGATCTACATAAATTTATACAGATAAAGTAAACCGAATGAAAAAAATCTTGTTTTTTTTTTGAATTTGTTTCTACTGTATTAATTATTGAAGACATGTCGTATCTTTAAGTCTGGTTGATCTGCAGCTTAATACCCTTAAGTATAATCCTCCTTAAATTCGAGCATAAAATAAAAAAATAAAATAATTGAGTATGGAAAACCCGACCAAAGAGCAAAGAACGGCAGGAAGGTTACCAATAGGTGTTAAATGCAGCGAGAAACTCCCGCACCCGGAATCGTGCTTCAGCTTACCCCTAAGCAAAAAAAAGTATATAAGCTAAATTAGAATACAGATAGATAGATATACATCACAGTTTTGCCAGAGATTACCAAAAAAAAAATGTGTTTTTATCGGTTGGACTTTTAAACACTGATTTGGATTTACATTGAATACAAAAATAAATCATACATTTAGTTCCCACCTATTGAATGGAAAACAAATACAATGTTTAATCGTAAAATTGTCAAAAATTCGGCTAGTCTCGCTACACACGATGATGTTGTTTTTTCTTGGTTTTTTTTGTTTTTTTTTTAAATCAAATGGAATTACACACCTTTCAAAATCCAGGGTCTGCTCCTACAGGTCAGAGTATTTTACACTGTGCAAAATATCTGATGTAGTTTATGCACACTTTTACTGTGCATTATCCATATTATAGCACAGTAATAAAAAAGAGACTTTTAATACCCAGGTTATGTGTTGAAAACAATGAGGATAAACGCAGTTGTTATGCTGTTTACTGGAACAGTAAATAGAACTTATCGAGTCGACATTTATTTCGATTAAACTCAAGCGATGTTCAAATAATGTTTAAATGGTCCTATTTCAATAACTTATATCACAAAACAATATAGAGCATTTTTTATTTTCAATTTCAAAATACCTTTTTCCATGTGTATTTATAGACTGTTCAAGAATCTTAATGATGAAACTTATTTTACGGCAGTTTGTAGGATGTTAGACTAGAAGTAAAAGTCGAAGCCTTTTGGGCTACAGGTATATAGCTAGCTAGGACACACAAGATGTTGTTTCAAGGTTAATATAGTTAAACCGATTTAAATAGCAATTACAGTCAATCTTATGAAAAGACAGAGTCACTGCGGATTATTAGAGAAACTATGATGAGCTGCGTATTGATAGTACAAATGTATAACATAGTCATTTTGTAACATTCAAATAACATCGACCTAATAAACATTTTCGTAAAATCCATATTCTACAAGCCGTGCACTTGCCTGTCTAAACTGATTAGTGTATTAATATGCAATGTAGGCATTTTAATTACATCATTTTGAAATTGGCGTACCACACGGCCGTTTCTTCATTGAAAATGACACATTGTATTATCATAACAAATATTAGGTGAACACAAATTTAAAATAAACTGAAAATAGGTGCATATCCCTTGTTGATGTGTGCAAATGTTAAATGCTTATTCAGCAAAGTGAAATTGCCTTTTAAATTTGTTACACACTATATTTTCTAAATAAAACGTATAGTTGTCACACATTATTTTGGTACTAAATTTTATATTTCAAACTGTCTAATTATATTGATTTCTATTATGTACATTTCGTATACTGCATGCGTATTTGATTTATTCAATAATAAGAATGATCTCGAAAGTCGCTATGAATTTACATGTCCGAAATATTTGTTTACATCTGAAACATGTAAGATCATAAATTTCTGTTTGTCAATAACCTTTTAAACTTTAAGCTAATGCAAACATGTTACAAGTTCGTTATGCAACTTTTATACGGTCATATCAAATACATGTATACACATAATTTAATTCACCGATAGATTGATCACCTATCGTAATTCTCTTTGATAAACGTATTCAATTTGTTATCTAATTTCTGTTGACGAAATGACCATTACAAACTTTGTTGTAAGCAACGCTATTTGGTATTTAAAGAAAGATACATTTATATTCAGGGACTCCGTTTGGATATGCCAACAAGAGCACATGAACTGCGTTCGGATTTTCCATCGCATTCATATACATTGTTTTTGATTTAAAATAACTAAGTTGTAATACTGATACTTTATATTTGGACTTAATAAAATGAATTTGGACTTTACCAATTTGTTTATGTTTACTGTATTGAACTGCCGACTTGTGTGTGAATAAAGAGCTAGTACCCCGCATTGTGGATCGTTCCCAAAGACGGACTCCCACCCAAAGCCGTTCTGGCAATAGTTATTTAGAAAGTATCAAAATCTTTCTTCATAATTTGGTGAACTTTCTTAAACCTATACGATTGCCTTTTCTATGAAAAAGAAGCTTATTGTGCACGCCGCTTGATATGCATGACACAATTATGTAAGTATTGAATAAAGATGTAAAATATTTATCACTGAGACAGCAAACTAACAGACAAAATAAAAACAAAACACATGCGTTTGGTAACTATCTTCTGATTTTCTTTGTTGGAATCAATATAGCTCTAAATCGATTAGGGTGTAAAAAGGGAGTCGTAACATCTAAAGGAGCGATATTCCATTTCATAAAGAACAAAAACCTTAAGTTGATATGACGACTTTTATTGACCACGGTTTTTGAGATTTTTTTCGAGGTTTATAAATTTTGTAAAAGGTTAATGAGAGAACATTCATAGAATGCAGGTGCAATATTTACCGCGCTGAAGTATGTTCATTATTCATTTTTCATTATTCAAAATTCAATAATGAATAATGAAATAGTTCATTATTCACTATTCTATGTTAAATCATGAATAATAAATAATGATATAGTTTATATTTAATTATTCAAATTGAAAAATGCCTAATGAAATAAAATAAAAAATGACTGTAACACTAGTACTTAGTCTTTATGCCGTATTTTGGAAACTCCTTAGTTTTTTCGAAAAATTCAAAGTTTTGAAAACAGAAAATTTATAAAAATGACCATATAATTGATATTCATGTCAACACCGAAGTGCGGACTACTGGGCTGGTGATACCCTCGGGGACGAAACGTCCACCAGCAGTGGCATCGACCAAAACATACAAAACATACAAGTGGACGTGGCCGGGTACTTATACATCCCGACACAAAAAGACACAATGAACAGATCTGAGAGCACTCGGAGTTTTCTGACAGCTAGTTCAAAGCCACTTACAACCCCGCATTGTGGATCGTTCCCAAAGACGGACTCCCACCCAAAGCCGTTCTGGCAATAGTTATTTAGAAAGTATCAAAATCTTTCTTCATAATTTGGTGAACTTTCTTAAACCTATACGATTGCCTTTTCTATGAAAAAGAAGCTTATTGTGCACGCCGCTTGATATGCATGACACAATTATGTAAGTATTGAATAAAGATGTAAAATATTTATCACTGAGACAGCAAACTAACAGACAAAATAAAAACAAAACACATGCGTTTGGTAACTATCTTCTGATTTTCTTTGTTGGAATCAATATAGCTCTAAATCGATTAGGGTGTAAAAAGGGAGTCGTAACATCTAAAGGAGCGATATTCCATTTCATAAAGAACAAAAACCTTAAGTTGATATGACGACTTTTATTGACCACGGTTTTTGAGATTTTTTTCGAGGTTTATAAATTTTGTAAAAGGTTAATGAGAGAACATTCATAGAATGCAGGTGCAATATTTACCGCGCTGAAGTATGTTCATTATTCATTTTTCATTATTCAAAATTCAATAATGAATAATGAAATAGTTCATTATTCACTATTCTATGTTAAATCATGAATAATAAATAATGATATAGTTTATATTTAATTATTCAAATTGAAAAATGCCTAATGAAATAAAATAAAAAATGACTGTAACACTAGTACTTAGTCTTTATGCCGTATTTTGGAAACTCCTTAGTTTTTTCGAAAAATTCAAAGTTTTGAAAACAGAAAATTTATAAAAATGACCATATAATTGATATTCATGTCAACACCGAAGTGCGGACTACTGGGCTGGTGATACCCTCGGGGACGAAACGTCCACCAGCAGTGGCATCGACCAAAACATACAAAACATACAAGTGGACGTGGCCGGGTACTTATACATCCCGACACAAAAAGACACAATGAACAGATCTGAGAGCACTCGGAGTTTTCTGACAGCTAGTTCAAAGCCACTTACAACTAATAAAAAAATCATGCCTCTAAGACAAAACAATCAATCCGTACACATTCAACATACAATGGATTTAGTGGAAAGACGTCACAAACAAACAGAGAAAAACATTATACCCACTTCGAAAACTCATCAATAGAGATACAATAGGTGAATTGTAAATATGTTCTGCAACGCCTATTAGAGGAGTAACGGAGAACCAAAATGTCGAAATACGCGTGAACATTAAGAAATAACTTATTCTAATAATAAAACAGACCCATCAGCCCCTAGATACAGAAAATGTCGTACACCTTTTGAAAGGTTGTTGATAGAGGAACAAAATGGGTATAAACAATATGTGACGCAACGACAATAAGGGGTTACGGAGGACCTATATGCCAAAAGTTACGCATGAAAATTCAAAAATATCCAATTTTGGATGATGGAATGGATATATTAAATAATAGAATGCATGGACTGCTGCGACTCTTCATCCCATAATTAAAAAAAATAGTGTTTACACCTCATTCGAAAGCTAAATAATAGAGGAGCAATATATATATACATTTAGGTGTATAGTAAATATGTTCCACAATTAGAGGAGTCACGGAAAACCTAAATGTCGAAATACGCGTGAACATTTAACAGAAATAACTTCTTTTATATAATGAAATGGACTGATTCGACCCACTAGTCCCTTTGTTAGAAAAGTGTATACACCCTTAGAAAGCGTGTTGATAGAAGAACAACATGCATGGATATGATAAATATGTGCCGCAATGACTATTAGAGAGGTTACAGAGGTCATGAATACCAAAATACACATGAAAATTTAGAATTAGCCAATTTTGAATAACAAAAAGGACTGCTGCGTCACTTCGGGCCATAATTACAGATGTATTTTATACCTCATTCGAAAGCTTACCAATAGAGGTACACAAGGTGTAAAGGTATAAAGTAAATTTGTTCCGCAACGCATATTAGAGGAGTAACGGAGAACCTAAATGTCGAAATACGCGTAAACATTAAAAAATTGCTTATTTTGAGTAATGGCATTGACTGGTGAGAGCCTCTAGCGCCTATATACAGAACAGTAAATAAACTTTTTAAAAGCTTGTTGATAATGGAACAAAATGGGTATACACAGTAAGTGACTTAATAACAATATTAGGGGTTATGGAGAGCATGAATGCCAAAATAAAAATAAGAAAGAGCCATTTTTGATTAATGGAATGGACTGCTGCGACTCTTCAGCCCCTTATTACTTATATGTCTTAGACCTCATTCGAAAGCCAATCAAAAGAGGAACCAAAGGCATCAAATTAATATGCCCCGCAACGCCTATAAGGAGAGTCACGGAGAACCTAAATGTCGAGCATTAAGAAATAGCTTATTTTGAATAATCCAATGGACTGATGCCCCTAATTACTAAAATATTACATGCCTCATTTCAAAGCTTACCAATAGAGTATCTAGGGGCATGCTCATGCGGATTTGAACATATAGCTTCAAATCTGTTTTGTTAATTCCTCTTTCAACAATCTGAAAAGGGTGAATAAACTTTCTGTAGAAAGGGTTTGCGGGTCCCAGCAGGCCATTTCAATATTTAAAATAAGGTATTTCTTAATGTTCATGCGTATTTCGACATTTAGGTTCTTCCTTTCTCCTCTAATAGCCGTTGCGGAACATATTGAATTTATACTTTTTGTTGCTCTGTTGATTAGCTTTTGAATATTTCAAGTAAACAGAATCGCTGTGCATCATGTCACTTTAAGCCTTTTTCTTGAAGCAAGCTTATTCTTAAATGACTTGGTTAGTATCTTAAATAGATAATATAATCGCAATTTTACATTAGACGTTTTACTAAAACACTTAGTAAATTAAAATAGGGAAGTAAAAAGATGCAGAGAGAGCAGAACAGCTCTTCTTATTCCACTGATTGAAAAGTTCTAACCGACTTTTTTAAACTGCTTCTGCCACTAAAATTCAGTGCAAAAAATGATGCTGCAATTCATCCACTTTATATCAAACCAATGTATCGTTCTGTCATTAATGAGTTTTATTTACTTAATTCAAATGGACTTAATTCACAGGGACATATAGGTGTAGAAGATTTTATGAGGTTATTGCATGAACTTAAAACCTATCATGCTCATCATTTAGTGCACATTTTACCAGTTTGTGTGAGATGCACTGGATATAGACATGAATGACTAAATCAGCGTTCAGAATGTACTTATGTCTGTCCGATTTACTAGTAGAACTACAACAGGTCATGATACATAATTAGTACACAATTGATTACCATTTGTCTTTATTTTAATCATATATAAGTTACTAGTAGTTATTGATTTGTTGACAGAAAAAAAAAACACACTGAAAAACAATAAACAGAAAAAAAGATTTGAAAAGGCCATATTTTGAATGAACATTCATTTTTTGTAGCATTTTCAAAGGTCTCAAGGTCTATTGATTCACGGAAATGTGTTTTTTTTTATGTATTAATGAAACAATTTCTCATTAAATTTCCAAATATAGGCAACCAATGTTCAATATTCATAATTCGATAAAAAGGAAACAAATCTAGGCTGCAAACAAAAACTAAGGGAAACGCATCAGTCGCTAAAAGAAAATAAAGGAACACCCGAAATACTTCAAACAAAATATCTATGTAAAACAATCCCTTATAGCCTGGCCAAAAGAAACGCTCGAAAGCTTATAGATACGGACCAACTAATAAACAACTGTCACATTATTGACTTGGTACAGGCCATTATTTAAAAACAAATAGAAAAATGTTTAAGTTCAACCAGATTTATGTGTTTTTATTGTTTGTTATTGTTTTAATGTATTATTGTGTATCATTCAGCTTGTTGAATTTTTTGGCTTTGTTACTTTGTTACTTGTGTAGCTCATTTGACAAAATAATGTCCTTTTTCAATTACTGTTGTACAGGGAACTTAGACTCTCTTGATTGGGTATTTTAAAGTTTCTCAACGTGACAGTTTTATTTCTTATTTTCCTCCTTCAAAGTCATTAATCCTACATGCATACCTGGAATAACTTTTTTAGTTAGGTAATTAAGTTTCATGATTGCTTATGGTCTACTCACCAACCAAAGACACAAGGATATGAATATTACAGTATAGCTTTCATCATGAAAAAACTCTTTGATTGTCTTTAAAGCAACAGAAGTATACCGCTGTTCAATAGTCATAAATTTAAATCTAATCAAACAATAAAAACAAATTCGAATTACAAGTCAAAACCGAACAATCAATTAATAAGAGGAAAACAGAACATCAAAAGCACTGAACTACAACGAAAACAAACGGCAAGTTGAACATACATAGAAACTGTATTGTCAGGAATAACATCTAGAGAAACAGTTCAAAGAGATTATTCAAAAGCAGAGACCAAGTTTAGGGTAAATGTTGATTGAGCTTCTAGCATATTAAAGCATATAAAATATCAGGACCCTATCATTTCTGTCATCAATACAAGTGTTATCTACAGATAAAAGATCAATTTCAACCAGTAAATACGCCATATGGTACTAGAATCATATTCAAAACAGTGTGGTCCTGGCCATTGATTGACGACCTAAATTATCCCATTGACTGGGACAGATTAGGTGAACGTTTGTCTGTAACGACCATTGCTTACTTCTTACTTCTTACATAATTTAAACTTTGGGGTCACCAAAGGTTCTTAACACCTTTAATAATTAAATAATTCAAAAAATTATTCAGGAATAACCTTTATGTTTTGATTTATATTATTGATATAAATCAACACATCGTATTAATCCGGATTCGTTTTTCGAATTGCTTTATTTAGGTGTTGAGAACCTTTGGTGACCCCACAGATTCAGTGTCTTTAACAAGTACATAGTGAGCAGTGATTGTTACCGACTTCCTAATCTGTCCCAGTCAATGGGATAGTTTAGGTCGTCAATCAATGGCCAGGACCACACTGTTTTATGATTCTAGTATAAAACATCAGCTCACTTAACAGACCTAAACAAAAATTATATGCTTTCTCCGAAAATTGAAGTTTTTTTTTAGCATTGATAGCATAAAGAACTCGCATTACATTTCATAAACAATGCGCCTCCGGAGTACTTTTATGAATGCTTCTTCAGCAGGAGAGCTTAAATGAGTTAACAAATGTCTATGCAAAGATTTTGAAATGTCGACTACTTTTTTTTGGCACTTATCTCTAAAGTTTGATTCCTCCCACACCAATGAATGAGAAAGTGAGTTTAACATGCTTAAGTGGAAGAATCGGAGTTACAAATAAATAATCATGCATATTATATATACATTCGGAAGCATAGGTATTTCCTTCCAAAAATCCTAACTTTGCACGAGTTAACAAATACTACTGTATCATTTTGTCCACTATCGCAATTGCTATTGTGACTATATTGAACGCATCTATCCCATCGAGCATGAGATAACGGATAAAACAGATACAGTTAAGTCGGCCTTTATCTTGACTTACATCTAAACATTGACAATGAGGGTCTTAGTAGTGCACATTCTAGCAGCCAGCGCCTGCATACTGAGTAGATATCTCTAAATTGATACGGTTTTCCCGATCTTGTATTTCCTATCAATACAGGATTTTCTTGGTAGAGGATTGCTGCTCACAAGGAAGTTATTAAACCAAGAGTTCCAAATGGTGAAGTTAAAATCATCCCTTCGTTAATGTTACAGACGCCATCAAGAGACGGGTGGCCGTTATGGAATAACAGTTTCACAGATGATATTGTATATGTTCCTTAAGTGGTAACATTAATCCCCTTTCATTTGTGCATGAATATGACCTACCGAAGTAGACTATATACCGGATGTGTAATAACATAAACAACACGACGAGTGCCACATATATACCCTTCCGGAGCACACGAGATCACCTCCAGTTTTTGGTGGGGTTGTGTTGCTTAGTCTTTAGTTTTCTATGTTGTTTCATGAGTACTATCATTTGTCTGTTTGTCTTTTTTTTCTTTTTTAGCCATGTCGTTGTCAGTTTATTTTCGATCTACATGTATGAGTTTGAATGACCCTCTGGTATCTTTCGCCCCTCTTTTGCAAACAAAGTTTACCTTATATCCCCCTCCTTGCGTTGTGTCATACATTTCATATTACAGCACTTATGAAAACAGTTTGTTACTGAAGTCAGACTAAGATAACTGTTGACAACAAAAAAATGAAAAAAAAGTATATATATTGCATGCGTCCAAAGCGCTTTTCCGGGTTGATCTTTATCATTTACGCTCAGAGCCTGATATTTGAAAGACGAGAATGTAAGAAAAACAACAGAAACAGTTGAAGAGCTATTCGACCAAAAGAGCAAAAAGATAAGACAACAAAGTTGACTGTCAGCTGCACTTGGTGGACTGAAATATTAGGTTTTTTTTTAAAATATTTATTATTGGACAATTCTAGGGAATCAAAGGAATTGCAGAATAAAAACTCCTTTTTTTGCTGGCATGGTTTCTTAAAAAAAAATCAAAATAATATCTGTTATAACAAATGTAATTTCAACTGATCTTACGCTTTAATTTGCATATGGACAGTCTATTTGAGTATGTGTGTGATAGGGATAATTGTCGTTACAACTATTATTGATTCTAATCACTTATCAGTGTCACCACGCGGATACATAAAAGAACTGACGGTATGATACTAGTATGGGACAAATAGTTGAACATTAATTAATGAATTTATCTCAAAAACCTGTATATATATGGACTGGTCCGTGATGACAGGTAATAACTTCAGAGCAGTTAAAATTAAATTAGAAATATATTATAATTGCTTCCTTTGTTGAAACACCATTTAAAACAAATAATATAAAAGGTCAAACACTTATTCAAGCATTTAGGAGACAAAAGTCAAAACATAAAAGCGCTTTAAATGCTGAAATCACCTGAACGTTTGACAAGTCCTTGATTTATCCTTTGTCTAAAGCGTTTGAAAGATAAAGAATTTTGAAGACTTCAAAATGGCGCAAATTTATTTTTTATTTATAGTTAAATGGCAAAAACATCATTTTTTTCTGTTTTATAAATTGCAATAAGAATTTTATTTAGAGAAAGAATCATACCAAAACAGGAGGAAACATCAGGAATCTTTTACGTGAGTATTTCTTTATATTTGACTTGTTTTTCTAGTTGTTATATGTATGATAAAATGTAAACAAAAAATCTACTGAACCCGTATGGTCATGTACAAGTTCTATAGCTGATATATATGTGTTCAAACAGCACAGTCAACTGTTGTTTGTTATACATTTATTCAAGTATTTTTTTATTCATATTTTGGACATCTTCACTCGCCTGTCCAAAGCCAAACTGACCCCTCTTTTAGTTTGTCTTGTCTTGACTTAATCTTAATGGTTTACATATTGTTATTAAAACAAACGACGTATCATATATGTAGACACAAAATTAAATAAACAGTACTGGTATACAATATGAATTTGAAGTATACAAAAGGAGGATGATAACAAAGATTTAGCGATAATACCGTGTCATAAATATGCAAATGCAGCTATTGTGTTTCTTTGAAACTTTCATGTAAACAAGTACCTGTGTTACTTAGTATTCTGAAATCAAGATACAGGGGCAGATCCAGCCATTATCAGAAGGGGAAAAAGGGGGGTTGTCTAATAAAATTGAGAATGGAAATGGGGAATATAATATAGTTATAGTACATTGAATAGTAACAGGCTGCTGATGCCTAAGGCAAACTCAGAATTCAATTGGCGAAAACATCGACAATACCGTGTCAAAAAACGTGAAATATCGAAAAGAATACCAAACCTTCTCAAACCACATCATACCTACAAATTAGAGCAATAAAATCCAACAAAATGTCGATTAGTATAATTTGATGACAGACTATTAAGCATGTTGATGCCAATTTATGAATTTTGTGAGAAATGCGGTACGTTTAAGTGCTTTTCAAAGGTACCAGGCTTATACTTTACAATTAACTATATTACAATAAAATCAAATTGCAATTTTTCGAGCAAAATGTGATATTTTTTTTTTACTAAAAATTTAGCATTTTTGTTCATGTATTAACTGTTCTTGTCCAAATTGCTCAAACAGTTAAAACTCGAGCCAATAACATTGAAATGAGAATCTTTGAAAGCTAAAAATTTAGCACTGAGTTTTGAATGTAAAATTTCAGTAGGCTAACAATTTTAGTTTATTGTATAATTCAAAATGTAAAATATAACTTACAAAAAGGAATTCTAAAATTTTAGTATGTATATTATTCATTTCTTTTTTTATTGCAGGATGCATTTGAAGGATGTTGAGAATTGACTTTTTTTCTAAGATTGATATAAAGTTGTTAAAACTCCTAGATTTCAGGCAAAAAACCCTAGAATTTTAGCCAATTTGCAAAGATTCAAAACAATCCATTTTGAGAACGAATATTGCAGAGTATCAAAATTTATTGCAGTCCGTTATAATCTATTTTTGAATTATTAAAGACACAGCGTACATGCATCAATCATATACAGTTTAACACTATTAAGTCCAATCCGGAAAAAAACAGTCATTTATACAACTTCATGTTTGGGTCAGGCTGCCGAAAATAAAAGTCATCAGTAGTGAGCTGAGGGAGGGAAAACTGTAGAAAGCGATCATTAAGAAACTTTGATAGAGTGTGATCCACTTGTTATGCCCCGACTACGATAGTAGAGGGGCATTATGTTTTCTGGTCTGTGGCTCCGTTCGTCCGTTCGTTTGTTAGTGCATCCGTCCGTTCGTTCGTTTGTGCGTCCGTTTGTCATGCTTCAGGTTAAAGTTATTATCAAGGTAGTTTTTGATGAATCTAAAGTTCAATCAACTTGAAACTTAGTACAATTGTTGCTTATGATATGATCTTTTTAATTTTAAACCAAAATTAGATTTCTGACCCCAATTTCATGGTCCTCTAAAAATAGAAATTTAAATAGAAAATGTAAGTGGGAGTTACAGGTTAAAGTCCAATCAACTTGAAACTTAGTGCATATGTTCCCTATAATATAATCTTTCTAATTTTAATGCCAAATTGGATTTTTATCCAATTTTACGGTCCATGGAACATGGAAAATGTTAGTGCGAGTGGGGCTTCCGTGTACTTTGGACACATTCTTGTTCGAAATTAAAATTGAAGTACAAAAACATATTTTGTTTGAAGTATTAAGGGTTGTTTAAACAGGTCTCATTTAAAAGTATCATGCATGGTGATTTGTTTAAACAGGGTCAACTGCATGACAAAAAGTTGCGTAATTTTAGAACTTATCCTGAATGGAATACGTAGCGACTAGGTGTATTGTAAAAGTTAGCTGTTGTTGTTAACGGCTATTTCAGACACTTTAAGTTGGTTTTAACTGTTCGATTTTAAAGTAGATCACCACTGAAGAAAAATTCACAGTCTAAATTGACGTCTTATGCATCACGTGTAGTACTTTTAATGTTATTTCAATAATGTCATACTTGTCCTTATGATTTCCAATCCATCTGTAGTTTTCTGTAGAAAAAAATAACTCATAAATGTATACCACAAAAGCTTTCTTTCTGGTTTTTTTTTTTCAGGAAGGAAGAAAGCACTGATAAGTAACTACTATATAGTATGTCTACGAATACGATTTAAAATTCACCATTTTCTTGGTATAAAATTGCTCATATCAGGAAAACAAAGTTGCAATTACGCATAGATCAACTTTGTGAAATTACGTGAAATGATTTAATGTGTTTGACATCTGAATACTTTGTTCCTGAAATTAAATATTTGAAAAGATATTGAATAACTAACTACTTGAAATAACTGCTTTAATTCATGTCGAAACATTTAAACTTTTATTTTTCATTTTCTGATCTACTAGTATAATTTCCATGCTCAGCCTAAATATCTCACTACTAGGTAATGAACACGTGAACATTAGAGGATGTTCTTCCCGTATTATATATGTCTAGTCCACATAGAAGCACATTATGCATAACTATAATTCCAAAACCTTTTCAATACAAAGAATAAAAGAAATCTTACACAGTTCTTTTATTTTACTGTTGAATATAATGTTATTTTCCGTCAAGCGTTGTAGAGTGACCTAGTTGGGCGAATGATCGGAATAGTCGACCAACTGTCTCATTAGCCAGCTTTGAGGTTGTGAATTTGAATCCCGCACATTTTAGGCACACTCTACTCCAAACCCAGTTGACTAGGATTGTCCTTTAATTTTCTACATTTGTTCTCTAAGCGGTTGCGCATTTTTGTGATAATAATGGATGATAATGATTGTAAATATTGAAAACGTAACGTCATGAAAATAAGTCCGTAACAATTCATTAAAGGAACGTCAACCTTGCAAAAGTAGCGTCTGATCTATTTGGGGTTTGGTTTATACATTTAGATGAACATACATGTATTTTCTTTTTTCATTTTTATATATTTCTATTGTTTTGAAATAATGATAATATGAAAAATAAATTTTCGTCATTTTGATGTAAATGATTCTACTTTTTGATAAGATACTGTTTGATTTGAATTTTCCTTAGAGTTCGGTACTTTTGTTGTACACGTTGTCTGTTTGCTTTTATGACATAATTTTTCATGTATAATTTTAATATATACCACATTATAGAAACACAATTTGAATTAAAAAAAAGAGAACAAGTCATATGATATGTTTTTACTTTTTGTATGTATCAATTGATGAGTTTACATGATTATAATTTGTTATGTTGATGGTATATCTTATTCACTCAAATTATATTTGTTTTTCAGCGGAACGTAAGTGTAATGTACCAAACAGATAAGTTAACGCAATATGAAAAGTATAATGACTTGTGAATTTTTGTATGTGGTGTTTTTCCTCAAAATTGGTAATATTAAAGTTTTCAAAAGTCGCAATTATGATAAAGTAAAATGTAAAATCAAAACTGTATCTATTTCTGTCCTATAAAACATGGGCCCATTTATTAACCACTCCCTTGACTGCTCCGACTTTAAAACCGTGAAAGAAACCGCATGTGTTTTGATCAAAACATTATCGATTTTCTGTTTACATTTTAATTTTCTTATTCATTTCACTATGAATGATACCGAAGATTATAAAAAGGTGGAGGAATTTCTTTTTCGACGAAAACTTGTACAAAAAATGGTAGACAATTTCAGACGGTGGAATACTCAATCAATAGAATATGTAAATATAAGATATAAACAATCCGGTTTTTTTGTACAAAACTTGTTCGTCGTCAAGCTCAAATTATCTATGGAAATAAATTCAACGACTAAATTTCATCTGCCTCTGTTTGTATAGAATATTTACACATCGGATGTTGATCAAGGAAGGGGGGTCGCAGGTTCCCAAAAAAGACGCCATTTGTAGTGAGCGTTATTAAAATGGACTAACCATTAATGAAGCTTCACAAGGGGACCCGGGCACTCTTCTTTATTCATTCCTGCACATTTCTTCACATAATAACAATAACACCTACCACCCAGAGACTACATGCAGTTTTACGTAGTTATAATCTTATTAATTTCAACCCAGTATTAAGAGATGATTTATCCGTCAAAATGCATAGACGTTCCGACAACATTAACTCAGAAAAAATCGAAAACTTTTTAATAACTATTCGATAACAAGGCCTGTAAAATTAAATAGTTTTTTCGGCCAAATTAAATCGTAGAGGTAATTTATACAATGTTTGACATACTGCCCGTTGCCATACACAAACGTCACTCAATCATCAAACGGTACATGTCTTTAGACATTTTTTTACTCAGAAAAAGTTAAGGACTGTCCACAGCAATGTGCTTGAGTTCAATAAAAAAAAAAATCCTCTGATTTATCACATTCGACCCTGCAAGACAATGTTTTTGTATTTGTCAATGTGTTAAAATAATCAATACAGCTTAATTGATTTGTAACCTGGGTATTGACATGTCCGGGTTAAAACGTATCTAATACCGTGAGTTAGTACGAAGAAGTCTAGGGATAACGTCAGGAACTTAGGCAGATAATTGAAAAACCTGTCTATATATATAACCTGTCTATATTTGGTGTCACGATATCACAGTAGCATGGGTTCGAATCCCGGCGAGGGATATATATATATATATATATATATATATGACTCGTCTAAACATCAACCTAACAATGTTAGATCTGTAAATTTGCTTTCGCAAATTTTTGGTTCTTCCCTCGCCGGGATTCGAACCCATGATACTGTGATATCGTGACACCAAATCGCCTGCACTGCAGCCGTCCCGCTAGACCACACGACCACCTGAGCTCTCAAAAAAAGAGCTTTCGGTGGGCATGTGTTACCTTTCCATGTCAGTTTTTATCTAGCGGCGTACTACAGTACATGATATATAAGGCATGAAGATGTAATTGTTAAAGATCAGCTAAATTATCTATAGTAAAGGATCCTACAAATTAATGTAAGATACAGTCACAGAAAATAATTATATTCATAAGTACGTCTGAGTCAGTGACAACCCTACACCAGATGTATCCATCGGATCGTCATCAATGATGGTGATACATGGTTGTGTACATAATGTATATACAACTGTCTAAACATCAACCCAACAATGTTACTCTGTAAATTTGCTTTCGCAAATTTTTGGTTCTTCCCTCGCCGGGATTGGAACCCATGCTACTGTGATATCGTGACACCAAATCGCCTGCACTGCAGACGTCCCGCTAGACCATACGACCACCTGGGCTCTCAAAAAAGAGCTTTCGGTGGGCATGTGTTACCTTTCCACGTCAGTTTTAAGCTAGCAGCGTACTACAGTACATGATATATAAGGCATGAAGATGTTATTGTTACAGATCAGCTAAATTATCTATAGTAAAGGATCCTACAAATTAATGTAAGATACAGTCACTTATATATATAAGATAAGTGTTCAACCGTGTCTTTCGAAGGATAGCATATCACAAACAGAGGATAATATATAAATGCCAAATTGTCCCATATAATTAATGCTTGTGATGTTTTTTTTCTAATGTTACCTATGTAAGTTCTTAAATATATTTCGCTTCACCATGTTAACACATATAGTATTTCAATGCTTTTATAGCTTTAACATAACTATTACAATTGTCCCTTTCAATAATACCGTAGAATGTCATTTAAGCCACAATACTATTTCAAAGAAAGTCCTACATTGGCTTTTTTACATTTCAGTTACTTCATAGTGTGTTACAGGGGCATTACTTAGTATATTTTTTGTTTATTTTTTCAGTAGACGGTAAGTGATACTAACCAAACAGATAAGTATATTGTGAAGAATTTATAAATAATTGATAATGCACTGATAATAGATAGAAAATTTTGTATATGAGATGCTACAATTGAAATTATGTTCGTTTTAACTGTTCTACAATGCAACACCTGCTAAAGCTATGATTAAAAACAAACAAGACCAACAGCCAAAAAACAGTGCACAACTTTAAGACCAAGCAGCACAAAACCAAACAAATATTTGATGATCTCAAGTGCGACGGACGGGTCAGCAGATCATACCCAAATGTGTCGGACGCGGTGTTGTTTATGTAAGTACAAACCCCGTGATAAGTATTATTCGATAGGTCGCAGTCGGTAAATAGGGATGACATTGTCGTGGAAACACTTATTCCATAATGATAACCAAAAAAAAATTAACTTACAAAATAGATCAGTAAGTAAGTAATAAGTAAACAGTCGTTGTAGGACCTCTTCGTGTATTTGAAGAGATGCAATTACTAGATATACTTATTAGAGGTATGACGCGATTGTCATAGCTCTTATTTCTATTTTGGACAATATGTATTTTTGATTCGGGAATTGATGTATTTACAAAAAAAATGAAAATGTAAATGGGGAATGTGTTGAGGCGATAGCAACCCGCCCATAGAGCAGACAACAGCCGAAGACCACCAATGGGTTCACATGGTAGCCAGAAACTCCAGTCCAGCACCCGAAGGCGTCCTTTGTATGATTTTAATAACCGATACGTTTTTCTTAGTATAAAAATGTGCTGTCACCACAATATAGTCATGTTGTGTTGAGAAGACGGAAAGCAAACATTAATACACAAATACAGTCCGAACTAATAGGTACACCACTCAAAGGGGACTTAATACTGTATTGTTGCAACACACACTTTAAGGCTAACATAACTAAATGCCAATCATAAAATAATCAGATAAAAATATTACACTTCATATTAGGATGCTATGTTGGACACAACAGAGATGTGATATATCAAACTTTCTACAATAAACATAATACCAATAATAAAAACTAAAATTTATGTCCCGTAAAGATTCATTAGATAATTGAATTGTCAAAGAAAAAAAATGCATCAGTTCATTTACTTACATGTCTAAATGAACTTTCACTTTTTGAACAATAAAATAAAAAGACATGCGAGGTCACTAGTGGCAATTCGTTTCTGAAACATAAGATATAATGTATAAAAACCTATTCCGGAGTTGCCGTTCAAATGAACTTCACCTAAAACTATTTTAACATGATAACTAAGATTATAAATAATAAACTGATGTTTTGTAACAGTAATTTGTTTATTCAGATATTTATGATATGTATATTTGATTCTATTGGATATTTTCCTTGGATAATATTGAAAAAAAAATTACAGGGACATGAGGGACACTTGATGAAATGCTGTACATCAAGTTTTATGAAAAAAAACCAGCAAAATGTACAAAATCAATTTTGGTGACAAGAAAATAAGTAGATTTTGTACGAGATAAATACAGGTGCGCAATAAGTGGTTTGTCAAAATTTGAATTCTGATAACTCTGATAAGTCTGATATACGGAATCTCCATACGAAAACAAAGATATTTAGACAAACTTCAGGTCCAGTTATCATATCAAAACTGTTTGGCTCTTACTTAAAAAGATATTATAGATTTTGAAGATATTCATTCATATTCCCAGTTTTTAAATGCAAATCTATTTAGGTATTTAGATGGTTTCTTTCTTTTTTCGCTTAAAATCTCAGTCATCTGTCATAGACATAAAACGACATGTTTGCCTGGAATGTAATAAAACAATGTTTACGAGATTTGTGAACTGTAAACAGAAAGTTTTCCCTAAGATAAAGAAATCAAAAGTAAGATAATACAAATAAAAAAGTGTCTTTCAAAATAATTTGACTTATTTCTTCGAAACAAATCGAGACTTAATAGCTACATATGTAGAAGTCTTAAGTTCTATGAATAATGTATTGAGATACACATGTCGTCTACCATGTTTAGACCAACTGTTATTTTAACAGTTGTGTATAGTACGCGTGGATGCTCAATGTAACAAAAATGCACTGCCAATAGTAATTGATAACAGCAGTGTTGAAGCCTGTTAAATATATGAAATGTATACCTTATTATATTTATAATTGATAAATTTATAAATAGACAATGATTTGTGTAACGTTTGTTTACAACATAACACTCTTTTCACCTAACACATACACCTGTTTGATTTTTTTCTCTTTTAAAAAAAAACCAACACTTTTTGTCGCTTTGACACATTCCCCATTTCCATTCTCAATTTTATTTTACGTCATTCCTCTAAAGGAATTAACCATTTGGTATAATATAAGACAACATATCACAATGCATTAGTTGTTCCAGTATAATGTGCTGGAACTAATATCACATTTAAATATTTGACATGAATAATGACCAAAATGTGTTACTATCACTAAACACAACTTAATCCCATAATTCCACTGTACTTTCATCATGTTTTGTTAATTGATATGCTGTATTCTCTGATGTATGTATTTTACCTTTTTCAGGAGGTAAGTGTGAGGTATAAAGCAGATAAGTATAATATCTAGCATTTATATGAATAATGAAATTGATAACACAAGGTGTTGGTGCAGTCCGCTGTTGATATGTTGCAAAGCCAGATTTGTGAATCCTATCTAACATCTATTAAATGTTAATAAAACAAAAACCTCTACCGAAATGTAAACAGTTAAATAATGAACTTACAGTTTTAATAATAAAGTATTTGAAAATTGTATCCGAAATGGATTGGTAAAACACCATGATCTTCGTAATGAATATGAACAATTATGACAGATTATAGGGAAAATTTATAGCATCTGCATTTTTAAACTACTATTGCAAATATTGCCAGTATTCAAACATAAGAATATACTCATCATGCATCATATTTAGGACATCGTTTTAGAAATTTGAGACACTATTTATCAAGCTTTAATCAATTACCGGGATGGTCATATTGTTTTTATGTATGTGGTATAAAGGACCTTTCTCCAACTTGACAAGGTGTACGGTGATTCTTCATTGTTGATCTTCGTAAGGTGAATTCGGTATCATATGAAGAGTAGTCTTATTTTGGCAATCATACAAATTCTTCTTAATTGTATTTTATTTTCTACATTTTTTTACAGATACATGATATGCTGTACACATGAGATATCATGTTTTTATTTTAATAATTTTTACAATTGCAATCGGTTCCTTTTAAAGAATGAATGTACACCCCAGTTCTATTCATAAATGTCATAGTTTCTATTACTGCAACAAGTGTTAATTGAATAGATCTATTGTTATTTATAGCAATGGGTTTTGACAAAAGGTTGTGACAACAGGGTGGGACGGACGGGGTTTCTGTTTCGACATCCCGCAAAGCCCATTCTATTGTTTGTCATAGCAATATGATTTTTTTAATAGCTTAGCATAAGATATTACACTTTACACGTAGTGTTCACAACAGGTTGTGACAACAGGGTATGGCGGACAGGGTTTCTGCTACGACACCCCAAAAGCACATTATATTGTTTTTCATAGCATTAGGATTTTTGTTAATAGCTTAACATAAGACATTTCACGTACTGTTCACAACAGGTTGTTACAACAGGGTGTGACGGACGGGGTTTCTGCTACGTCATCCCGTAAGCACATTCTATTGTTTTTCATAGCAATAGGTTTTTGTTAATAGCTTAGCATCAGACATTACACGTAGTGTTCACAACAGGTTGTGACAACAGGGTGTGACGGAAGGGGTTTCTGCTACGACATCCCGAAAGCACATTCTTTTGTTTTTCATAGCAATAGGATTTGTTTTAATAGATTAGCATAAGACATTACACGTAGTGTTCACAACAGGTTGTGACAACAGGGTATGGCGGACGGGGTTTCTGCTACGTCATCCCGAAAGCACATTCTATTGTTGTTCATAGCAATAGGTTTTTTTTTAATAGCTTAGCATAAGACATTACACGTAGTGTTCACAACAGGTTGTGACAACAGGGTGTGACGGACGGGGTTTCTGCTACGACATCCCGAAAGCACATTCTATTGTTTTTCATAGCAATATGATTTTTTTAATAGCTTAGCACAAGACATTACACGTAGTGTTAACTACAAGTTGTTGCAAGACATATTAAAAACCTATTTCAGGAAACTCCAATAGCGAAAAAATATTAAGTATCTACATGATCTATTATCAATACAAAAAGACATTTGAATTCTCCTTTGCTTGAAGCTAAAATCTTAATCCCACATGGCAAAGTTGTACAAAAATACATATACAGAACTTGTATTTGAATATGCGGGAATATGCAAGAAGGCAACTTTGTAAAATAAACTCGCTTGTTACAAATGTGATTAAATATCGTCAAAAAAGGGTTATAAGTGGACCTAAATCTTCAAAAACTTCCATTTCTTGCAATTAATAATGAGTTGATATTGTAATTAGTATTGATTTCCGTTACATTACCTTTTATAATCAATGTAAACAAATACAGAATTTAGTATCGGAGGCAAGTAAGTTATACACTTCGGAATACGGTGTGTCTATATACGAAACCCTTTCAAATGTGTTGTCGGCGTTTCTTTTCCAGACTCCCCTTCCGCTCATTGTATAAATATTATATATAACCATATGAGTATCATAGATCGTAACTAAAATACGTTGTAGGTTCATGTGTTACTAACTTTGTGAGGTATTTAAAAGTGCGCATCATAAATACTGTTAATTGTCTTTAAAATGCCGTACATGAAATTAAACAAAATAAATGAGAAAATGCACACTGATAGGTCCAATATGTAGTAAAATGTATACAACAGTGTTGAAGAGATAGTTTTATATGATATAAACCGTTCTTATTTCAGATGTGTTTGTGGAGGGTGAGTATAAAAACGAAAACAAATAAATGTTTTCACCTTGAATGGCTTGGAAATCTATACAATGAATTTGTAATGAAAATAAGTATATGTCTTCTTTTATATAACTTTGTATCAGTTTTAACGAGGTATAACAGAAGTATTTCCAATTTCCATAGCATAGTTCATACAAATACAACAACAAATGACATGAATAAACAGGCAATGACGTGTCTGTATTTATCTCTATAAAACTCGCTATATAAAGATATATCGTATGACTTCACTTACATTTATTAAGTCCTTACATAAAACAACATTACTTTATTTAAGTGTTATGGGTGTCTTCTACATAAGTTTATTACTTGCAATGCGTTTCAAGGAGGATGAAAAAGTTAATTAGTGTTACGAGAATGATTTTTTATCTGTTTTGCCATGTTCGAAAAGAAAAAAAAAACATACATCAATCATTTTTATACGTCTTGTGGGGAAATTTTGTGTAATGGACTGCTGCTAAACAATTCTCAGCAACCATGTTAAGTTATTTTCACAATTGCTGTGAAGCCGCTTTCTGTTTACCGAAAGTTCGAAATGTTATAACTCTCACTGTAAAAGATGGAAATTATACAGTATTCATTTAACCTCAATCAATTGTATGCTGCGACGAAGGTCGATTCGGGTATTGATGTTCCTCTTACTACGAAG
The DNA here is from genome assembly GCF_036588685.1 of Mytilus trossulus. Classification (NCBI taxonomy): domain Eukaryota; kingdom Metazoa; phylum Mollusca; class Bivalvia; order Mytilida; family Mytilidae; genus Mytilus; species Mytilus trossulus. Next base: position 8,878,654 of record NC_086377.1, read on the forward strand.
GAAAATAGTCTCACTTAATAGTTAAAGCATGTGCATTGGTCGTACTTTTTTTTTGTATCTACTGATAACTAAATGTGTTTTCAGCTTTTATATTTCTCCTGCGGCAACACGCATCTGCTCAATTATATGATTTAACAGTGATAATCTTTGGATATTTTTGAAAGTAACAATGACTCTCCAGGTGAAGTCCAAAATGATGATTTGATTACTTGCTCTCAACCAGTTTCCACAATCACGTCACAACAATATATTGGAAACAAGCGATCTTCCAAAGATAGCCCATATATCCTTCCAGCGACACTTAAACAGAAAACAAGACAACTAAGAAGCGGTAACTTGATTGGAGATCCTACTGACATAAAAAAAATAAAAAAGGCTCCTTCAATAGTTTACGTAAGTCTGTAACTGACAGCGTCCTTGAAGCCCTCGGTAGTCCAAAGGTATCAAATACTATTATACCCATCTTGTCTGAACAGATCAGCGCTACATTAGAGCCAATAATAAAAGCAGAAGTTAAAAATGTGTTGCCGAGGAAATGCAACCAACATTTCAAAAAATTAGAAAGTCAGTCTAGTATAGTTGAAACACAAAAGCAACGCACCACTCACGACCAGATCACATCAAACAAAGAACGTGAAAAAGACATCAACTTCATCTACGATAGGATCGCTCAACAAGAAACATGCTCGAAATTCAGGAGCAGTATTCCAGAAGGACAACCCTGTGAATCAACAATGTTCCTATTCCAGGAGACATAAAATAATATTATTAATCGTTCAGCCAGTCAATACTGACAGCATCATTCTAGATATCTGCAACAAAAAAGGCTTTCATGGTACTCTCATTATAAAAAACCTAACACATGTAAGGACAAATCTCGTCAAATAGTTATCAAAAGTACCATGATTATAATTTTATACTCCAGACGCGCGTTTCGTCTACATAAGACTCATCAGTGACGCTCAGATCAAAATAGTTATAAAAAGGTCAAATAAATACAAAGTTGAAGAGCATTGAGGATCCGAAATGCCAAAAAATTGTGCCAAATACGGCTAAGGTAATCTACTCCTGGAGTAAGAAAATCCTTAGTTTTTCGAAAAATTCATAGTTTTGTAAACAGAAAATTTATGAAAATGACCATATAATAGATATTCTTGTCAACACCGAAGTGCTGACTACGGGGCTGGTGATACCCTCGCGGACGAAACGTCCACCAGCAGTGGTATCTACCCAGTGGTATTAGCAACTGAAAAGTACACCAAAACAATCAAAGTCTGTTGTACTACAGACGGTCGAATTTTTGTTAAAGTGAATGCTAACTGTCAAACGCGCATTATTATTGAAATAAGCGATATTGATTAAAATCCAACACTCTGATGAACGCACGAACATTGATAATTCTGAGGTAATGAATGGTACAAGGTTTTCCCATATTTCAGAATAAAATATGTTAAAAGACTATTTATTAATTCTACCAGAATTGTATAATTTTCTGAGATTGTGTCATATGAGGTGAGCACAAAATTAAAAACAATGTATTTTTAGATTGTTGTCCTTCCACACCAGAACTCATCATGTATGAAAAATCCATAAAAAAAGTTATAAAAAACAGTGATCATATTAGATAAATATATGTTCATTCAACCACCGACTGTATGCAACAAGTAAATTAAAGCTTCGTTTTTTTATTGTTTATTTTTATTCTTATATATGAAAAGAACTGATGCAAAGTTTCATTAAAAGTTTCATTTAAAAGAAACAGTATTTAGAACTGTTAGTTTTATAGCACTCATTCCAACATACATTGTACTGTATTTGTATGTTTTTGACAACTATCTGATGTTTGTGTTTTTTTTTTGTTAATTAATTGAGCATTTTTTCTCGTTCCAATCTTTACGTTCGTTTTGAATATATTTTGTTTTGAGGAAAAAAATAACCAAGAGTCACTAAAAACATAGTCCTAGTTGTTACCTTTTATATCATTTCTTTTGTATTCCATCACTGTATTTCGTGTAAACAATTGTATTTGATTTTTTGGTTTATTTGTATATTATGCGTATAAGGTTATCTTACTATCTGAACAATTGGTAATTGTATTGCTTTGACTCCACATAGACTAAATGGGTTATTTGTTTAGCCGTTTTGCGAAATGTTTTACAAAAAATTACAATATAAAAAAAAAGGATGTGGTATGATTGCCAATGAGAAAACTATCCACAAAAGACCAAAATGACACACACATTAAAAACTATGTCACCGTACGGCCTTCAACAATGAGCAAGGCCCATACCGCATAGTCATCTATAAAAGGCCCTGAAATGACAATGTAAAAATTCAAACGAGAAAACTAACAGCCTCATTGATATAATAACGAAAACAAATGTGTAACACATAAACAGACGACAACCATTGAAATACAGGCTTCTGACTTGGGACAGGCACTTATATACATAGTGTGACGGGTAAATCCAAGATCAGACAATATTTTTCTGTTATACGTACTTCATTTTTTTTTTATTATTGGAAATGTTGAAACAAAACCGGGTCCAAATTTTCCTGATGAATCGAACGTATCGACAGTGAACGAAACACAACAACAAGAAAATTGTTTATATCCATTTAAAGTCTCGACATAAGAACTGTGAGGAAAAACTTATTAGGATGACAATCCAGTGACCCCACTGACACATTTAGCATATATCAAATAAAACAAACTGTATACATTTGTATCTCATAACCTCACAATGCCTTTTAAACAAATTCCACAAGGAAGCTGCATCATTGCAACAAAGAACCTCAATTCATGTATTTTCACCACCAGCGTGGCATTCGTGTAGTGCAAATATGTTCTGTTGGTGGGTTTTGCACTAATTGATATTTTTTTCGCTTTAAAGAATATTTTGATCACGTTAAAAGCTCTATACATTAGACTATTGATATTTGATTCCGTGTTGATAACTTCCCTTCTAATAAAAGCATTTGTGATATGGTACATCCGCAAATGAAATTATTTATACGGTAATAGATGCACTCGCTCACTGAGATATAAGTTTAATGTGTGACTGGACATGATCGATATATATCTGAAAATTAGAAATAAACGCTACATTTCGTTGTCTTTGGAACAAGCCTTATTTCTCAGTTGTTTAAATATTAATGATATGTGCATTGAGTTAAAATTTATCATCTTCTTCCAGGTTTATTTGCATTTTCTAGTATTTAAAAAAAAGAATCAGTAGTATCCGTTAATATTTGTTCAACAGTGTGTTTACAACTGGGTCACTTGGTATGTCAATAGAAAGTAAATACCAGAAGGGAATATTTTGAATTAGTTTAGTCTAAGTGGATTCGTTATCTCTAAAAACTAATTCCAAATTAGATAAACTAATATAAATCATTTAGATATAGTACATCGCTGAAGTCAGTATATTTGTATTGTTTTATTATCTAGCAATCTTTATTGATTTAACTAACATCACATCGGATATATTGATCATATACATATTGTATGGATAGTTTATCTGTGAACTAATCTAGGTTTCTGTCTCTAGTCTGATTAAACACGCACCATTGTGACATATAAATGGTTTAATTAAATACAAACATCTATTATTTGTCTGCAGTATGTTTGACAAACAACTGTTGTTAAATTTGACACAGGCTGATATTTACTTATCAACCCTTGAAGATTCTTCATAATAGATCTATATAATATCAAATAAGTATGCCGTTCCTAATATATCTAGCTAGTTCATAAATTTATCAAAATGTCACACTTATTGGCAAAATTTATTGGCGATTGAGGTTCGTCCGCTAAAATAAGCGAAATCGAACAGCACAATAACCCTGAGATAACAAATATTACAGAATGGTTAAGATCTACCTCATTGCTTGATATTGTCCTTCATATTGCTACTAGTGGACGACTTATAACTGCATTCAATGAAATATTTGGCGATTAGTGTACGTATGTTTCAAGTCCTTTGCGACATGGTTGCATGGTCATTTATCTTGGAATTCAAAAATAGTCTTATAAACTGTAAATTTACCTTCTATGTTCTATTTGCGACATTTTATACGTAATGTAGATTTAGGTCGTGATGCATTTTAAACGGATTAGCATATTTGAGTTCGTGTGTTTATAAGAGTTTTTATTGTTGACTTGAATACATATTGAGTGTTCATCGATAATGAAATATTAAATTTACAATTTTATCAAACATAATTCATTTAAGTTTACATCATAAAAATTGAATTAGAGATAAATAATGATAATGGTCTTCAATTACTAACATGACTCTTTACTGAAATAATTGTACCAGTGAAGAAATCTGTTAACAGCATGTGATATATTGTTGTTGATAAATAAAAGAAAACATTTTGTTTTTATTTATTTGTAAAGACAAAATAAAAAGTGTATACATTATTATTTTGTATCTCATATCCTCACATTGCCTTTTGAAACATTCTCTAAACAATTCAAAATTTGGTGACTATGTGGATCGCATCTATCCCATCGAATTGGAGATAAAGGATACTACAGATACAGTTAAGTCGGCTTCATATCTTGACTTACATCTAGAAATTGACAATAAGGGTCGGTTGAAGACAAAACTTTACGACAAAAGAGATGATTTCAGCTTTCCAATTGTGAACTTTCCATTTCTAAGTAGCAACATTCCAGCAGCACCTGCATACGAAGTATATATCTCCCAATTGATACGATATTCCCGTGCTTGCATTTCCTATCATGATTTTCTTGATAGAGGGTTACTGCTCACAAGGAAGCTATTAAACCAAGAGTTCCAAATGGTGAAGTTGAAATCATCCCTTCGTAAATTTTACGGACGCCATCACGAGTTGGTTGACCGTTATGGAATAACCGTTTCACAAATGATATCGGATATGTTCCTTACGTCGTAACTACAATCCCCTTCCCTTTCATGAATTTGACCTACCGAATTAGACTATTTACCGGATTTGTAATCACATAAGCAACACGACGGGTGCCGCATGTGGAGCAGGATCTGCTTGCCCTTCCGGAGCACCTGAGATCACCCCTAGTTTTTGGTGGGGTTCGTGTTGTTTATTCTTTAGTTTTCTATGTTGTGTCATGTGTACTATTGTTTTTCTGTTTGTCTTTTTCATTTTTAGCCATGGCGTTGGCAGTTTGTTTTAGATTTACGAGTTTGACTGTCCCTTTGGTGTCTTTCGTCCCTCTTTTTTTTGCACAAGGTAGCTGCAACATTTTAAAGCTAGAACTGTTGTTCTGGAACTTCTGCAGTAAGCCTTGCTCATAATAGCCTTTGTCTCTTTCCATGGTCACATTGTCATACTTAAACCCTGAACCACTGTGTAATTACATTTCATGCGTTTTGTTATAAAATATCACTTTCTTGCATGTATTTTCTATTTAAGTATCAAGTTATCCAGTTGTAAACAATTAATAAAATGAAGTACTCTTTCTTTTCTTAAATAATAGAAAAATGAAAATAAAACATTTACCCTTAAAACATGGAAGAAGATGTTGAATTTAATTCAATACAGCTGGGGATTGTGTAACGTTTCTATTTTTCAAATATATCGATCATGTCCTGTAACTCATCAGTGAACCTTTGCATCTCTAACCGTGCAGATAATTCCACTCGCTGTTGTACATATTTGTGTGTTTTATAACAATTGATACGGTATATTTTGGATTAGTTTCGTGAAGCGGATTAATAGTATCTAATTAAGTAGTAAATTAGATAAATTAATATTGATGACGTACATAGCTGTAGACAGTATATATTTAATTCGATAATATCTAGCAATCTTATCTTATTTAAATAACTTCACATCGGATTTCTTGATAAAATTATTATTGTATACATAGTTTATCTGTGGACTAATCAGGGTTTCTGTCACTAATTTAAAGCAACACGCACCATTGTGACATTTAATAAAATACATCATTTGTTTGAGTAGTATGGTTGACAAACAACTCTAATTAAATTTGACACTGTTTAATATTTGCTTACAAAGCCTTACAGATGCTTCATAATAGATATAGATACTATTAAATAAATAAGCTATTCTCAACATCTCTAGCTATTTCACATATTTATCAAAATGTCATACTTATTGGCAAAATGTATTTTGGCGATTAAGGTTCGTCCGCCTAGATAAGCGACACCAAATAGCACCATGAATCTGAGATTGCGAATATTACGGAATGTTTAGGATCTGATACAAATTCTTATGTTGTACTGTTATACCACTTTCCTAGGTTAGGGGGATGGTTAGGATCCCGCTTACATGTTAAACCTCGACACATTATTTATGTATGTGCCTGTCCCAGGTCAGGAGCGTGTAATTCAGTGGTTGTCGTTTGTTTATGTGTTACATATTTTTGTTTTCTAATTTTTTTTTACATAAATGAGGCCGTCAGTTTTCTCGCTTGAATTATTCTACATTGTGTTATCGGGGCCTTTTATAGCTGACTATGCAGTATGGGCTTTGCTCATTGATGAAGGCCGTACGGTGACCTATAATTGTAATTGTCTGTGTCATTTTGGTCTTTTATTCATAGTTGTCTAATTGGCAATCATACCTCATCTTCTTTTTTATACTTACCGATATACAATTTTCTCAAAAATATATGCCAATGTATACGTTAATAATTCTTTATTAAATGATTGATTGATTTGTAAAATGCTTTATGCCGCATATGCACAAATAGGCTATAACGTGGCGAGAGCTTATTCAATTTTTTTATTATAATTTAATGTTTATTTTAAAAATAGGACAGAAGGTCCTTCAATAAACTATATTTGAAGTCCAAAGCAAATTGTTTATTTACAAATAAAATTCAACACTTATGTTCACATAATAGTATTTTACTTTATTTGTTATGTCTAACTACGCGTTGCCATATATCGTTATAACACACACCAGTCAAACAATATTAGTATCTATAAATCAGAACATTGATCAATAATACAATAGGCATTTAAATGATTATTGTATGTAAATGGTAATTCCATATCCAAACTATTATTAAGTTTGATGTTTTACAGCGTTACATTTAAATACAAAGCGTACACATATATTCGTCATTTATTTATTTAGTGTTGACAATTGGTTCCTGTGTATTATACATCGAAGACGATGAGTAGCAACAAGGCACAGGCAGCATCTAAAACATGTGAGATATGTGTTAGTGCCTCTGGATCTCATTACTGTTTAGAGTGTGAACAGTACTTTTGTGACAATTGTAAAGGCTTTCATAAACGGCAGAGCGTGACAAAGAACCACCAGTTTCAGTCTTCCTCTGATGTTATACCGGAAGTTAAATCGAAATGTAAAGACCACAATGAAGACGTAAGCTTTGTATGTAATACCTGTAATACAGCAGTATGCAGCAGTTGTGTCACCGGCAGTCACTTAGGGCATGCCTTTTCCAAACTTCTAGACAGCATATCACAGCTGAAGGAGACGAATACAACAGACCTGCGTAGTAAGGTACATGAGACAACCCAAAACATGAAGCAGATAGAAAAAGGTATAAAGGCATTTGATGTGAAGGTGGAAGGAATAGTCAAAGCTATTACAGAAGAAGGTACAAAGATAAAGACCATGGTTGATAAATGTATCTCAGAGAAGATTGCATCGGTCAAGGATCACTCCAGGAAGGAAAGGGACAAACTAACAAAGCTATTGGAAGATACTCAAATGGATTTGAAGGCAGGACGGGACTTAGACAAGAAAATGAATGAACTCAACAAGACACGAAACGATGGAAAATTGTTACAGTCTTTACAGAAGCTTACAGATGACATCGCAAAGCTGACGGTAAAGCCTATACCTGAATTTCCTAACCTACATTATACTGCTAAGTCTGCAACAGATAACGACGTTAAACAGCTGTTTGGTAACTACATAATCAGGTAATTCTACTAAAAATAACTGAGCATTTTATAGTCGTAATTCATTTTTTAATATAACTGTTCCGGACCATATGAGTATTTGGACCATACGCGTATGGTCATGACCATATGGGTATATACTCATATTGTCCGGAACATAACCATAGTATCTTTAAAGGAGCACTAGCTACGATATATATAAAAAAATTAAGTATATATTTTTTTAGATTAATCATTAATTAAGTTGGAATAATGAAATAATAATTTGCTTTTAGCAATCAATTTTCTTTAATTTTGTTGAAATAAGCGTTTATACATAATTTTTGACTGATTTACTTGCAAGTGAAAACGTCATCATCATTCTAACCGGTATTCATGTGAACTTAACTTAACCCCCTAGCTAGAGACTGACAACGCATGCATTGTACGTGAACTGGTTATTTAAAGAAAAAAAATGTCAACAATGAAAGTGAAACTACGGTAAATCATTTGATTACTAATTCGATCCACATAAATTATTTCTTATACGGTTAAAAACAATGAGTAACTTATATTTTTAATCTATAAATTCAAATCAAACAGACCTATAAAAATCCAATTGCACGTGCTGGTTTAACCTATTCATATCTTTATTTGTGTTTACATCGCTTATATGGTCATCTGAGGTCAAATCGATAGTTAATTAGATGGCGTCTGGATTTAAATACACACGAAACGAACCTACATTTCATCTACCCCATGCTCTGTAAACTGTTTATTTTAAACGTTTGATAGATTGGATAAATGTTTTACATTGTTATTAATCAAATATGAGAATTTGAGTCAAATTGGTGACCATGAATTTGACAGCTAGTGCCCCTTTAAGAGACACGTATTTTTGCAAAATCATACTTGTGTTTTTTTCTTAAAGTATCAACCTACGTTTGGATATAATATGACAAACAAAAGAGAGACAATTCATGAAATACAACTATGTGGTCATTACAAATGTATTGTTTAGTATTATCAATTCGTATATTTTAACAAATTTGATTCGTTTAGGGATAGTCACATGTTAAACTATATTTTCGAAGGTAGAGAGAAAACGGCGGATAGCAAAAAGCATATTGACCTGCAAAAAGCATATCGCACGGTTATTTTTAGAATATCTAAAAATCGATATACTTTGTTACGTCATGTAATGAATTTCAGGATATTGTTTAACGTTTTGAAACACATAATATCTGTGATCGATTATTTGACGAAAAAAATCCTTGGAATACATAAGATATAAAAAAAAAGTAAATGGAATAACAACTAATATGTTGTTATTTTCAAGGAGAAAATATAATATCTATAAAATTTCAACAAACCTAAATGACGATTTTGATACAAATATGGTCGGAAATTAATAATATAACAAATATAGCCTTTGTATGAGGTCAATACAGGATATATCGACCTCGGACTTCGTCCTCAGTCAATATACTTCTTTCAGATCAATATATCCTTGTATCGACCTCATCCAAAGGCTATAATTGTATAATATTATGGATTCACAATGTGCGGATAAATACGGGTTGTATGGCAGTGTACATTTTAAGTAGTATTGATACATGTACATTTAATACCAACCATGACAATAGGTAAAAATGCAAACATACTTGCTTTCAAACTAGTACAGATATATCTGTTTTTCTCGTTATATACATATTTTATTGTAATTTCATGCATTTTATGCAAGATTATAATATTATGAATAAATACAATAGAAGAATACCGCTTTACAATAGTCATAATAAATCGATTAAAATGATAAAAAATCCGAACAAAATTGAGGAAAACACACATTTACTACAAGTGGAAAGTAACGGTACAACATAAACACTGTACTGCTACAAAAACAAACGCCAACATACAAAGAAAATGACTATGTGTTAACAAAGGTCATACTTATGATACTTGACAGAACATTTGGAGAGAAAAAATGTAAAAAATTAAGTTTTTCGTTTATCAGTGAAATGCGTGCACAACAAACCATGAACAGAGAAAGAGAATTGCCTTCCCCAAAGAGGTAGGAAATATATTTGTATATTATACAGTTTTTAAATTTACGTATTTGACAATGAAAACTTGTCATCAAATGTTTGAGTTAATTACACATTATTTTCTTACATACGTCATCATTATCTTCTTACATACGTCACCATTATCTTCTTACATACGTCACCATTTGACGTTGCAATGGTTCTGATTAAGTTTGTATTTTATCCTGCAATTGTGTGTTCTACTATACATATACAGCCCGCTATGCTGTTGGTGACTTTCTGCTGTTGTTGTTTATTTGGTCGGGTTGTTGTCTCTTTGACACATTCCCCATTTCCGTTCGTAATGTTATGTACCTGTATACTATACAGATATCGCTTTTAAGCTCCGCCCACTGCCAGACTGAGTATTGTATGAACCTGCGTCACCTCAGAATGTGTATTGCAATCGCATTTCAATGACGTATTAATTGCGAATTAACGATAACTTTATAAACACGTTATGTTTGTTTTCAAACATTTCTTTAGAGCAACAAGAATCGCACCAATTTTCTGATAACATACACTCATGAACATCAGTCTTTTCTACGATAACAACTATTTGATCAATTTGTTAAATCCTCAAGTGTCGAAACGTTCATTAAGGTCGCCAGAGTCATCTATTGGTTGTTATGCAGTCCCATATAACAAAAAGAAAACTTTTTCAGATAGAAGCTTTAGTACTATTGGGCCAAAATTGTGGAATGAACTAGGTACAAATGTAAGAAACTCTGAATCTTTGGATATTTTTAAATGTCGGTTAAAAACATTGTATTTCCAAAATTATTTTGAACTTTTCTGACTTTTTTCTTGTGTATCACAGTATAAATTTTCAATTTTTGGTATTGTACATACATATTGTATTTTGTTTAGTATTTTTGTATTTTATATGTCATTTATGTACAACGCCATTGAATACATATTGTATATGTAGAAATAGGCGTTTAATTAAGTTTTCATGTTTCATGTTTCATGTATTTCAAATCTTGTGTATGATTTTGTAACAAAAACAGTCATGTCAATTTCAGCATGCATATTTCAAATTGGATAATGTTGTGTGATTTGTTTTTACTGTTGAAAGTAGTTGTTATGTTAAAATACATAATTATTAACCTTGAGCGATGTATAATTGTTGATCATTCGAGATTCTTATTTTGCAAACTCGTCGTCAGCTGAATTTGTGATTACTGTATGGTATTACTAAACGGGCCTCAAGAGGGATTTAAATTCAAAAATAAATGCAAAACATGTGTTTTTGTGTCTTTGAAAACAAAAACAAAAGATACAGAATTGTTTGCAGGATAAATACAATAACTGTTTAGTGTCTTTTATTATCAGCTGTATTTGTACTTTGTTCGAAGCAGGTGTAGTAACTCGCTAAAAGCTCACATACACCTTGTTTCCTAGCCTCGTACCAATTCAGCTTACATTTAAAGACACTAAACAGTTATTGTCTCTTTTTAGCTCACCTGGCCCAAAGGGCCAAGTGAGCTTTTCTCATCACTTGGCGTCCGGCGTCCGGCGTCGTCCGTCGTTAACTTTTACAAAAATCTTCTCCTGTGAAACTACTGGGCCAAATTTAACCAAACTTGGCCACAATCATCATTGGGGTATCTAGTTTAAAAAATGAGTCCGGTGACCCGGCCAACTAACCAAGATGGCATGGCTAAAAATAGAACATAGGGGTAAAATGCAGTTTTTGGCTTATAACTCAAAAACCAAGGCATTTAGAGCAAATCTGACTTCGGGTATAATTGTCCATCAGGTCAAGATCTATCTGCCCTGAAATTTTCAGATGAATTGGACATTTCGTTTTTGGGTTGCTGCCCCTGAAATGGTAATTTTAAGGAAATTTTGCTGTTTTTGGTCATTATCTTGAATATTATTATAGATAGAGATAAACTGTAAAAAGCAATAATGTTCACCAAAGTAAGATCTACAAATAAGTCAACATAACCAAAATGGTCAATTGAGCACTTTAGGAGTTATTGCCATTTATAGTCAATTTTTAACCATTTTTCGTATATCTTAGTAATCTTTTTTAAAAACCTTCTCCTCTGAAACTACTGGACCAAATTCAACCAAACTTCGCCATAATCATCATTGAGTATCTAGTTTAAATAATGTGTCCGGTGACCCGGCCAACCATCCAAGATAGCTGCCATGGCTAAAAATAGAACATAGGGGTAAAATGCAGTTTTTGGCTTATAACTCAAAAGCCAAACCATTTAGAGCAATCTGACATGGGGTAATATTGTTCATCAGGTCAAGATCTATCTGCCCTGAAATTTTCAGATGAATCGGACATTCCGTTGTTGTGTTGCTGCCCCTGAAATGGTAATTTTAAGGAAATTTTGCTGTTTTTGGTTATTATCTTGAATATTATTATAGATAGAAATAAACTGCACACAACAATAATGTTCAGCAAAGTAAGATCTACAAATAAGTCAATGTGACCAACATGGTCAGTTGACCACTTTAGGAGTTATTGCACTTTATAGTCAATTTTTAACCATTTTTCGTAAATCTTAGTAATCTTTTAGAAAAATCTTCTCCTCTTAAACTACTGGGCCAAATTTAACCAAACTTGGCCACAATCATCATTGGGGTATCTAGTTTAAAAAATGTGTCCGGTGACCCGGCCAACTAACCAAGATGGCCGCCATGGCTAAAAATAGAACATGGGGGTAAAATGCAGTTTTTGGCTTATAACTCAAAAACCAAAGCATTAAGAGCAAATCTGACAGGACGTAAAATTGTTGATCAGGTCACGATCTATCTGCCCTGGAATTTTCAGATGAATCTGATAATCGGTTGTTAGGTTGCTGCCCCTGAATTGGTAATTTTGAGGAAATTTTGCTGTTTTTTTGTTATTATCTTGAATATAATTATAGATAGATATAAACTGTAAACAGCAATAATGTACAGCAAAGTAAGAACTAAAAATAAGTCACATGACACAAATAGTCAATTGACCCCCTAAGGAGTTATTGCCTTTCATAGTCAATTTTTAACAATTTTATTAAAATTTGAAGATTTTCAATAACATTTTCCACAGAAATACTGTTATAGATAGAGATAATTGTAAGCTGCAAGAATGTTTAGTAAAGTAAGATCTATAAACACATCACCATCACCAAAACACAATTTTGTCATGAATCCATCTGTGTCCATTGTTTAATATTCACATAGACCAAGTTGAGCGACACAGGCTCTTTAGAGCCTCTAGTTTTTAAAGGTAAATAATGTTTTACTTATAGTTATTCACATTTGTTAGTGGATACATCAAATACCGGTACCTTATCCCGGCCTCGTTAACCGTTAGTAGTATATAATAAATGTTGTCAGTACTTGTTAGTTTAATTTCTTTGTATAACATACATATATAATTTATAATAAAATCCAACTGATTGTTAGTCAATTACAAAACTTGAAGACAAAACTTTACGACAAAAGAGATGATTTCAGCTTTCCAATTGTGAACTTTCCATTTCTAAGTAGCAACATTCCAGCAGCACCTGCATACGGGGTATATATCTCCCAATTGATACGATATTCCCGTGCTTGCATTTCCTATCATGATTTTCTTGATAGAGGGTTACTGCTCACAAGGAAGCTATTAAACCAAGAGTTCCAAATGGTGAAGTTGAAATCATCCATTCGTAAATTTTACGGACGCCATCACGAGTTGGTTGACCGTTATGGAATAACCGTTTCACAAATGATATCGGATATGTTCCTTACGTCGTAACTACAATCCCCTTCCCTTTCATGAATTTGACCTACCGAATTAGACTATTTACCGGATTTGTAATCACATAAGCAACACGACGGGTGCCGCATGTGGAGCAGGATCTGCTTACCCTTCCGGAGCACCTGAGATCACCCCTAGTTTTTGGTGGGGTTCGTGTTGTTTATTCTTTAGTTTTCTATGTTGTGTCATGTGTACTATTGTTTTGCTGTTTGTCTTTTTCATTTTTAGCCATGGCGTTGTCAGTTTGTTTTAGATATACGAGTTTGACTGTCCCTTTGGTGTCTTTCGTCACTCTTTTCTTTAACAAATAGAAAAAAATACAATATAAACATATATAATTGCAAATCATTCACATTAATTTTATAATAACGTAATTTTGTTCCGTATTTGACCTTTACTTTTATATCCTCATTATTGGATACACATACATTGTATTGCTCGTTTAGAAAAATCGTGCAGGTGTCTTAGTGTGATCAGATAATCGTAACCTGACATAATCGAATGATAATATAGTTCACGTGTTAATCTTTTCGCTTTTGGATTACTATCAAAAGGTAAGATATTTTATTATCATCGAAATAGGAATTTATTGTCTTTCTCCATAATCTGTACCTTATTGTGTTTTGATTTTAAGTTTTAGAATATGTGTTATTTAAGTTTTTTTTCTTTACGGCCGCTGAGGTGTCAATTTTTATTTTACAATTTTGTAGTGTTTAATTTTAAAGATACTTGAGTAAATATTTTTCTACGTTATGTTTCGAAACTACATATGCATATTATGTTTACACATTTTATAATCTAACAGTTTAAAGAATTTTTTTGAAATTTGCGAATTAGATTACTTTAACGTTTTTATACATATATGTTTACTTCAAAATATAATTCAAAGATGTTGTATATGTCGGCGGATTTTGTTCTTTGTTCCGACGTGTAAATGATTTGTACATTGAGAAACCTATCATCGTTAAAATAAGATTTATGTCATTATAATGTCGGTCTCCTATTTTATATCCAAAGACTATATCTATTAAGTTTTTTTTTTCTTAGAGAAGTTTATGATATTCATTTTTTCTCTTATTCTGTTAAGCTTTATACCAAATCCACCGTTATCTTCATCATCTTTATTTTGATCAACCGTCACAAGACATGTTTTAATATTTCGACCAATTTCACTCATGGCCACAATTCTCAACATGAAAGGTTCTGGTCAAAGCAAACACATTATTTTGAGTTTTTCTTTACAAGTACCGACAGGGTACTACCATTATAAGAGCACTGATAAGCAAACAATTGACGTACATTTGAGTTGAGTTCGTTTTTACGCCAAAAAATGGCGGTGCGACAACTTTGTAAGCCTTTGAAAAATCGCTCATAAATTACTATATATCATTTTTCAGGATATTTGTATTTAAATTCATAAAATTAAGCAAATTAACATTGATGTAGTAAATGCAATTACTAAACTTTTATCATTTTAGATATAAGTTTTGGGATTCTCAAATCTGGAATCCCAATTTTTTTCCCATGGGACAGAAAATTGTTATATAGAACGCGGGTTTTTCAATGACGTCATCATAACATCATAAAAAGTGCATACAAGACTGAAGGAACCATTCTGTTTAATAATGGAAAAAAGTTTTGACGAAAATGATAGTTTAATGGTTACAATAAATGAATTATGTTACGCGGGACAGCCTTAAAATCGTCGTTTTTTTAAAGGTGAAGCTTGTCGCATGCAGCAAAAAACATAGTTTCAGCGATTATTTTTTTCGTTTTTATTTTAAAATTAATTATTTTTTAAAAAACGTACAAAAGCAATGGATATGATATCACAAAATTATATAATTGGACTTGCATCTTGCCAACTACACCGAATTTCCAATAAGGTACGAACATCGCACGTAACGTCATAGTATACATTTACGCAATTTTTATGGTGCCATTTCCAGAGAATAGTCTTGGCTGAATGCAGTTTCATCGAGTAACCATAAAATAAATTGCAATAAATACGAAGGCATTGACTGAATTGAAGATGGAAAAGACATTCATCCGAAGTTGGGATATTCTTCTGTAGAGTTTCGAAGTCTTTTCGAAGTACACTTGCAGCGGAATGAAATATATTTCCGTTATTTATGTCTATTACAGTTGTCATTGAGATTTTGAGGTCAGTTTTCAATTGACTAGCAGTTGAAATGGCATCTCAAATAGTTATTTTGCTACTAAATATTATGTTATAGTTGCCTTGAACTTGTTGAAGATGTTTGACAACTGAATGTCTATAGAAATCAATGAGTTTAGACAGCATTTTACAAGTAGAATATTTTAAATAAGAATCAGCCGAAAGAAAAGATCTATATTTATCAAGTAACGGTGTCATGAGGAATGACCATTGAACCGTTCTCAATAGCCAAACTAAAATTAGTAAAAGCAGTATCGTGATCCGCAATATCTGCTTCTACGGGTTTCGATTTTTTTTTTTTCGTTTTTAGCAAATATTTTGTAATGCAACCGTAATGACAGAGTGCTTGAAGTTTAAAAGATGGACGGGAAACTGTTCTCAACTTTAACTTTATCTGACACGAATAAAACATTCTTGATACGCTCATCTGATTCAAACTTGAGTTGTTTTTGATCTTACTAAAATGTTTTGTTGCAGCAAAATATACAAGCGCTCCAGTTGAACGACTGCATTCTAGAACGCGTACAAATACCCGAAACTGAGGGACAACAGTCCGATAATTTTATGTCGTCATTAAATGACAGATAGAAGCTTCCTCACTCTAAAAGGGGGAACAGATATATTTACTTGTGTAACTTTTCTAACATGAACAACTATAAACTTCCTGCACAAAGTTCCTTGAATTAACAGCTTCCGCATGCAACATCTTGATGTTCACCTCATCCAATCTTTTATTCAAGTGCAGATTAAAAATCGACTTCCCTATACTGGTAAAATAATTTTTGGCATATTAAGCACTGCATAAAATTTAACGACTTTTGTTTTTTCTTTAGACTTATAATGGAGCAAGTTGGAACGAACTTAACATATCACGGAATATTTACTGAAACTATCCGTTAATTATTTTGATTTTACAATAAGTCTTTTTTGATGTTTTATAAGAAGAAATTATAGAATACAAACATATACAAACAAAGATTGTGGCATATATCAGTGCACTTTAATTAAAAACATGTGTATATAAAGCAAAGAAGGTAGTAATTTCATATTTCAGTTGAGATCAAATTATTGACTAATACACAATATGTGACGGAAGGCAAGTGATTGAGTTCAATGTTGAAATTGAAGTTTTTTACTCCAGTCTTTTTTCATTGATTTCGTAAGGTTTCTTTGATATTTTGGTTCCGAAATTGTTATCACTAACTAGTTTTATGAAATATTATATGCTTAAAATATTATGGGTTAATGTTTATTACTACTATGAAGAAGAAACTAAAGTTTGTGTCTGAATTTGCAATTAAAATTACCTCGATTTTAGATAGTACAAACTTCGCAAATTTCAAAGATTAGAAGAAAATAAAATACTGAATAGAATACTTTGACATATAAAAATAGCTCCAGGAAAATCTATTTCAATTACATGTAAGCAAACATACACATTTGTTTTATTTTGAAAAAGGGGGGTTGAAACTCTCAAATATACTACTAGTCATTAAAACGACTTTTTAGAAAAATGTGACCGTACGAAATTTTTACGACAGGGCAAAAATTAAAAAAGACATATTTGTCTTTAAGTTAAGACAATTTTAGCCGTGTTTTATTCGGGACATTAAACTCGCGATCTAGACGACTTTTTACACCTCTGTCACCGCACTATTTGTGATATTGTCACCTCTTTTTACCATAAAAATTATTATTGATTCACAAAGTTATTCGCAATCGACTGTCAATAAACAGTTCAACCACGCCATCATTCACATTCACAATGAAGGGGTAAAAGATTTCAGCAGTCACATTTACCCTATTCACAATCGACTGCTGATACAGAAATTAACGAATTCAGTAGTCACTTTCACAATCGAATTTTGTTGACGGGGTGAATGATTCTATCAGTCACATTTCCGAAATGCATATGAAATTAGTACAAGAGGTTTCGATAGTATGGTATAATTGAGAACTATCAGTCATTACAAAATGATTTGAGTAATCGTATATATTTCTTCAACAAGTCGAAACCAGATTACACATATGCTGTTTTATGAATGGTTAAATTAAAATAGTTCGTCATTTCATTCAGTTTGTTATTGTCTGTAGGAAAGACGGGGAAATAGAGGGAAAAGCGTATGCAATCAGAAATAATTCTATAAGGATTGGAAAGATAAAATATATATGACCTCAAATTGAATATATTTTGGTTGATGTCATCTAATTTTGTTTAAAGGAACGACATACACCAATACGACCATTACAGCTAAATAAAAGTCGAAGTTAATTATAAGTTCTTGTCAAACATTACGTATACTACGTAACGACAACAAATGGTGAACTGTGATACTCCCACTCACAACAAATGGTGAACTGTGATACTCCCACTCACAACAAATGGTGAACTGTGATACTCTTTGTGGGTAAACATCTTCTGTTCTACACTGAACCATAGAAAACATCTCTGAAGTAAACCAATATATCTTTCTAGTAAAAACAAATGTATCTCTGTCAAGGTGTAAGTTGATTTATTTTTTATAAATTATCATTTCAATTCATTCGAGATTGGCTAATTTGGTTTATGACTCTTGTATATATTTCAAATGCTTTTTTGATATTTTTGCACTGTTTATGTGTGTATCAGTTAGTAAGAACTAATTAGTTTTTAATATCATCTTCGAATAGAGTAAATTTCAAGTCAATCAATATTTTATTCATTATAGTGGTTACACACAAGATGTGATTCCAAAGGAGCAAGGAAAATACCTGTACAGATGTGGCAACTGTAGGTAAGATCAATTTAACTGCTTCTATGGACATAACACAAAGTTGTACATCTATATCATTTGGCGTATCAAATGTATGATTTCCAAGTGTCAATAAAGTGCATAATAACTGGGTTTTTTTTCTCGAAAAATGCAACTGTTGTCATTGTACTTGGCTTATGCCACACAGATGTTTGCACTGCTTATGAAATCAACCGGAAACATTGATGAACAAACCAATAAATTCACGGGTATTTTGCATGATTTGCATGATTTGCATAATATGGAGAATATAAAAAAGAAGATGTGGTATGATTGCTAATGAGACAACTATCCACAAAAACCTAAAAGAAATTCATTTTTAATCAGTTAAGATGTGGTCTAAGGCTCGCATGCATGTCAGTAACTGTCTTTGTTGATATACGCATCATTGCCATTTTGCATAGGTTTTTTTAGTTACCTTTTCTGACATCAGACCCTTTTAAAATGAGTCAAGCGCGCGAGGTTTGTTTAGACTTAAAACTAGATTCAACACACCAATGGTTATATAAATTGCCTGTTTCAAGTCAGGAATATTGGAATTGTATTCAAATAGTTGGGTTCTATGTATGATGCATTGCCCTTTGTTTTTATTGCAGTTCAGTGTTTCTGTTGTTCCATTGTGACTTCTTATAATTGGTGTGGGACTCTTAGTTTTAGGTTTGTAACCGGGATTTTTTTCTCTCAAAATATTTATGACGTTGAACTGTGGAAAAGTACTGATGTCGTTATTTGCACTGTCTGGATAACTGTGTGTTTGTTGTGTGGACATTGAACAGATGTTTGCACCTGTCCAAATTAAGGAGCCTCTTAGCCTTTGTTAGTCTTTTTCAAATTTAATTTCAGTTAATGTATGTGTTTTGCAGTTTGGTTTGACATCAATGGAACTAAGTTAGTACAAACGTTTTGTTAAGAGGCCAGTTAACGCCAGCGCAGGATTATATCGTTGTCTTTAAGACCCATAGGTTGCCTTACATGTTCTCTCCTTTTTGTCGGGATGTTGTATTTTTCACAAATTTATATTTCCATTCTCAATTTTACTTTGTCGTCAATCTTATTAGAGTGAGACATATATGGTGTGATGACAATTGTCGAAAGGTCAAACAATACAATACTCATGTGTACAATATTGTAGTTTTGTTTGGATGAAATTTCCAGAGAAAAATGAACAGCTTAACCAAAATCCTCCACCATAAACGACAAAGAATATTTTTGCATTGAAATTTTTTACAAACTACTCGACATTTGCCTTTTTCGTTGGGTGTGATTCTCATATTTAAAAACGCTGAAACGACATAATGTAGATGACGTAAAGCTCTAAATGCAGCACAAATTTGTGAATTTAGACGATTTACGTTGGCATTAAATGTCAGATCCTTTTATTTGCTGAGTCAATTATCACTTTTGAAACATTAATTGTCAGATGCAGAAAGGTTGATGCCGCCAATGTTATCATGATAATGTAATATTCATACATGTTAATCACACAATACAATTCAACAATAGGTGGTAAAATAAAGTAAACTTACCTAACGTTATAGAAACTATTAGTATTGCTTCGGAAATACTTTCTAGATAAACAGCAACTTATCTATCAATATTTTTGTTTAGAATGTGTAACTGATACCATTGATCTGTTTCATCTTTCAGAAAGGAAGAGAGAACTGATATGTAAGTATGATCTACGTCTATTGTAAAAGACAAATATTAAAAGTTCGCAATTCGTCAAATTGTTCCAAAAAATAAGCTTACAATAGATTGTGACTTGAGCAACACGACGATGGCTAGGTCTAAGTGTTCTTTGTTTTTTTTATCAAACGTGTTGTTTAGCTTTTTTTGATTTTTTCTTTGCTATGGTGTATGTTTTTTTGGTTTTTATGATTTTCGAATGCCCATTGTATTTGGTTTAAAAAATATTTCGAGAAAATAAATATTTAACGTCTATTATACTGTAATCGAAAACAAGTCCCATTTTAAGCCATTGTGTCTTTTATTTTGCTCACCCGTGCATATTGTTGTCAATTTATTCGACTCATATGATACTGTAATACGATTAATAGGTTCAGCTAGTTATAACACAAAGTTAAATCCATAATTTTCTACATAAGTGAATGCTTGTACCAAAAACGGGGCGAAAGATACCAGAGTGACAGTCAAACTTATATATCTATAATAAACTGGGAACCACATGGCTTAGACATATAAAAAGAAACAAGAACATAAAAAATAATCATTGTTTATACTATAGAGATACAAAGAAACACATATCAAACAAAACAATCATGTTGATGTACTAACGTTGTGAGATTAATTGCACATATATAAATACAAGGTTTTACAAATTAAAAATGAATGAAAAAAAGATTAATGAATAATGTTGTCTCGTTGATAACGACACTCTGCGACGTTTACCATGTGTCCAGTTTATGTGAACTGTGATTAAAAGTGTTTTCTATCTAGTTACCATATCGGATAGGTAAATCAAATGTTGATCGGACAAAATAATGTATGGTAGACGTGAGCATAGCTCTAAAGTTAGAAATCATTAACATAACTATTAGGCAAGATGAGAAAACAAAATGTAACTCATAGTAATGACTTTACTTTTGAATTATCTGACAGAACACTCGATATTCTCAAAATGTTGTACTTTTATTGCATTACTTTTTCAATTAAATCCAATGACGATTTTTTGTTTTTAACTGTATGATTTGCTGTTCAATAAATTGATTAGTTTGACTGGTTTTTGTTGAGCGTGTAACTGTCAAGTAACAATCAGAAAAGTATAATTATATATACTATAGTTCATTATATAAAGAGAGTAATACAAATGTGTTAAGTAAAACAATAAACATGTCATGATTGTGATGTATGATAGCACCCGTTATGTCTACAAAAGAGGCGGAAGATACCAAGAGACTTCTAAACGCATAACGTTATAATTTAGTACCCAGAACGACAAAAAGACAAGCAAATGAATACAAAATACAACAATCAGGATTGCGTTGTTTTCTATATGTATCTTCATCTTCATGTGATTAATTCAGTAATAAAAGTAAAACAATATACATGTCATTAACGTGATGTATGTGAGACTCGCGGGTCGTCTAAAAATGAGGCGAACGATACCAAAAAGACATTCCAATGCATTGGTCGAATATAAACTGACACCGCCATGGCTAAATCCTAGTCCTACAAAAACACCAACAACAGTCGTCAAACAAATTGTGTGATTTCATGCACTGATTAATACATTTACCGTCATTGGAAATGCTGAAAGCAGAAATGTGCAAACCTGTATAGTTACCAAAACTGTTGTCAGTTTGTTTTAGATTTATGAGTTTGACTGTCCCTTTGGTATCTTTCGTCTCTCCATTGAAGTATATGTCCTTGGAAAACACACATCAATATGATTATATCGACCTGACGTCCATTTTTTTTTAGGTTTCTTAACAAATTATAAATGTACAAAGCGCCAAATCACACAACTTTTACATTGCAATAACTGGCATCATTATATCTTATTGACTATACTTTCAAAAATATGACAAAAACAAACTGTCATTTACAAAGTTTCTCCTTTCACATTACTATTTATTCCTATAATTATATTGGAGACAACTTAATTCTTTTCTAAATGGTATGCTGTATGTAATGGTTATTTATTTGATTGTTTCAGGCCGTAAGTGTCAAGTAGCATACAGATAAGTAATTTACACTTATATAATTTGCACTTTAAAATGTGATAACATGTATATAAAGGTGTTAGAAGAGTTGCAAAGTTAAACAAAAAACATACCATTGTAAGAGAGAAATTTTCTCAGTACCGCTGTTCGAAAGTCGTATATCGAATGAGAGAAAACAAGTAGGTGTCACGTAGAAAACAGATAAGTATAGCGTATAATGGTATATGTAGGTCATTATATAAAGATATATGTACCAATTAGTTAAGTAATAGTGAACATTAGATAAACCATTAATAGTCCAGTCAATCTAGCTAAAAAAATCGCCCAACCTCAAACTATATTAGTTTATTTCTTATGGTACAAAGGTTCATTATCAAAACTAAAGGTTTACAAACTAATGACTCACACAATTAACCTGTAAGCATTTCGTCTTATCAGTTGCATTTTTCTTTACTTTTCAGTTCACTATGTAACTCACTGACAATATCAATATTTTTATTATGTAACAGAGCATGTAGTTTTGATTTATTGTGTATAATGTATTTACCAAGGAGACAGATTAATATAAGCAATTACTGCTTGTTTCTGGATCCTTATTGAGAATATGTGTTTATTATTTATACTTGTATTTATCATAATAAAAAATATTGTTTACACTAACCTCAAACTAATTGCAACAAAAGGTTTCTGGGTAAAATTCGATCTATTGGCATATCCTTTTGATCATATGAAAAATCGACAGAAATCGATGGGCTAATTTTCGCTAATTTTGGGGTAAAAATATGGGTTTTTGCACGAAAATCGCTGAAAACTGGAAATTTCTTATATTTTATTACTTTGACAAAAATGTAAGACATGAGTTAAAATATATGAGAACAGCTATATGGATTTCTTATAAAAAGACACAATACTAAAAAAAATCGGTTTCAATAATGGAAAATTTTGGGGTTAAAAACTGCTGTTTTGAGAAAAAATCGGTAAAAACTAGAAATTAATCATGATTGATAGTCAAAATATAAACAAGTCTTTTTTTAAACATTTTTTAGACAGTATACTACCTCACAATACACTGATAATCTTTATTGTTTTGTAAACATCCGAATTTTTGGGTAAAATAGTTACTTTTTAATGAAAAACTGCGGAAAACTGAAATTGAAGACTGTTTATCGGTTTAAAATATACTTTAATAAAACACGCTATAATTTTGAAGTAAAAACGGGATTTGATATTTTTAATTCAAAAGGACGACATGGAACCTTTTTAAAAGAATTAAATTCACAGCTTCAAATTGATAAAATAAAGGGACATTATAAGGTAGTTGCAATCTAGAAGATTGAAAATATGTAACTGACAACAATATTCAATATCTGATTTTAACTTGAGTCCGAGAAAAGTTCATCAGCTTCGACATCAATGTCACCATGCCTTGGATTCATACAGCTTTAACCACGACAGTCACCACACGCTATATTACATTCTAAGCCGTGTTTCCGACACGTACAACGACGAGTATCACAATTAGTCTTGCAGTTGCAACGTATGATTGAAAGGAGTCTTTTTGGAGCGGGTTGCTTTGTACTTTTAATAGGCATCAGTTTTCCATTAACGATTAAGCAACCGAAATCACAAGGATATATCTCCTCTCCTCCAATCCATGTCTGAACTTGAAAATGTGCTCTTAAGCTGTGATATGCAGCAGTTTCGGTGGTTGGTGGTATAGTATGTATTTGAATCACTTCTTTGCAAGTTAGAACTCGGTTTGCACACTTTTCATATCTGAGAATGTCAAGTCCTTCGAGCGGAACACCTTCATACAAAAAAGTGATAATTTTTTCCCCGGCATTCCTGATGTCCTCAACAAGAGTCTCTTTCAAAAAGACCTCACCAAGTTCTTTTAATGTTGGACTATCTATGAATTTCTTTAACGTAGCTACACCATACAGCTTTGATGTCGTGTCACAACCGCTTATTGCGTGACTGATCGGAAGAACTTTACACATGTCTTGTCCAATAACGACTTTCCTTTTACACAGCATTTCAATAAAGTTCTGTTTATTTTCATTGTTAGCCAAAAATAATTCTTTCTTTGACCTAAAAGGCGTTGTCTCTGTAAATGTTACTTTTGTACCAAAGATTCCTTTGGTTCGCTTAAGATGCATTGCATCCTTCGTATCAGGACCGGATACGTATCCATCAAATACAACAACGACTTGATTTGTTCCATTACACTTTACAGAATCAACGTACCTTTTACAGATTTCTCCAAATGTTAACCCACTTTTCAATGGTATTTTATGCATAAGTGATCCGCCATCAACAACATAACTGTAAACAGTATATGCATATTCAGTGTTGCAGTCTCCAAGATTCCAAATCGCATCCGCTAGAGTTGACTGTGATGCTGCCCTCATAAATCTGGACGAATCAAACATAGAACTTGGTTGACTAGATAGTTCATAAGCAAATATTTCTGATTTGTCTTCATATATACTGTCTGCTGCTACGATAAATCTCTGAAATAGAAGTTGCGGGTCTATTGTTGCTATTTCAGGCTCTACATTTACGCAAATAGGTTTGTCTTGAAGTGTGATAGCTTGGTGTTTTCTTTTGAAAGTAAAATCGGATACACATTTACCTTCATTGATTTTAATATTCCAAGTCCAATGTCTTTAGCTCATTCTGCATTTACATCTGATGTTGCTAATACACCAGTCTCTATGTTTCTCATACCCTCTTCTTCAACAAACGGATTTCTCTCCTCCAGAAAGGAAGCACATATCATTGTATCTTTCGTGTCCCTTGTTTTACGACTTACACAATCTTCTTTATGCTGATCTGACTAATAGAAGTTTGTCCCCGTAAATGACATCATTGCATTGTTAACCTCAGGACAATCAGGCATTGATAAAATCCAGAGTGCTCTTTGACTTTCGCTCATACCTTGGCCTCTGGTAAGTCCACCTGTTGTCGTAATGCTTCGCATTAAAGCTTGCTCTATTGCCAAATCAGACGAAATACCTGCCCAATATTGATCTGTTCGTCTGATCACATGATATCCTGCTACTTCCGCATTTTTTTCCTTTAGACATTCCATTTGGTTTATATATAGGCACTGTCTACGGTTACATGGAAATGTAACAATAATAAAAATATTATTGCTACATTGGAGACTAATTGCCGGAATGCAAAGTTGGGTAATGAAATGATTAATTACGAATGTGACAATAATTATTGAGGCTACGGTTACATGCGTTATTGTTACATGAAAAAACGGCACTGTTCGATGGGACTAGTAATAATGTATGTACTATATAATAAAAGTTGAAAACATTTATTTTATATTTACAATACATACAATTATTACCTTCAATTTCTTAATTTATTTTTATTCACAATGACAGATTTTTTTAATATAACCTATAAAACCTCTCCAAACAATATTTGTATATAGGTATATAGATTTTATATAAAAGGGAAAAAAGTTAGCTTTGGTGTAGGCTCCATTTTATTTTGAAACGAATTTACGTCCTCCATGGATACATGTATACAGAAGTTGACAGTTAGCAAAGTTTGCTTTTGATATATCATTTTTTCAGAACTGCGTTTGTATAGTTGTATGAAATTTGTGTCTTGTTATTAAATCAGTTTCGTTTCAAACCAATCCAAACTTTTAATTTTTTTCACCAAAAACTAAAATGGTAATAGGAATATATGTATCCTTTGTTCAAAGTATAATGACAGTTATGAGAGTAGGTGTGTAGTTAAAGGACACTCTTCTCAGCCCGACTCGGTTCCCAACAACAAACCATAGAACTATAATTTTCGCCTTTGACACTACTTATCTGAAGTAAAATTGAGAATGGAAATTGGTAATGTATGTCAACTTAAAAGCGACAACAACCCGACTATAGAGCAGACAACAGCCGAAGGCCACAATGGGTCTTCAGTGTAGCGAGAAACTCCCGCACCCGGAGGCGTCCTTCAGCAAGTCCCTTAACAAATATGTATACTAGTTCAGTGATAATGGACGCTACGCTTAACTCCGAATTAGACACAAGAAACTGAAATTCAAAATCATACTAGACTAACAAAGGCCATAGGCTCCTGACTTGGGACAGTATCTTTAAGAACATCAAAACCATTAATACGTAAAAAAAACTATTCAAACACAATTTGTTAAATAATAATATGTATTATTTGTCATTATTACAAGTATTATTTGGTACATATGAAAAAATTTAGAAACACAACTATAGAAGATTTAAATTTAATAAATCCAGCGTATATTGCTGTTTTCATGTTACAATAACGCAATGTAACCGTAGCCTCAATAATTATTGTTACATTCGTAATTAATCGGTTCCTTACCCAACTTTGCATTCCGGCAATTAGTCTCCAATGTAACCCATGTAACCGTAGCCAGTGCCTTATATATATCCAAGCAGACTTTGCATACAAATTGTGACCAGACGCTGTAAAGTATGGTAGCATAGCCTTTAGAGACCCCCGATGTAAAGTCCAATTGCCAGTTCTCTCTGCCTTTATAAAATCACGTAGGATACATATCATGTCCATATACTGGAACCAAAGATTAGCTGTTTTATACTTCGATCGAGACTGTCGAAATTGTCCTATTTTCTCTTTTATAGTGTCCAATGAAATACTCTGATATATGTCTTCCAGACACACATCTCTTTTTAAAAATAAATCTAACAGATCTGTAGCATGTGATATTTCTTCCGTGTAGCATGTGTCATAAACTTGAACTTCAGAAGTATCATAAGTCTGAGTAAAGTTTTCCTCTGCATTTTCACCTGAGTTTACATCAATTCTTTGAACTGGAATCCCATAAATAACAGAGAGTATCAATGCAGTGAGAGCAGTGTCTAATAGGAAGTGACCCCTTACAGCCCTAGCAATTGCTTTTCCACTTAACATATGTGATACCGCTGTGGATGCATACACAGTTTTAAAGATATTATTCATCAATCCTGATCCGATGCTCCCGACAAAACTCATCTCTGCATGGAATCCTACAAGTTTCAGTACAAGAGATTTAAGTGAACTGGTAGTAGGTTCGTTTTGAACTATCATCATTGCCCTCCAGTACAGTGGCTGATCAAACGTTAATATAGGAGTGCATTTGTTCTGTTTAGCATCTTTACAGACGAGATGGAGTGTTGTATAGATACATGACTCGTCGCTGGGGTTAAGATCGATCATAGGAAGAAATGTTATATTAGACTGTTCAGGATATGATCCACTAGTTTTATACATTATAGCTGACCAACTTGCACTGAACTGAACTGAAGGGCCAGCAAATTTTTGATAATAAATTTGGCATCCATGACTTATTTTCTATCTCTCTTTTTCTCGAATACTTCATATTTTCATATATCTTGTTGTTTTGATGAAAGGAGTTTATGCCGCTATAATACTCATCCCATGAAATGTTCCGAAACAATCTAAAGGTCTTATATTGTGGTCAACATTATCTACAATGTACTGTACAAATTATTGGTTTTCATTTTCATTCTCTGTGCTTCTTGACGCAGCTGCATTCATCTCAAATTTGTGTACCTCACTGTAGGATGAGCAGAACCCAAGATTGTATAATGTGTCAATAAGAAACCGAGAACTAAAGTGGTGGTGCATTTGAATTCCTAATCCAATCTGCAATGGTGCTTTGACACTTCTCGGTCTCGTTGCCTGTATAATTGCATGTTCAATAGCTGAAATTTTAGTGACACAATCTGCTTCGCTAAATAATGAGTTTAGATATTTGTAGGGATCGAGGGACATATTCAGCATTTGAGGTATCGGACTCTATTTCTTCTGCAGACGGATAGTAAATGTCTTTCGATGTTACTAGCTTGATGTCTTCTGTTATAAGCTGTGATGCAGTTAAATTAATATATTTTGTTCTTCTTCCTTATTTTCTTTTCCTATACGGTTCCTATATCTGCGATTGATATTTGCTTTTGATTCTTTTCTATTCTCAACATAATTGCCTGGAATCCGTTTTCCGCTATGTCATTTTTTGGTCTGCCTGCGTAGGATATTTTTCTCTTTTTCAAATTGTCTTCTGGTGTTTTGGCAATAGTTTGTGGCATTTGCTTGCTGGTCCTAAAGTTTGGGTTGCATTGTGCATGATACACCGCATCTACAGCATGCAAATCAGAATGACCCATCTGTATTCTGCTTACTTCTTCTCCCCATTTGTCATTTCTCTCACTGCCTGAACTTTCAACTGAAGACTGAAATTCTCAAGTTCTAACACAAACAACGTTATATCCTCTTTTTCTTTTGTAGTTCTTTGCTGTTAGGCCACAGAACAAGCAGTTTTCTTTGAATTTAAAAATTGGTTTGCTGGACCTTGAACCTCTTTCAGGAGTACTAGTTTCCGCTTCTACACCTACATCTGTTTTCCATCTTGTCGATTTAAGGTTAATGAAATCACGTCTGCATTCATGGTGAACTTTAAGACCTGGAACAGTTACTATGTCTTGTTGTCTGTCGGAGCTGATTTTATTGATGTTATCAAACCCTTTCTTCAAAGTTAAACTGTTTGTTCGCCGTTTTCAAGTAGCTTGTCACAAAAGATACAGTTGTCCATAGTGTAATCTGAAATAATTATAATCAAATATTAAAAGTCAACTTTTTATTTTGTTTTGTTTCATAGACTGTATTCATGCATGTCATTTTGAGTTACGATTTTAAACTTTTCGGTATTTTAAAAATATAAAACAAATAATCAATTATTCAATTGCCTATCAAATAGTATGTTTTTATAGTTCACATCGTATGATGACGCAATTTGATAAATAATACCCTGTAGAGCCGCCAATAGTTAATACCAAAAAAATATATGAATGAAATTAAACTGAAATAAATCGGCAATTTCCTCTATAAAATGTATTAAAGGGTGCTATATTAATTGATATCAAACGGAATAAAAGAGTGATGGAAAACATTTCACTTGCAATTACCCTTAAAACGTTTAAATTTCACTGTTCATTTCGATAATTGCAAATAAATAATGACGCTAACGGCTTTCCATACTTTTTTTTCATCCGAAATAGCGGAGGCTACCATTGGTCATTAAATACTAATTTTTCGATGTTTTGGATATATTTTAGCAAAAGGTAATTGGTTTTATCAATAACCATATGACTTATGACAGTTTCAAGGAGACGACGCAAGAGTCAAGGTGTACACTATCGATTGAAATATTGTACGGACCAAACAATTGTCATTACTGAACGTTTATATATGAATTTCACACTATAAATATACCTACAATACCTATCAGAGTCTTTTATTTTATTAAAATACTTACCAATGCTGGCAAAATCGTCGATACCAAAACAACAATTATTGCAGTTATTTCCCTTTTGTGAACTCTTTCACTCTACGGTCGCCCGAACGTAACGTAATTTACACGTAAGTCATTAGCAAATTTGAAATCGATTTTGAGAAAATACTAGCCGATCGATTTTTGTCGAGTTTTAATATATTTAAATATATTATAATTCAAATTGACCAAACATTTCTTTTGTTGCAATTAGTTTGACGTTAAACTTTATTTTGACTAGACTATAAAATGATGTATGGTAGACGTGAGCATAGCTTTAAAATGTGAAATCATCAAAATAACTATGAGGCAAGATGAGAAAACAAAATATAACTCATACTAATGACTTTACTATTGAATTATCTGAGAGAACACTCGATAGTCTCAAAGTGATGTACTTTTATTGCATTATTTTTTAATTAAATCCAATGACGAGTTTTGTTTTTGGCGGAATGATTTGCTGTTCACTATAATAATTATTTTGACTGATTTTTGCTCAGCGTGTAAGTGTCAAGTAACAAACAGAAAAGTATAATTATGTTCATTATATAAAGAGAGTAATACAAAGATGTTAAGTAAAACAATAAGCATGCCTATAATATGATATATGATAGCCGTGCGGTATGTCTACAAAAGAGGCAGAAGATACCAAGAGACATTCAAACTCATAATGTAATTGTACCCAGAACGACAAAGAGACAATCAAATGAATACAAAATACAATAATCATGATTGCTTTGTTTTCTATCTGTATCTACTTTACATAACGTGATTAATGCAGTAAAGTAAAACAATAAACATACCATAAGTATAATGTATGTGAGACTCGCGTTCCGTCTAATTAAATGGCGAAATATACCATAGAGAGATCCAACAGCATTGGTCGGATATCAAGTATAAACTTGCACCGCCATGGCTAAATCCTAGTGAGACATACAGATAAACAACAGTGTACAAAACAAAACGTAATCTGATGTCATTTCCTGTCTTCTAGATTAACCTTCATTGAAAATACAAAATCAAGAATGAGTAAAACTTATGACATATAATAACCAAAACTGTTGAAGTTATTTGGCATCATTACTTAATATAAATTAAATATATGATTTTCCTTTAAATTACCGATTCTTGATAAGTATTCACCAGATAGTGACGTTCAAAGACATGGTAACCTGCTCAGCCCTGTCATAGAATTAATTGTCTCCTTTGTATTAGTCAATCAGGAGTATAATAGAAGAAACTGTCATTTAACAAAATGTTTTTTTTTCTATATTTTTATTACGTATTCAACTAATTCCATTAAAGTTGGTTAATTCATTGCAGAATTGCATGCTGTAATTTATAATTATATTTTTTGTTTTTTTTAACCACTTGTAAGTTTTAAGTAGAAAACAGATAAGTATAGCGTACATGTACATAGACAATTTATTATGTAAGGTTTTTGATGCAATGGTAGTAGTAACATAGTTAAGAAAAACACTTAAATGCTGTATCTCAGAAGCAAGTTGCGAAAGATCATATAGAGACATTAACAACTATCATGGCAAAAGTATAAAGAGACAAACAACAGTTAAAAAAAAAAACCAAACAGACAGGGTATTTTAGAGACGATGAAAGCCAATACAGTTTTAAATGAAAATAGAGAACATACACAAAACTGGTTGAACTATCACTAGGACAGCTTTTTCTTGAGGATGTTAGATAAGAGTCTAGGGTTAACGTTTGTTACATATCCGATAATTTGTCAAACCTTCATAAGATTTTCTAAAAAACCTTAGCAGAAGATATTTATGATTCAGAAATCAGGTTTTTAATATATATTTTCATTTTCAGTCTTTTTCTTATAGATGGTTTTGAATTAATTTAGTTTTACTTGAAATATTTGTAAACCTGCATTGATTTTTATGAATCTTGGGCTTTATTAATACTGTATATATCGTTTTGTATAAAATGTGAAATATCTGATAAATCCATAAATACACTCATCATATATAGTTATTTAAACTTTGCTTATCAGATAGTCTTTGTTGTTAGTGTTGTATCGTTTTATCGTAAATAATCCAATTATAAGTTTTTTTTATCGCCAATTAATATAATACAGACGTAATTGATAAAAGTAGGAATTCGTTTGTATTGTTTTTTTTCTAATATTATTGTTACATAATTAACAACTGGATACCATAGAATAAAAAACATACAGAAGTATTTTGTTATCATGATTGTTATTATTTCCAAATATATAATCAATCCTGAGGTTTTAATATCCATTTACAATTATTTTTGGAGAAATGTATTCATTTTCATCATTTGATTTGCCATTTGTTTGTATATCTATATCTTTTTTTTATAGCTCCTACAATTAGAAAACCACAGTTTCTTTTAAATAAGATTAACATTTTCAGACATAATGCTAAACCTAATATGCATATTAAAAACGTTGTATCTGGTGTTTTTAGATGAGTATTTCTCCTTTCGTTGTTCTCTCCAGATAAGTACAAACCAGATATGTATTTTGTGATAAGTTTAAACAAAATGAAAAATAAGAGCGCATGTGCTATTGAAAATTATTTCATATATTTTTATTAAATGGGAAAATATAATAAAAAAAAGTTCGAGTAATTAAAGACACAATTTAATAGATGAAACAAAATACATCAGATTTTAACTGTAGATATATATTTATTTTTTCAGGGACTTGTAAGTACCAACCATATAAGTATGTTGTGATAAGTTTAAACAAAATGAAAAATAAAAGAGCATGTGATATTGACAATTGTTTCTGATATTTTTATTAAATGGGTAAATATAATAAAAAAAAGTTCGAGTAATTAAAGACACAATTTAATAGATGAAACAAAATACATTTGTATGAAAGAAACAATCCATTGGCAAACTTTGGCTATACTTTTTCTTTATTTCGCATACAGCTCTTCATATCTTAATTAAGCTTTGGATTTTTAAACATTTTTGCCTCGATCATCACTGAAGAGACATTGACTGTCCAAATACACACATGGTGCAGAAAATTGGTATCGTTTATGTTATTACAGATGATTTCTCATAAAACGAATACAAGAATGTAATTTTCTAGTTATGACTTGTTAATTGTAGCTTATGAAAGTACATTAATGCCATTACCTTCATAAAAGCATTTCATTTAATGCATGTCTATATTTCTACATTTCTACGTCCGGAATCTGAGGTACAGTAGTTGTCGTTTTTTCTCGTTTTATATAGCTTAGACTTTGGGTTTTCCCGTTTGTATGGTTTTGCACTTGTTATGTTGGGGGATTTTATAGTTTGTTGTTCGGTGTTAGCCAATGCTTCTTGTTGTAGGCTGTGACTTGATCTATACTTATTTACTTTCATAAATTGTTCTTTAAATGGATAGTTGTCGCATTTGGACTCATACCACACATTCCTATACCTATATTTGCACCGTTACTTCTGTATACAGACATGTATACCATCTATACAGTAGTCAAATCTTAGTTTATCATATAGTTTATGTTATTAGTGTATAGTGTATTTATACACATTAATGGTACTGTTTGGTTTTAAATAGTACAACCCATACAAGTATAATAACATTGACAATTTCAACCCATCAATTTTCGATTTTTTGTTGTTGATAAGTGTCACTTTACCAACCGATTATTATACAAATAGCTTTAGGCATTTGTTTATATACATGTTGGATATTAATGAAAACTGGCAGTATGTTGGACTGTTGATACATAATTTCAACATATGGAACAATGTTACTGAGAATTACTTAAACTACTTAAATTACTGGAAATCAAATATTCGTGGATACTATAATCAGATTTATTACGCCTTAATTACAAATCCTTTATTAAGAAACAAGAAAGTAAAGAAAACATGTGATTAAATATTGCCAATTAGACAGCTTTCAAGGAAAAACATAATGATATTAGTGGTAGTACAAATTTCAGCAATAGGTTACCCCACGGCTTTAAACAACGGGCACTAAAGTACCATACTGTAAGCTAAACAGATCGCTACATGACAATATGTAAAGTAAATTAAATGTGTAACTCGCCCAGATAAGTTTGATCGGTAAGTCCGAGCGACTCATCCTAAATAATATGATATTTTCTCATTTTAGCTGTTCATGTGGAGGGTAAGTACTGCAGATAAAACTTACGATCCATGTATTTTTCTTCTATTGCTTGACAGTACATTTCATGAATTAGTCATGCAAAGATGAAGAGATTTTGAAAGAATTGATATGACCTAATTATCACGTTTTTATGTGTTTGCTACTTTCGATCAACAATAATTATGTAATCGTTAGTCAAATTACAACATGGGTCGCAACAAATATGCAGAGAACAGCAGTTTGCTGCAGTAATCTCTTTTAGTTTCTTTCTTAAGAGATAACGAATGACAGAACTTTTATTCTACAAGTAGGTCTCTTAGAGGACACTATTTTGTCTATTTCAGTCTTATGTCTGTCTCTGTAACAAATCGTTTATATTTGAAAACATTGGTACGTTATCATACTGAATACATACTTGTCAAACACAACATACTTCAACACATTAAATATATTAGATATATACATTAAATAAAGGTAACAGTAGTTTCTGATGTTTGATAGTCATAAATCGATTTAACTTAAACAAATCTGGATCACAAACAAAAACCGAGGGAAACTCAGAACTATAATATGTATAAGAGTAAAGCAACGGAACAATATAAACAACTTAAAACTGTAAAAAAATAGTAAAATTGAAAATGGGGAATGTGCCAAAGAGACAACAACCCGACCATAGAACCCGACCATAGTCTATAGTTCAACTAGTACTAAGGACAGAGGCATTTCTTATTGAAGTTTGAATACATTGGAAGCTTTTACTTGTATAACTCTTGTCCAATAAGATAATTGAAAGCGAACACAATCCAAAGTGTCTGCCGATTTAAGTCGTGCATACATGCTTAGATAATAAAATAAACGAACAAAAGTTTCCAATGATTTCAAAATAACAATTATATTTATTTCTGCAGTTGGATGAATATGGTCCAGTAAAGAGACAATTAGAAACTAAACATTTGCTAGAAACAGAAATAATCCAGGAACTTCGTTCAAATGAAACAACTGTGACAAATGTACACTGTTTTCTTTTTTAAAGCTTTTTTAGTGTGACTTATGCAAAGATTCCAATTTGCATTCAAATGATGTACTATGAAAATGTTTGCTTCAAAGTGAATAAACAGTTTTTAAGAATGTATTTCGTTGATAGAAATCTGTTTTGACCACGAACGTGTTGCATCACACAGTTCTTTGGAATTGTCTTATTTAACTAACTTAAATAAAGGCAACAGTAGTATACCGCTGTTCAAAACTAACAAATCCATGGACAAAAAACAAAATCGGTGTAACAAACTTAAACCGAGGGGAACGCATTAAATATAAGAGGAGAACAACGACACAACACCGAAACGCAACAAACACAGAAACGGACCAAGCATCAGACAAAATTCCACGAGAATAACAAATATAACATCTAAACCAAATACATGAATTTGGGATAACAAGTACCGTGCCACGTCTTATCTTAATATCTCAAAAATAAGAGAAAACAAACGACATAACATTAAAATGCAACACACACAGAAACGAACAATAATATAACAATGGCCATCTTCCTGACTGGGTACAGGACATTTTTAAAGGGGAATAAAAATGGTGGGTTGAACCTGGTTTTGTGGCATGCCAAACCTCGCACTTATAAGAAATACCAGATGTAGCTTTATTTTTGAAGTAATCAGAGATAGTTTTTTGTACAGATTTTTGATGGAAAATATTGCCAATATTAACAGCATCTAAACTTTTATTGGCGAATTCTACCTTGAAAAAGTAACGTTATTCCTCACTATTGGATGTAGTCAATACGGGTTTGAATAGTCTATGGTTAGCAATAACTATGATAATTGCAACTAATCTATACAAAACAGAACGAGAATCAGTAACAGAAGTATTTTTGGCATCATGAAATAGTAAAGAAAGTTTTGATAATGGAATGGAGTATAATTTAGTTCTAATATCATGAATTCCTCAAGGTTTTTGAACAGACGTTAATAGACTATCAATTGTCACGGTGTGAACAGCAGGTGGTATATATTTTCTGTGACCATGACTTCTATTTCGTCGAGCAGAAGTATTAAATAACTTTAATGTATTGACAGTACAACACCTGGGACTAGATAAAATACATAAACCATCAATTTTGTCATTGCATCCATAGGGAATGGCTGTTCCCAACTCTCTAATCCAAAAGTCTTTTCTTTGTAAACGATATGGTGTTCTCAATATGGGGTCATTTGTTGGATGATATATTTTCTCTATAATCCGGACTTTTATTGAAACAATAGAATGGTCAGGCTGATTAAAATGTTTATAGAGAAATTTGTTGTTATTAGGATCATTTACATTAGACCGATGATCATTCATTCTAAAATTGAGTCTTTGTCGAGTTTCCCCGACGTAGATCAATCCACAAACAGTACATTCAATACCGTAAACAATATTTGAAGCAGTGCAATTCAAATTCTTATGGCTATGTGTATTGTAATTTTGTTGGTTAAATTACTTTGAAAGTGGGTATCAGTAATTAGTATATCACAGGATTTACAATTTTTACGGTTACATTTGGAAATAGAGCAATATTGATGGTTGTCATTGAAATCTAAAATATCTGAATGTTGAACAGTACAGTGCCGGATATATTCAAACTTGTCTGAATTTTTATAGTACAATGAGGATTCAGAAGACTGCACATGTGTCATTTTCATAACATCATTTAAGATGATCCTGGGGACACCTGATAAAATCGGTGTTGTTGTGTCCTTGACAACAGCCGATTGACACCTTTTTATCCTGTGCGTCGTGTCATCCAGTATAATATTATTTGTTCTACTAGTTTTCATGCTGTTAGGCTACCGGACTGGTAGAATCCTCTGGGACAGATTGTCCACCAGCAGAGATTCCGGTCCGGTGGTGATAAATAAAGGCAACAGTAGTATACCGCTGTTCAAAACTCATAAATCCATGGACAAAAAACAAAATCGGGGTAACAAACTAAAACCGAGCGAAACGCATTAAATATAAGAGGAGAACAACGACACAACACCGAAACGCAACACACACAGAAACGGACTAAGCATCAGACAAAATCCCACGAGAATAACAAATATAACAATTGCATGAATTTGGGATAAACAAGTACTGTGCCACGTCTTATCTTAATATCTCAAAAATAAGAGAAAACAAAAGACACAACATTAAAATGCAACACACATAGAAACGAACAATAATATAACAATGGCAATCTTCCTGACTTGGTACAGGACATTTTTAAAGGGGAATACCTGGTTTTGTGGCATGCCAAACCTCGCACTTTAATGGCAAAGTTAAATATAACATTGAAATGACAACATAATATTACAGGACTACAATACAAATAAATAGGCGAACATATTAGACAAAGAAACACATGATTAATAGATATCAAAAAGAATCAGGTTTAAAATTCAATACGTCAAAAACGCGCCTCGTCAACACAAGACTCACCAGTGACGCCCAGATATTGAAAACTCTCACACTCTGATGAATTCAGTTAGTTATTACACTACACATAATAATAGATTAATATCCGTTGCTAAACAACGAAATTCTTTTATATTGGTTTCACTTTTCAAATAATTTTCCAAATAATCTAAATGTAATTACACTTGTATGCATGTAAAAACCGTATTTTACATCGACTTAGTTTGAGATGATTAAATATGCACAGGGGAACTGTAAGTTATCGCTCAAAATATACAGAATTTGGATTTGACATGTACAATTCTATCTCTAACGATGTATATCTTCGCGTGCATATGACGATTATGTAGATTCAAATTATTGTATATTTCAACCGCGAAAAAACCCTAATATATTTTAGATAATGTGATTGTAGATATTTTTGAATTGTTAAACGAAATAAACTATAAAACTTGTTAATACCATATATGTATTTTAATGCTTCACAGACATCAAACACAAGCATTGTAACCGCTTTATTATGTATATAGATTCATCATTCAATCATTTAGTTCGTTTTGTGTTCGGTAGTAAACCTTCGACAAAGTTTTCGTGTTTTATTTTAATAACGATTTTATATCTTGTAAGTAGCATCACAATGATGATTAGTTTCAAAGCAACACTATCTTTTGGAAAAGGCTCATTTTCCAAAATCTCAACAAAAAATAACAATTTATGTTACTCCGAATATGCTTGATATGGTTATACGTAGCAAGTAGTTGGAGTGTTGTTCATAACAATTGTCGTTCAAAACATGTTGAGGCACAAAGTCTAACGATATGGTGCGGGGTCTCACAGTTTGTCGCAGATTGTTGTGCGACCCCTGCATGGGTACATATTTATTTTAAAGTACACTTCCAAAATCAAATTTATCAAATACTGTTCTTGTTTTCTCCCTAAGAATTACACTGCGATCGGAAATATATAACTGCTGTTCGTATGTCTTTCCGTCAGAGCATAGGTCAGGTTCGTAATCTTATTTGGATACAATTTATGAAATGGCTTTTAACAAAACAGTTGACAAAAGAGATATTTTAGCTTCCCAATTTGTGAACTTTCCATATCTATATAGCAACATTCCAGCAGCGCCTGCATACGGAATATATATTTCCCTATTGATATGAAATTCCCGGGTTTGTATTTTTTATTAGGGTTTTCTAGATATAAGTTTGCTGCGCACAAGACAGCTTTTAAATCACGATTTCCAAATAGTGAGGTTGAAATCATCCCTTCGTTAATTTTACGGACGCCATCACGAGCATGTTGACCGTTTTGGAATAACCGTTTCACAGATTATATCAGATGTATTCCTTATGTCGTAACCAAAATCCACTTCCCTTTTCACAACGAATGTGACCTACCGAATTAGATTATATAACGAGTTGTTATAAATTTAGCAACACGACAGGTGCCACATGCGGAGCATGATCTGCTATCC
The DNA here is from genome assembly GCF_036588685.1 of Mytilus trossulus. Lineage (NCBI taxonomy): Eukaryota > Metazoa > Mollusca > Bivalvia > Mytilida > Mytilidae > Mytilus > Mytilus trossulus. Next base: position 8,917,436 of record NC_086377.1, read on the forward strand.
TTCTGGATCGACTGAAATCGAATGTTATTTCTTGGGGACCGTGTTTCTTAAGAAACCATGAAGATTTTATATATAAAGGCTTGATTTTGAAAAGTGCCACGAAATCGTAAAATCTCCCCCAAAACTGGAATAGTACTTGTTAAAATACCAAATCCTTATATTTGTATAATATATGTTTCCAAAGAGAACTAAACTTTTAAAAAATCTCGTAATGAAGGCATTTGTGAACGCGTTTATTTAACCAACTCCTAATAATGCTTATATCAGTAAAATATTTACAAAAAACATACGGTTATCATTAAATCAGAATAGAAGTTGATTTGAAAACTGAATATTTAAGAAAACAAATGAATTGTTGGACGATTCTGTTAAATCGGAAAAATAATAATGGAGTAGATGTAGACCATTATTCAGGTTTATGGGAATAATCTTTGGATATCGGAAAAATGATGGTACAGTAGGTTAGAAAAACTAACAATGTAAACGGCTCAGAGTCATATGATGCTAGGTCGTACTTAATGTGTCATCATTCCAAGTGTACACTGTTATGTAAAATTGTGACTACTAAGCAACTCTGGGAAATCTTTTTTACAAGGGAGGTTTGCAATAAATCGGTTGTTCATCGTTCTAATACTTTATTATTAAAATGTCTCTTAACAGCTTGTTTTTTTATTTTTTTTGCTAAACTTCACTGATTCATCAGAAACATCTCTTATCGATTCGATTTTCCCGAAATGTTCCAAATTGACTTCTTTTGTGTTATTTTGTGGCCCAGTAGTAATCAGAACCTTTTAGAACGGAAATCTTTAATATATCCTTGTCACTCAGAGTATACACTTATCCAATATAACAAAGAAGATGTTGTATGATTGCCAATGAGACAACTCTCAACAAGAGAGTACATAATACAGAAATTAATCGCTATAGTTCACCGTACGGCCTTGACAGTGATCAAAACCTGTAACTCATAGTAAGCCATAAAAGGCCCGAAATGACAAATGTATTACATTTACAACAAGAAAACTTACATCCTTGTTTTAATATAAAACATGAACGAAAAACAAATATGTAACACATCAACAAACGACAAACACTGCATTACAGTCTCCTGACTGGGTGCAGGCACATACGTAGAGAATGTTGCGGGGTTAAATATATAAAATGGCATCCAAACCCTCCCCCTAACATGGAATAAAGGTTCCCCTATGTTCCCTGATGTATGGCAGTTAAGGGAAAAATGAAAAAAAACGCACAACTAAATAACTTAGTTTCGACGTATGTCCTCTTTTGATTGATAGTGTGAAGTGATTGTTGTAATTAACAGTTAAATGCACCCATGTAATTAATTTATTTATATAATTTGACCATAACATTAAATGCGAAGTTTATATAATTATTGGAGAACTTGATAAACAGTTATAAAAATGGCTGTCATACAGTAGCAACCACTTAACTTAAAAAAAGGGGGAGGGTTATTTTTTTTTTTTATCTGAGACAGATTTTTTTTCGCGCGTACGTTTTTATTCCTTTTTTTTTCGATGCTGGTGATCAAATACTTTTTTTTTCAATATTTAACACTATAATGTATGGGGAAACTCTTGATTCAGAATATTTTTTTTATCATCTGTATGACCATTTTTTGTTTTTATAAAATTGGGGATCGGAATATTTCCATTCCCATCCCCCACCCCCCTTTTGAAGTCAAATGGTTGTTCCCTTACCGCTAGAAAAAAATTTCCAAAATTTTGAATTCAGTTCTACGTAATGAACATTTAAATGACATATAGTTTACAAGTGGGAACAAATCTTATGTACAGGTAGCTAAACAAGGTGTATAGATGTGAACAAATGTCATGTGAAACCAGTGTACACTACACTAAACTAATTGTAAACATGTTTACTCTACACGGCGTTTGGTGTGAACACGGCCTTAGTTGTCATTGTCATATAGGTTTGACTACAGTATCTTATTTCCATTCGTAATTCTGCCTTGCCTTGCAAAGAAATCTTTCGGCAAACAGTTCTTGCGATCTGTTAAAGGGAATGGTTCAAATTTTAGTGTGTAGCTTGAAAATGATGTTTGATATGATTTTGTTCTACGTTAGACATATTCACATCTGCTATGCAACTATTCCCACATGATTGCCGATAATGTTACGTATTGCACTATGATTGTAAAAGTAATGTGTTCTTCAAAATGTTTTGGGGCTTTGCTACAACCGTAGCAACATACGCATGGTTATTTGTGACAATGCTTTTCATTAACGGTCTACTGTACCAGATATGTCTGTCTTTACCAATTTGAACGCTATGCTCCAAACCTCGGAGTTCATTATTTTAGTGATTTTACTTATTTCCTTAACATCAGAATGTCGTGAGTAATATTTCTAAAGAGATAAATCAGTCTTTACAAGTAGGGATGCTTTGCTTAAAACCTTTATTACAACCAACACTACTGCTTGAAAATCGATCAAATCAGTTATACATGTTATAGCTGGTATATTTTATTGAAATTGACGATTACTGATATTATAAGAGGTATAATCAGACGGGACAAATACAAATTTATATAAAAAAAAAACTACGATGCACCAGTTTTTTGTATGGTTCGTGTTGCTTAGCCCTTATTTTTCTATGTTGTGTCTTGTGTGCTGTCATCTCTCTTTTTATTTATTTCTTTTTTTGCCATGGCGTTTTATGTTTTTTTCTTCTTCGATTCATGAGTTGACTGTACCTTTGGTATCTTTCGTCCCTCTTTTGCTGTAGAGAGTTGAGTTTGTACTCATGAGAAGTTCGCAGTTGGTAATCGAAAAGTTGAAATCATCAAGTGTGTCATAGAGCAGTAATTTAGTTAACTATCGAATTCAACTTCATGACATATCCTTTAATTTTGGTTATTTGAGTCCACTACATAAACATTAACCAAAATAATATTGTAACTTTTTTAACGAAGTAAATCTATTCGATTGCATGCTATTTCAGATTATTAAAAATTTTCTACATTTAGACAAGTTAATTGTTCCAATCGACAAAATACAACTGAGGCGACACTATATCTTCCGTTGTTGTTAACGTTTTGAATTTACCTTTAGTTACATGTTTCAAACATGTAACAACTGTAAAACAAGGTCATACAATTTTCGAAAACTATATAGCGGTTTAGCTTTTTAAACTTTAGATAATTTCGATACCTGCTTCCGTCCCAAGTGACATTCATTTTTTGCGCATCATGTCGGTCTTTGTTTTATCATGAATGGTTGGTTGGTCTATTATTAATTCATATCTTCAGTCAAAATATGTTATTAATATATAGTTGTATTCTCATAACAATAACACCTTATGAAATAATGGAATGAATCTATATCTTTTATTTTGAAATTAAAGGGATACACGCAACAAGTTAATTATTTCCGATTATTGCATGCATAATTGTTAAATGTCAAATTGTGTATTTTGTAAACCTTTGATTTAAGAACATTAGTCATTTTTTTACTATATTTGTCATTTGAAGAATGTCAGGTATTCCTAAAGGTTGAAGTTAATTATACCCGTGAATGCAAGCGTGATATTTCAATTTAATGGTGTGCTTGGTAGATTTTGTATTTATTTCAAGACATGAATTATATTATATGTAAAACCATCATTCTATTTCTGCTGATTCTGTTAATAAACAATGTAAGCCTCTTTCTATTCCTCCAGTATGATAACATACACTGTTACAATGAAGGACGGAAAAAAAATCACATTTAATAGATGTTCAATACATAAAATGATATATGATGATTTCCCTTGCATGACTAGGACTTTAATAGTCTTTTTTTTTTATCTGTTTAGATATATTGATATATATTGTCCTCCTGAATTGATACAACATGTACAAAGAGGCTTGAAGACTACAAATATTTGTGTTAGCTTGAAATATACTATTTTTTAAATTTTACACATGTATTAATATAACTTCTTTTTATGTGTTCACACTCCAATGCTAGATGGCAATTTACATTGATAACATCTTAAAATATATATCTGGATATTTCGATTCTGTTGAAATAACTACATGCAATCTGGGATGTTTTTAAAAGAAATTGAGTGGCCTTCATATATATCGTGAAGACGTATAGCTCAGTTATATATATATATATATATCTTGTTGACTAATATAACAGTATCATTAACCGTACATGTATTTCCATTCAAACGAATTTTTAGCAGAAATGATTTATTTAAACTGAGTTTACAAGAACTAAACAAATATAAATGAAAAACACAAGGACTTTTGCATGAAATAAAATAAAATGTATGTAAGGTAGTATGCTGAACTTCAAATATTTCATTTTGGTTTTTGTACACACCAAACATAGGATGATATGTCTATCTATACATACTGTAATTATTATCAGGATAATAATTTACTTCTTTTTGATGATTCTAATTATGAACTTATATCAGCAATAAAACCGAACATAACTAATAATACAGTAGTCAATAAAATGTATATATGTAAAGTATGTATAACATATCTACATTATAACTTGCGAGGTATGCAGTATATACAGTTTTACGTTTAAATACACAACACACATATTGAAACTTCATTGATTTAAATGTAGAACGTTGTTATCATTGGATATTTACCTTACCTGTATATGATACAACGAAGACGATACATGACAAAATGGCACAGGCGGCCTCTAAAACTTGTGAGATTTGTATTAGTTCTCCAGGATCACAATACTGTTTGGAGTGTGAACAGTATTTTTGTGAACATTGTAAAATGTTTCATAATAGACAGAAGATATCAAAAACTCACCAGTTCCAGTCTTCAAAAGACGTGATCCCGGAAGGTAAATCAAAATGTAAGGACCACAATGAAGACGTAAGCTTTGTATGTAATACATGTAATACAGCAGTATGCAGCAATTGTGTCACTGGAAGTCATAAAGGACATGAATTTTCAAAGTTTATCGACAGCATATTACAGCTGAAGGAGAAAAATAAAAATAACCTACGAAGAAAAGTTAATGAGGAAACCCTAAACATTAAACAGATAGAAGAAGGTATACAGGCATTTGATGTGAATGTTGAAGCAGAAGTCAAAGCTATTACAGAAGAAGGTTCAAGGATAAAAGCTATGGTTGATAAATGTACCACAGAGATGCTTGCATCGGTCAAGGATCAATCCAGGAAGGAAAGGAACAAATTAACAAATGTATTTGCAGATACTAAAGCTAATTTGAAGACAGGAAGCGATTTAGAAAAGAAAACAGATGAACTCAACAAGACCCGAAACGACGGAAAATTGTTACAGTCTTTACAGCAGCTTACAGACGAAATTGCAAAGTTGACGGTAAAGCCTTTACCTGAATTTCCGAAAATAAAGTATACTGCTAAGTACGCAACAGATAACGACGTTAAACAGCTGTTTGGTAACTACATAATCAGGTAATTCTACTAAAAATGACTGAGCATTTTGTGGTCGTAATACATGCTTCAATATAACCATAGTCTCTTAATGAGACAGGTATTTTTTGCAAAATCAAATTTATGTTGTATTCTAAAATATCAACTTATGTCGGGATATGATATCATAGACGAAGAAGAGATAATTCATGAAATACAAATATGTGTTCATTACAAATGTATTGTTCAATGTTATGGATTCAAGATGTGCTCCAGTAGATAAATGCGGGGTCTATGGCATTTTACATTTTTAAGTTATATTGATACATTTACATTTACCAATCTCGACAATACGTAAACATATGTAGAAATGCAAAAATAAAATTGAGAATAGAAATGGTGAATGTGGCAAAGAGACAACAACCCGACCAAATAAAAAACAACAGCAGAAGGTCACCAACAGGTCTTCAATGTAGCGAATGCTTGCTTCCAAACTAGTACAGATATAACTGTTTTTCTCGTTATTTAAATATGTTATTCTAATTGCATGCATTTTATGTAATATTATAAAAGAAATAAAGACAAAAGAAGTATACCGCTTTACAATAGTAATATATCGATTAAACTGAGAAAAAAATCCGAACAAAACTGAGGGAAACACACATTAACTACAAGTGGAAAGCAACCAACAGAACAACATTAACGCTATACTGCTACAAAAACAAGCGCCAAAATACAAAGAAAATTACTAGTTGTTCACAACTGTCATACTCCTGACACTTGACAGAACATTTCATGAAAAAAAAATATAAAAAAATTCTGTTTATCTTTTATCAGTGAAATGCGTACACAACAAATCATGAACAAAGAAAGAGAATTGCCTTCATCCAAGAGGTAGGGAAATATTTGTGTATATTAAACAGTTTTAAAGTTACATATTTGGCAATATAAACTTGTTATCAAATCTGTGAGTGAATTACACATTATTTTCTTGCATACCTCGCCATTTGACGTTTCAACGGTCTGATTAAGTTTGTTTTATATATTATGTACACCACTTTACCGTTTAATTTTATTTTCGATAAATCAATTAAAATGTCTCTCTACTTTTTTCCACTACGCACGTTAGGAAACACTGTATTGTATGGAACGCCACGACTGCCTAATGTTAATAATCAGCATTATACGCAGTGTTCACAGCATTATATGAAGTGATCACAGCATTATATGTAGTGATCACAACATTATATGAAGTGATCACAGCATTATATGCAGTGCTCACAGCATTATATGCAGTGTTCACAGCATTATATGCAGTGTTCACAACATTATATGAAGTGCTCACAACATTATATTAAGTGCTCACAACATTATATTAAGTGCTCACAACATTATATTAAGTGTTCACAACATTATACGTTTTTTGTTGTATGATGAGATTGATGTATGATGAGATTTATGAATGATGAGATCATTCGGTAAACTTCGTTTTTTAGCGGAAATTACCGAATCCATAATTGGTAAATTACGGTAATGCCCAGCAAACAAATTTAAAAAGCTATTAAAATCATGTTATCATAAGGTAGCATACAATATTAAAACTGATTGAAATAAGTAAGGAAAAGATGAAACTGAGAGGTGAATGATTGAAGTAGTTCTGTTCGTCGTAAGAAATACGAATTGCAAAATGTAAGTTAAATAATAAAAAGTTTATTTAATGAAATATCGTAGGAAAATTTGTATGATATATTCTCGAGTTCATTTCCTACTGAAGAAATTTAGCAAGGTGCCACTTTATAGTCCGTACTCATTTTTAAAAAGCTTAATTACCTTTTAAATAAAACAGTCAGCTTTCTATAACACATAGGTGCCATATTACGCTAGCTTATATATGTTATGATAGAGTCATTTTTGGCATCGATTTTCAGAATTTGGCATTTTTACATGAATAAGTATCTAACAGATATGGAAAATGCAGTTTAAAGCATTTCACTGTAGGTGTTAAAACATAACTTTACATCAAATATTCCATTTTTTTACAAGCTTTTTAGCACGGCAAATACTAAGATTGTCTTCTAAATATGATCAGCAGTCTTATATAGAAATTTAAACTTTCATAGAAAAATTTACACTTTCAAGACCCTGTTTAACATTTTCATTTAAAGTTATCATCTCTTATGAAAATTGAGTTTGTGGGGATGAATAAAACGTTTACTACGTTTGTTCGTCAGTTTGCACGGTACATATATATATAAAAGTGGTATGCTTGCCAATGAAACAACTTTCCACAAGAGACAAAATGACATCACAGAAATGTTAAACAGCTAAACGGCCACAGTACGACCTTCAACAATGAGGAAAGCCCATACCGGATAGTCAGCTATAGAAGGCCCGAAATGATAAACGAAAAATATTCCTAATTTATGTACAAACAAACGATCGAAAAACTAACATGTCTATAACACATTAATTAACAAACGACAACCACTGAAATAAAGGCTCCTCCTGACTTGGGACGGCCACATATATGCAAAATGTGGCGGGTTTTAACATGTTAGAGGGATGTTGGTATCCTCCCTCTAACCTGGGACAGTGGCGTAACAGAACAACATAAGAACGAACTATGAAAATCAGTTGTAAAAGGCTTGTTAGTTTTCTCGTTTGAATTGTTTTACATGGTCGTATCGGGGCCTTTTATAGCTGACTATGCGGTATGGGCTTTGCTCATTGTTGAAGGCCGTACGGTGACCTACAGTTGTTAATGTTTGTGTCATTTTGGTATTTTGTGGATAGTTGTCTCATTGGCAATCATACCACATCTTCTTTTTTTTATATTAACTCATTAGATGGGTACAAATATAAATACATATGATCTAACAAGAAAATAGAGTGAACGTGCATGTGGGCGGGTACTTGTATATCCCAACAATAAAAAGACACTATAAGTACTGATCTGAGAGTATATATAACTAATATAGTACCATGCTGTTGATTAAAAATAACATCACTCCAGACCCTTTTGTTTTCCACATAATTAATATTGCCAATAATTAAGAAGTTCCGGGTCGAATTGATACCCATAATATATTCACCTGTTAACTATTACATTATCTGTACGTTCCGCATCTGACAGGAGTACCACGAAACGCTGTATTTAAGATTTTGCTATATACACGGGTCGTAATCACAGGGTTGAAACTACTTAATTCAATCATTGTCACATTGTTCCCGATTGTAGTACTTTAATCAGTATGACTTTCTAAGATGGCAATACGAATAATAAAAATCTTGACTTAAAATAAGGCGTATAGGTACAGCATGTACAGTTTTCAATTTGTTTGACGTAAAACAGCGAATCAAAGACTCAATTTTATTCATAACTCATAAAGGACAAAACTGTTGATTAAAAAATACTCCTTTCCAGAGACTTTTGTTTTCCAAACAAAATCAATAATACCAATATTAAATTGACAAGTTCCAGGTCGACGGGTTCAAACAGAAAGATGTTAAAAGCAGAGAAAACTTCATCTCATAATCGGCATGACTTTATCAGATGACAATACCAATACTAAAATAAGGCTTACGCATAGTTATATTCTTTAATTCAGTCACAGACCCGCGATATCACGGATGTGTTTTAGTAAATATATATGTTCCGGACCATATGAGTATCTGGACCATACGCGTATGGTCATGACCATATGGGTATATACTCATATGGTCCGACCATACGCGTATGGTCGGACCGTACGCGTATGGTCGGGGTAATCAACACGTATACTTTTAAACTCTTCATTAGGTGTGACCCTTCTGATTGTTACGTCACAAAATTGTCATTTTATGTATATTAAAAAAAATTATTTAAAAAAACAGTTTCGCACAGTTAATATTTCTTACCATTTGTAAGTACAATTATAAAAAGATGCCAAAATTAAATGAACATAGTGTACAAGGAATTTTATTGTTTAAAGTAGGTGACATCACCGGCAAGGATCATGATATTTTTTAAGACATTTTAAAAGTAAAATATTAAAAATGTATCTAATTTTTTTTTTATTATTTTTTTCTATACTTCTATTTAATCTTAATTATAAGACGGTAAAATAGCATTTAAGAGCCATGAAATAGCCACTGTCTTTATCTTATTTGATCTGTGAAATTCATTTTACGATATTGGAGATCTAGAGTTTCTCAAAAACACCGTAGACACATCGGAATTGTCCGAGTCGATATCACTGCACGCAGCCAAAACAAGCAATCTCAGAAAAACTACATGTATGGTACCGTGTGAATTTCATTTTAAGCATACAAAAGCATACACGAATACAATTAGCGATGAAAACTAAGATCAACTGACTGTGACATCAATATTTAATGAATATGTAGCTTTTAACATGTAAAAATAATACATTTTTTTGTAAACACATTTGTTTTTAAGATAAAGTTTATTGTATTATTTCTATTGTATATTTGAAAAAAAATACCTATATGGTCCAAATACTCATATGGTCCGGCCCGTTAATAACCAAACGAGTATAATACTCATATGGTCCGACCATAAGCGTACGGTCGGACCATACGCGTATGGTCGGACCATATGAGTATACGCATATGGCCATGACCATACGCGTATGGTCCAAATACTCATATGGTCCGGAACATATATACATATTAAGTTGTGAATATGGTGAAACTAATCCTCAAAATAAGTTTAAAATGCCCTGCATGGTGTGGAATAAACGTGGGTTAAATTGATCATACTTCTTAATTTACTTATTTCAATCCGTTTTAAATATTGTATACTGCCTTAATTAAAGGGGCACTAGCTGTCAAATTCATGGTCACCAATTTGACTCAAATTCTCACATTTGATCAATAACAATGTAAAACATTTATCCAATCTATCAAACGTTTAAAATAAACAGTTTACGGAGCATGGGGTAGATGATATGTAGGTTCGTTTCGTGTGTATTAAAATCCAGATGCCATCTTATTAACTATCGATTTGACCTCAGATGACCATATAAGCGATGTAAACACAAATAAAGATATGAAAAGGTTAAACCAGCACGTGCAATTGGATTTTTATAGGTCTGTTTGATTTGAATTTATAGATTAAAAAAATAAGTTTCTTATTGTTTTTAACCGTATAAGAATGATTTATGTGGATCGAATTAGTAATCAAATGATTTACCGTAGTTTCACTTTCATTGTTGACATTTTGTTTCTTTAAATAACCAGTTCACGTACAATGCATGCGTTGTCAGTCTCTGGCTAGGGGGTTAAATTGAAGTTCACATGAATACCGGTTAGAATGATGATGACGTATTCACTTCCAAGTGAATCAGTCAAAAATTATGTATAATCGCTTATTTCAACAAAATAAAAGCAAATTAATTGCTAAAAGCAAATTATTATTTCATTATTCCAATTCAATTAATGATCAATCTAAAAAAAATCATACTTTATTTTTTTATATATATCGTAGCTAGTGCTCCTTTAATGATCACATATATAATAATAACTGTTTAAAGTTGTTTGCTGGGCATTACCGTAATTTACCAATTATGGATTCGGTAATTTCCGCAAAAAAACGAAGTTTACCGAATGATCTCATCATTCATAAATCTCATCATACAACAAAAAACGTATAATGTTGTGAACACTTAATATAATGTGGTGAGCACTTAATATAATGTTATGAGCACTTCATATAATGTTGTGAACACTGCATATAATGCTGTGAGCACTGCATATAATGCTGTGATCACTTCATATAATGTTGTGAGCACTACATATAATGCTGTGATCACTTCATATAATGCTGTGAACACTGCGTATAATGCTGATTATTAACATAAGGCAGTCGTGGCGTTCCATAGTATTGGACCAGATTGCATTTAAGTAGATACATTTTCTTATGATATGCAAACACAAACTAGTAGCATGCATTATGTTCAATAGTGTTTAGATTTTGTTGCAAATAATTTTCGTAAATATACTGCTTGTTAAAATGTGCCTGCCTGTCTAGTTGAAATAATACTTATAGAATGTCTCTATGGCTTATGTATCTCCTCTTTTTTTCCACTACGTACGCTAGAACACACAGGCTCGAGCACGATTGCATTTAAGTAAATAAATCTTCTTATGATATGCAAACGCAAACTAGTAGCATAAATTATTTTCAATAATATTTAGATTTTGTTGCATTAAGTTTTTGTAAATATACTGATCGTTAAAATGTGTCTGATTGTCTAGTTGAAATAAATAAAATCTCTGTATACTTATATAATATAAACAAATATAAAAGACATTCATCAAAGTTATTTGGACTTTTGAGGCACGTTGTACATAGTATAATCAGAAGTCATCATGTTTACAACAACATAAGGAAGTCATACTGTTTTGTTAAGTGTAGATTGTCCTTTTGTAAATAGTATTTTATGTCATATCTTTCCTCAAATGGAAATGTTCTCTTTGTGATATTTTCACCTCTTTTTAACATAAAAATCATTATTGATTCACACAGTTATTCGCAATCGACTGTCATTGAAGAGTTCAACCAATTCAGCATTCACATTCACAATCGACTGTTGATGCAAGGGTAAACGACTTCAGGAGTCACATTGACATACGACTGTAGATTAAGAAGTTAACGAATCCAGTAGTCACTTTCATAATCGACTTTTGTTATCAGTCACATTCCCGAAATGCATATTGAATTAGTACAAGGAGTTTCAATTGTATTGTATACTTGAGAACTATCAGTCATTACAAAATGATTGGAGTAATCGTATATAGTTCTTCAACAAGTTAAAACAAGATTATGTTTTAATAGATAGTTCGTCTTTTCATTCAGTTTTTTATTGGCTGTAGGAAAGAAAGGCAAAGAGAATAAAAAGTATATGCAAATCAGGATTAATTCTACATGGATTCGGAATATAAAAAAGAATGACGTTAATGTATTGTGTCCTTGTTAGTGTAAACTCTGATATTGTTTTGGTGATGTCATCCGATTTTGTTTAAAGAAATGTCATACATCAATAAGACCATTACAGCTAAATAAAAGTCGAAATTAATTATAAGGTCTTGACAAAAATTAGGCACGCTACGTAACAACAACCCCCACTTATAACATATGGTGAATTGTGATACTCTTCGTGGGTAAACAGTTTCTGTTCTACACGGAACCATAGGAAACTTCTCTGAATTTAAGCAATATATCTTCCCGGAAAAAGAAATGTATTTCAGTTTGGGTGTGAGCTGATTTTTTTTCTTACATATTATTATTTCAATTAATTCAAGATTCATTAACTTGGTTGTTGACTCTTGTATATATTTCAAAGGTTTTTTGATATTTTTGCACTGTATATGTGTGTATCAGTTAGTAATAGCTTGTTGGATTTTAATATCATCTTAAAATAGAGTAAATTTTAAGTCAATCAATTGTATTGCTCATTATAGTGATTACAAACAGGATGTGAAGCAAAAGGAGCAGGGAACATACCTTTATAGATGTGACAAGTGTGGGTAAGTTCATTATAATTGTTTTTTATGGACATAACACAAAGTTGTACATCTATATCATTTGGCGTATCAAATGTATGATTTTCAAGTGTCAATGACGTGCTTAATAAATGTTTTTTTTTCTCGAAAAATGCAACTGCTGTCATTTGTACTTGGCTTACGCCACACAGATGTTTGCACTGTTTAAGAAATCAATAAGAAACATTGATGAACAAACCAATAAGAGTGATATAGAACAGCATTATATCTGTTGACTTGTAAATAATTTACACAAGTCATATGTATGAAGGTAATGAGCAACATAGCTTCGCCTGCGTCAACAGTGATTTTAATGAATGTATAATAATGATAATAGACGGCATATTTTGGTTTTCATATTTAATCACTCATAGGGCGCATTTGTTGGTTTAATACGTAATCCTTCAATGGTACTGATTGTCATAATATGGAGAATTTCATTTTTAATCGGTTGAGTTGTAGTCTAGAGAGTTAGTATGCATGTCAGTAACTGCTATTAGTCTTTGTTGATATATGTATCATTGCCATTTTGCATAGATTTTTGCAGTTACCTATTCTGACATCAGACTTAAGCGCGCGAGGTTTGGCAAGATATAAAACCGGATTCAACACACCAATTGTTTAAAAAAATGTCCTGTTCCAAGTCAGGAATATTGAAATTGTTTTCAGATAGTTCAGTTCTATGTATGTTGCATTGACCTTTGTTTTTATTTCACTTTAGTGTTTCTGTTGTTCAATTGTGACTTCTTATAATTGGTGTGTTTCTCTCGATTTTACGTTTGTAACCGGGATTCGTTTTCTCTAAAAATATTTATGACGTTGAACTGCGGTATAATACTGCTGCCGTTATTGGTACTATGTGGATAACTGTGTGTTTGTTTTGTCGACGTTGATCAGACGTTTGCACCTGTTCATATTCAGGAGCCTCTGAGTCTTTGTTAGTATTTTTCAAATTTAATTTCAGTTATCTTATGTGTTCTGAAGTTTGGTATAACGTCAATGAAACTGAGTTAGTACACATTTTTTAGTTTAGAGGTCAGTTAAAGCCAGCGTCTAAGAGAAGGATGATCTCGCTGTATTTAAGACCCACATATTGCCTTTGATTTCTCTCTGCATTTTGGTCGGGATGTTGTCTCTTTGACATATTCATATTTCTATTCTCAATTTTACTTGGAAATTCATCTTAGAGGGAAACATATATGATTTTAGGAAAATTGTCGAAAGGTCCAAAAATAGAATATTCATTGGTACACTATTGCAGTTTTATTTGGTTGAAATTCAAGAGAATATTGAATAGCCCAAACCAAAATTCCTCAATAATAAACAACACAGAATATTTTAAATTGAAACGCATCTTAAACTAAACGATATCTGCCCTTTTCGACGGTTTTGTTTCAGATATTTTAAACGTTAAAAAGGCATAATGTAGATGACGTAAAGCTCTAAATGCAAAAAAATATTGATGAATAAGATACTTTTTACATTTGAGTTAGATTTAAGTTAATCAGTTTTGCTGAGTGAAGTCAAAATATTTCTTTTGAGAAATTTATTGTATGATGCAGAAAAGTTAATGCCGTCAATGTTATCATACTATTGTAATGCTCAATCATAACGATTTTAAATGGTTATCTCACAATACAATTTAACAAAAGGTAATGAAATGAAGTTAACTTAACAACATTTATTACAATTATTTGTATTGCTTTCGAAATGCTATCTGGATAAACGGCAAAACATCTATCAGTATTTTTGTTTAGAATGTGTAACTGACACCATTGATATGTTTCATCTTTCAGAAAGGAAAAGAGATCTGATTTGTAAGTATGATATACGTCTATTGTAAAAGACAAATATTCAAAACAGTCATCTACTGCAGACCGTTTTACAAATATCTGATTGTCACTCGGGCAATACACATCTTGTAACAACAGATACATTTAAATCATTTTACACGCACCATAACATATGCTTATATTCAAATAAGAGCTTTAATCAACTGAATATGTTTTAGGATTACCATGCTTACGATTTATTCCATTCATACAACTTTATGTTTGAAGTTTTTTTACTGAGTTTGATAGTTTTACTTTCTTTATTTTTCTTATTTCAACCAGGAAACTAATCTTCTCTGCGGATTAATTATTGCACATAAAATATTGCATACAATTTCTAATGGTATGGCTTCCCTTGAATAAGAAAAAATCATAGTTTTTAATATAAAGATAACAAAAAAACACACATTTCAATCAAACAAATCAATAAAAGCAATCATGTTAAAGTATTTCTTTTTAAAGTGGTTTGTACACATAAATACCTGGTTTTACAACATGTAATTATGTAATCACATTCCTACGTGAACAACAGGTAATCAATCTCCTATGTATACATCATGTTATCACATTCATATATTTACAACAGGTAATCACACTCCTATGTATACAACATATAATCACACTCCTATGTATACAACATGTAATCACACTCCTATGTATACAACATGTAATCACACTCCTATGTATACAACATGTAATCACACTCCTATGTATACAACATGTAATCACATTCATATGTATACAACATGTAATTACACTCCTATGTATACAACATGTTATCACATGCTTATGTTTACAACATGTAATCACACTCCTATGTATACAACATGTAATCACACTCCTATGTATACAACATGTAATCACATTTATATGTATACAACATGTAATTACACTCCTATGTATACAACATGTTATCACATGCTTATGTTTACAACATGTAATCACACTTCTGTGCATACAACATGTTATCACATGCCTATATATACAACATGTAATCACACTCTTATGTATACAACATGTAATCACATTCCTAGGTATACAACATGTAATCACATTCCTATGTTTACAACAGGTAATCACACTCCAATGTATACAACATGTATTTACACTCCTATGTATACAACCTGTTATCACATCCTTATGTTTACAACATGTAATCACACTTCTATGCATACAACATGTAACCACACTCCTATGTATACAACATGTAATCACATGCATATATATACAACATGTAATCACACTCCAATGTATACAACATGTACTCATATTCCTGTGTATACAACATGTAATCACAATTCTATGCATACAATATGTAATCACATGCCTATGTATACAACATGTAATCGCATTCATATGTATACAACATGTAATCACACTCCTATGTATACAACATGTTATCACATTCCAATGTTTACAACAGGTAATCACACTCCAATGTATACAACATGTAATCACATTCCTGTGTATACAACATGTTATCACATTCCTATGTATACAACATGTAATCTCACTCCTATTTATACAACATGTAATCAATATCCTATGTATACATCATGTTATCACATTCCTGTGTATGCAACATGTTATCACATTCCTATCTATACAAACTATAATTACATTTCTATGTATATAAAAGGTTATCACATTCCTATAATAAAATTGAGAATGGAAATAGGGAATGTGTCAAAAAGACAACAACCCAACCAAAGAAAAAACAACAGAACTGTATACAACAGGTAATCACACTCCTATGTATACAACAGGTTACCACATTCCTATGTTTACTATTGTGAAATACCTAATCCAACTATAAACACCTCAGACATAACTTTAAATGTTTAATCCAACAATGCACATCTCAGGAATAACTTTAAATGTCTATTTTAACTATACACACCTCAGGCATAACTGTAATATACATAATCTAACTATAAACACCTCAGACATAACTTAAAATGTCTAATTCAAATATAAACACCTCAGGCATAAATTTAAATGTATAATCCAACTATAAACACTTCAGGCATAACTGTAAAATATCTTATTCAACTATAAAAACACTTCAGGCATAACTGCAAAATATCTTATCCAACTATAACACATCAGACATAACTGTTAAATATCTAATCCACCTATAAACACCTTAGACATAACTTTGAATGTCTAATCCAATTATTAACACCTCCAGCATAACATTAAATGTATAATTCAACTATAAACAACTTAGACATAACTTTAAATGTTTAATGCAGCTATAAACACCTGAGGCATAACTTTAAATCATCCCAAAGACTATAATGAAATATGATAAAACAGAATATCACACATGGGATGATTTATGACTTCACTATTCAATTTTCTCACAAAACAATAAGTAGTCTCAAAATGTTCCACTCGTACTGCACTACTTATTCAATTAATTCCATTGTCGTTTCTTATAATACATAGCTGAAGGGTTTGTTATATTCTATGATTATTTCTTTTATTTTTCAGAATACCCATGTAAGTCTCAAGTAGCAAACAGATAAGTATAGCTCACAATTATATACTAGTATGTAGTTTATTGTGTAATATATATTTATACAAAGGTGTTAAGTAAAACAATAATTATGCCATTCATATGATGTATGATAGCCGTGCGTTATGTCTACAAAAGAGACAGAAGATACCAAAGAAACATTCAAACTCATAACGTAATTGTACCATATAAAGACAATTCAATGAATACAAAATACAACAATCAGGATTGCGTTGTTTTATATATGTATCAACATCACATAAAGTGTGATTAATTCAGTAAAGTAAAACAATACACATGCCATCAACGTGATGTATGTGAGACTCCCTGGTCTACAGAAAAGACGAAAGATACCAAAGACACATTCAAATGCATAGGTCGAATATAAATTGATACCGCCATGGCTATATCCTAGTCCCGCAAAAAGGGCAAACAACAGTAGTCAAACAAAAACATGGTGTAATTTCATGCACTGATTTATAAATTTACCGTCATTGGAAATGCTGAAAACAAAAATGTGCAAACCTATGACGTTTAATTACCAAAACTGTTGAAGTATATGGCCTTGGAAAACACACATCAATATGATTATATCGACCTGACGTATTTTTTTTTAGGTTTCTTAACAAATTATAAATGTACAAAGCGCAAAATCACAGAACTTTTTTTTCAATAACTGGCATCATTATATTTTATTGACTATGACAAAAACAAACTGTCATCTACAAATATTCTCCTATCACATTACTATTTATTCAAATAATTATATTGGAGTTAACTTAATTCATTTCTAAATGGTATGCTGTATTCAATGATTATTTATTTGATTGTTTCAGCCGGTAAGTGTCAAGTAGCAATCAGATAAGTAGAACGTAAACTTATATATAGGTATAGGTATAGGGGGAGGGTTGAGATCTCACAAACATGCTTAACCCCGCCGCATTTTTTAGCCTGTCCCAAGTCAGGAGCCTCAAGCCTTTGTTAGTCTTGTATTTTTTTTAAAATAGTTTCTTGTGTACAATTTGGAAATTAGTATGGCGTTCATTATCACTGAAATAGTATATATTTGTTTAGGGGCCAGCTGAAGGACGCCTCCAGGTGCGGGAATTTCTCGCTACATTGAAGACCTGTTGGTGACCTTCTGCTGTTGTTTTTTTATTTGGTCGGGTTGTTGTCTCTTTGATCCATTCCCCATTTCCATTCCCAATTTTACTTATATAATGTGCACTTTAAAATGTAATAATATATATATAACGGTGTTAGTAGAGTTGCAAAGTGAAACAATAAACATACAATTTTAAGAAAGAATTTTTCTCAGTACCGCTATTCGAAAGTCGTATATTGAATGAGAGAAAATAAGTAAGTGTCAAGTATAACACATATAAGTATAGCGTATTATTGAGTATGTAGGTCATTATATTAAGATATTTGAACCAATAAGTTGTTTTAAAAGTACTAGTGAACATTTAATAGACAATTAAAAGGATGTATGGTAGACGCGAGCATAGCTCTAAAATTTGAAATCATCAACATAACTATTAGGCAAGATGTGAAAACAAAATATAACTCATAGTTATGACTTTACTGGTGAATTATCTGACAGAACACTCGATAGTCTCAAAGTGATGTACTTTTATTGCATTAATATTTTAATTAAATCCAAAGGCGATTTTTTGTTTTTGCCTGATTGATTTGCTGTTCACTATAATAATTAATTTGACTGATTTTTGTTCAGCGTGTAAGTGTCAAGTAACAAACAGAAAAGTATAATTATATATACTGTAGTTCATTATATAATTCAAGAGTGTACAGTTAAACAATAAGCATGCTTATAATATGTTATATGATAGCCGTGTGGTGTGTCTACAAAAGAGGCAGAAGATAGCAAGAGACATTCAAACTCATAACGTAATTGTACCAAGAACGACAAAAATACAATCAAATGATTACAAAATACAACAATCAGGATTGTGTTGTTTTCTATATATCTACATTACATAAAGTGTTATAAGTGTAGTTAAGTTAAACAATAAGCATACCATAATTATAATATATGTGAGACTCGTTCTGTCTAATAAAATTGCGAAAGAAACCAAAGAGAGATTCAACAGCATTGGTTGGATATAAACTTGCACCGCCATGGCTAAATCCTAGTGATACATACAGATAAACCTTAGTTTATAAAACAAAACGTAATCTGATGTCATTTCCTGTCTTCTAGATTTACCTTCATTGAAAATACAAAATCAAAAATGAGAAAAACTTATGACATATAATAACCAAAACTGTTGACGTTATTTGGCATCATTACTTAATATAAATTCAATATATGAAGGTCCTTTCAATTACCGATTCTTGATAAGTCTTTACCAGTTGGTGACATTCAAATAAATGGTTTCCTGCTCAGCCCTGTAATAGAATTAATTGTCTCGTTTTTAATAGTCAATCAAAATCAAGTGTATAATAGAACAAAATGTCATTTTACAAAATGTTTTTTTTTCTATATAACTATTACGTATTCAAGTAGTTCCATTAAAGTTGGTTAATTCATTGCAGAATTGCATGCTGTAATTATTTTTTTATTTTTTTTTATAGCTTGTAAGTTTTAAGTAGAAAACAGATAAGTATAGCGTACATTTACATAGACAATTTATAATGTAAGGTTTTTGATGCAATGGTAGTAGTAACATAGTTTAGTAAAACAATAAACCAACAACTTAAATTATGTATCTCAGACGCACGTCCCACCATAAAAGAGGCGGAAGATAATATAGAGACATTCAAAATCATAGTCAAATGTAAACTAAAAAAATACCACGGCAAAAGTATAAACAGACAGACAAAAAAAAAGAAAAAAAAAAGACGGGGTGAGTTTAGAGACGACGAAAGCCAATAAAGTTTTAAATGATAATAGAGACCATACACAAAACTAGTTGAACCAACACATGCAACACTAGGACAACTTTTTTTTTATGATGTTAGATAGGAGTCTAGGGTTGACGTTTGTTACATATCAAATAATTTGACAATCCTTTATAGAATTTTCTTATGAATTTATTTTTCCTTGAAATATTTTTAAACCTGCATTGATTTTTATGAAACTTGGACATGCATTATTAATACTGTATAACGTGTTTTATACAATGTGAAATATCTGATAAATCCATAAATAAACTCATCATAGATAGTTATTAAAACTTCGCCTATCAGAAAGTCTTTTTTGTTAGTGTTTTATCGTAAATAATCCAATTCAAAGTGGGTTTTTTTCTCGCCAATTAATTTAATACAGACACAATTGATAAAAGTAAGAACTCGTTTGTATTTGTTTTTTCTAACATGATTGTTATATAATTTACAACTGGATACTATAGAATAAAAAACATGCAGAAATATCTTTGTATCCTGATTGTTATAATCTCCAATTATATTTAATAAATCCTGCGGTTGAAATATTCATTTACAATTATTATGGGAGAAGCATGTTCATGTTCATCATTTTATTTGCCATTTGTTTGTATATCTACATAGACAATTTATAATGTAAGGTTGTTGATGCAATGGTAGTAGTAACATAGTTAAGAAAAAAAATAAAACCCACCACCTAAATGATGTATCTTTTACGCACGTTGGCCATTAAAATTGCGGAAGATCATATAGAGACATTAAAAATCATTAGTAAAATGTACACTAAACAAATTTCATGGCAAAAAACAACCCAAAAAGACAGGGTGATTTTAGAGACGATGAAAGCCAATACAGTTTTAAATGAAAATAGAGAACATACACAAAACTGGTTGAACTATCACTAGGAGAACTTTTTCTTGAGGATGTTAGATAAGAGTCTAGGATTAACGTTTCTTACGTATCAATAATTTGTCAAACCTTCATAAGATTTTCTAAAAAAACTTTGGCAGAAGATATTTGTGATTCAGAAATCAGGTTTTTAAAATATATTTTTATTTGCAGTCTTTTTCTTATAGATGGTTTTGAATTAATTTAGTTTTACTTGAAATATTTTTAAACCTGCATCGATTTTTATGAAACTTGGGCTTTATTTATACTGTAATACTATATCGTTTTGTATACAATGTGAAATATCTGATAAATCCATAAATAAACTCATCATAGATAGTAATTAATGTTACCATAGAATAAAAAACATACAGAAGTATTTTGTTATCATGATTGTTATAATTTCCTAATATATAATCAATCATGAGGTTTCAATATACATTTACAATTATTATGGGAGAAATATATTCATTTGCATCATTTCATTTGCTTTTCATTTGTATATTTTTACTTTTTTTGTAATAGATCCCGCATTTAGAAAACTACAGTATCTTCTAAATATGATTAACATTTCCAGACAAAATGCTGAACTTAATATGCACAAGTAAAACGTTGTATCTGATGTTTTTAGATGAGTATTTCCCCTTTCGTTGTTCTCTCAAATTATTCCTCAGATTTTAATTGAATTCATAATTCTTTTTTCAGGGGCATGTAAGTACCAACCATATAAGTATGTTGTGATAAGTTTAAACAAAATGAAAAATAAAGGAGCATGTGATATTGAAAATTGTATCTGATATTTATTTTTATTAAATGGGAAAATATATTAAAAAAAGTTCGTCCCTCTTGTATCCTTTAGTTTATGTTATAAGTGAATAGTGTACGTATACACATTCATGGTACTGTTTGGTTCTAAAATGTTACAACCAATTTTAAGGAGCCACGTTATATATTATATGAGAATTGATATGGCATTTTGATGTAGCAACATTTTTTTTTACATTATTTAAAACGTTATGTTATACAGTAAATCTTGCATCTTGTGTTTCATTTAGGCACTTCATATAGTATGTTATTTTAATTCACAATTGTCGATTCGTACTTATTTATCTTTGATTATAACTACCTTACGTCAACTTGTTTTAGGATAAAAACACCCAAGTGTCTTTCGAAAGTCTTGGTGTATAAAAACAAAAATCACATAAATTATGCAATTCATAATAGAAGTTGTTTGATGTAATGTTGTTATTAAAATAGCTAGGCAATACAATACACATACCATTTAAATAATGTCACACAGACGTGCATAATGACTACAAAAGAGTCGGAAGATTTAGAGTATCGTTAAAAATGGTAAAACCAGAAATGTTTTAAGCCAATGACATATGATAACCGGAACAGTTGAAATATTAGACCATAAAAAGCATACGTGAAACAAGTTTACTCAACCTCAGTTCAACTTAACTTTTGTGTGGTGCAATCTTAGTTCTCAAATGATTTCTAACTTTATAAAGCGACACGTTTATTTCATACACATACTGTTTATCACTTGTCAATGTTTGCCATGCTTGATTTACAAACTAATTCAATAATCAAAATATTCTACTATCACAACGACCTATGGTATTCTTATATTGTCGTTGTCATCTCTGATTGCTAAATTGTATGCTGTTTTCTGTGGTTTTAGTTCTCTAAGTTTTTCCTCAAGTTAGTGTCAAGTTAGGCAAACAAATAGGTATGGACATTAGTAATTTATAATATAAGGTTTTGTTAAAATGGTAGAAGTAGACTATTAGATTAATAAAAAATCATATCAACTTAATGTTGTATCTCAGACATGTTCATCTTCAATGAGACAATGCCATGACAAACAGCAGTATACACAAAAACAAAATCAATATTTTGAACCATGTTTTATAGCGAAGCGGAAAAAAACAGACATTTTCAGTTGATGAGTTTGACTGTCCCTCTGGTACCTTTCAGCCCTCTTTCATAGATTATACTACATGAGAAACACTGAAAGCAGAGATGGTGAAATAAAAAAAAGTTTAAAAACAAATTTATTTGGAGAACTGTTTTAACATATCAACATAAATAAAAAGGGTTGAATCAACTAAAGGTCAACTTTATTCGTTTTTGAATTATAATTCAATAGTATGCTGTATTCAGTGATTATTTTTTTTATTTTTTCAGACAGTAAGTGTCCAGTAGCACACAGATAAGTATAGAAAACAATTATATATGCAATTAATAATATAACGATACTCATAAAATGGCGTTAGTAGAGTAGTAAAGTTAAACAATAAACGTATAAGTACCATTTTTTGAAGAGAAATATTTTAGAAGTGTTTTTAAATTGATTGGTAGATAACTTTTATCTGTGTTTTGTTTTATTTTTAAACCCTTTTATAAAGATTGAAAGTCAAATCACAGCGTTTGTGTTCTTAAATAACAGCTCTCAGCTTTTCAAATATGAGAATAAATTGATTAGATTACTTCCGTTTTGAATTTTCCTCAGAGTTTTATTGTGAGTTTACTGTTTATTAAGTTATAAGACATGATTTGATATTCGGGACTGAGTTTTAAAAGCTTAAGCCGTGTTTGTTTTTGTGTACTGCCCGTGTTTTGTAAACATATGTTGAAAAGAATATCAGCAAATCTGTTTGATTTGCATTTCCATAATTATTCTGCCTATCAAAAAATAGCAAAACATTTTCAAAAATTCAAAACGCCTAAAGCGCTTTTTTGAATAAAAATAACGTGCACTTGACAAAGCGGAACAATTCAGACATAATAAGTTAAGATTTTTGGCTACAGTGCTATGACTGCTGTATGATTACCATAATCATCATAGCAACACAACACATACAGAACAAGTGGATGATATTATGATTTGTATTGTCTCCACAGAAACGAACTATAAAGTAACAATAGCCATTTTACTGTCTTGTTACAAGGCATTTTATGAAATAATGGTGGGTTAAACCTGTTTTTGTGGAATGTCAAACGTCCCGCTTTAATGGTAATGTTAACGATAACATTAAAATGACAACATTACACGACAGGGCTACAATAAATAAATCGAAGAAAGTATAGGACAGAGAAACAAACGAATAATAGCCATCAAAAGGTACAAGGTTAAAAAAATGTATACGCCAGACGTGCGTTACGTCCTCACAAAACTGTGTGCAGATGAAAAACAGTTCGAAAGCCAACACAAGTACATAGTACAAAAGAGTAAGGCAGTTCGAACAGTCATTTTCCTTTTTTTGGGGGAAGATATTCATGTTTACCACTTGTTTTTTTTTTTTTATATTTAAGCATCGTTTAGATAGCGACAGCATTCACACAGTTTCATCTTAGACTATTAGATAAATAATCATATCAAATTAATGTTGTATCTCAAGGAGGCAATGCCATGACAAACAGCAGTATACATAAAAACAAAATCAGTAATTTGAGTCATGTTTTATAGAGAAGCAGAACAAATCAGAAACTTTCAATTTATTAGTTTGACTGTCCCTCTGGCATCTTTCATGAAAACAGAGATGGTGAAAGCAACACAGTGTGAAAACAAATTTATTTGGAGATTTATATTAACAAAATTATTAACATATCAATATAAATACAAATGGTTAAATCAACTCAAAATCAACTTTCATACATTTTTGAATTATAATTCAATAATATGCTGTATTAAATGATTATTTATTTTATCTTTTCAGCGGGTAAGTGCCAAGTATCAATCAGATAAGTATAGAAAACAATTATATATGTAATTTATAATATGACGATAGTAAAACAACGGCGTTAGCAGAGTAGTAAAGTTAAGCAATAAACATACTAGTACCATTTTATGAAGAAAATTAGTTTAGAAGTGTTTTAAATAAAATTGAGAATGGACATTTGTTAGTAGATAACCATTGTCTGTGTTTTGTTTTTTTTAAAAACCCTTTTATAAAGATTAAAAGTAATATCACAGCATTTGTGTTCTTAAATAACATCTCTCAGATTTTCAAATATGAGAATAAATTGATTAGACTACTTCCGTTTTGAATTTTACTCGAAGTTCAGTATTTATGTGAGTTTACTGTTTGTTAAGTGATTAGACATGATAAGATATTCAAGACTGAGTTTTTAAAGCTTGAGCCATGTGCTTGTTTATGTGTACAGCCATTGTGTTGTAAACATATGTTGAAAAGAATGTCAGCAATTCTGTATGTTTTGAATTTCCATAACTATTCTGTCCATCAAAAAAAGCAAAACACTTTAAAAAATCAAACCGCCTGACGCGCTTATGTTGATAAAAGTAACGTGCACTTGACAAAGCGGAACAAGTCAGACATAATTAGTTCAGATTTTTTGCTACAATACTATGATTGCTATGATTACCATAAGCATCATATAAAGCAAACACATACAGAGTTAATGCTATTATGATTTGTTTTGTCTCAAATAAAGGCAACAATAGTATACTGCTGTTCGAAATTAATAAATCGACAGAGACAGAAAAATACAAATCTGGGTTATAAACTAAAGATGAGTGAAACGTATCAAAATGTAACACACACAGAAACGAACTATACAGTAACAATGGCCATTTTCCCGACTTTGTAAAAGGCATTCTATGAAATAATGGTGGGTTAAACCTGTTTTTGTGGCATGTTAAACCTCCCGTTTTAATGGCAATGTTAATAATAACATCAAAATGACAACATTACACGACAGGGCTACAATAAATAAATCGAAGAAAAATAGGACAGAGAAACAAACGAATAATAGCCATCAAAGGGTACCAGGTTAGAAATAAATGTATACGTCAGACGTGCGTTACGTCCTCACAAAAACTATGCTCAGATGAAAAAAGTTTGAAAGCCAAAACAAGTACAGAGTACAAGAGCGATCAACGGTTTGAACAGTCATTTACTTTTTTTGGGGAGATAGTCATATTAACAACTTGGTCATTTTGTTTTATATTTAAGCATCGTTTAAGTAGCGACAATATTCACACAGTTTCATCTAAGCAACAAACAAGCAATTTAAAGCAATATTTAAAAATTAGCAAATTGATAACTGATGTTTTGAGAAGATGTTTTATGTGTATCTGGATTTTGTAAAGTTTTTCCTTAGATTTCAAACTTTTTTTTTATATTTTTCAGTTATCGGTAAGTGTTATGTAACAGATAAGTATATAGTGATAAGTTTACCAAACAAAAAGAATGAATAGACATCATATAGCGAATTGTGTGTGTGGTGTTTTAAAGAATGGGAAACTATAAGCCAGTTCCAAAAAAAGCATTCTTATATAAATGTTATAAGAAGCAAGGCGATATTTTGAATTCTGTTTTTTTTAAGAATAATATCAGATAGTGATGATTACACATATTCCATAATTCTCTCCAATACTTATGTATTGTGACTTTTATTAGAACGTTCATATCTTAAGCTTTAAATCCAATGAATATCTTATGTTTCATCATTAAATAATTATACATTTATTTTAACTGTTGAACCAATTAACGCAAAGTTCAATAATGATGTCCGAGCGACATGTTTTATATAATTAAGTGGTTTTTTTTTCTCATTGTAGATGTTCATGTGGCGGGTAAGTACTGCAGATAAAACATACAATCCATATTGCTCTTCGATGACTTTAAGTTCATAGTATGAATTCGTCATACAACGACTTAGAGATTAAAGTATTTATTTAGTTTATCAATTAAATTAAATATGACATGCGTATTATTGTTTTATTCTTCCATTTAGCATATGATAGGCATTACTTAATGTTATTATGAGTATGTGCCTATCACAAGTGAACAGCCTGTAATTCACATATTTGTTGTTTCGTTTTGAACAAAAATTAGGCCGTTAGTCTCTTGTTTTACATTTTTCATTTCGGGGCTCGTTGTTAAAAAAGGTTATGTGACTTATAATTTTTTTGTCATTCGGTTTCTCTTGGAGAATTGTCTCGTTTAAAAATCAAACCACATATTCTATGTTATTTTTGCTGCAGAAAAATCTTTTCACTTGCGTTTCATAGAGACACGATAGAAGACGGATGACATACTTTATGTTTACAAATATATTATTTAGAAAGACACATGTCTAATTGTTAAGTTAGTTTTAATGGCTGGCCTGGCATAATTTGTTTCCATTTAAAACGATTGGTAAGTTATTGTATTTGATATCTACTCACCGAACAAAGAACATTTCAACGTATAAGGTATAAATATAAGCCATAGAAATCAATATTATACAGAACTAACATGTGCTGTTAAAAATTGTAAAAGGTGTACGATGTTCAACACATCGGAAGCTTTGACTTGTATGACTTTTGTACAATAAAAAACGAATGTCAACGTCAAAACTTACTATTCATCTAGTCAAATCATGACCAAATTCAAGAGCAAGCAACGGAACCAACATGAATAACAGTCACTCCTGGTTTAGTTAATATATAAACCAATTAGTCATTAAATAGCTTAATCAAACCACGTCAGGACTGAAAGACACAATATTTTAGCAAAACACACATACATACTGTTTAGTTTCATGAAGAATAAACCAATTGCAATCAAATCGCAAAGAGTACAAATAACAACAAATTTATACTAGTGCGAGTATTTTGGAATGATATTATGTAATTATAGTGCATACATTATATTGATAATATTTGTATTCATGTTTTCAGATTTATGAGTTATATCAAAGAACAGTAAAGAGACAGTCTGCAACAAGCATTTGCTAGACAAAGACATACAAGTAGAAATGTATTTCCCTCTAAACTGAAGAACCTAATGTTTTTTATTTTGTGTGTAAATATTTTTGTATTGATATAATTTATGATTATAGCTACGAATAAAATAAACTTTGCAAAAAGTTAACTGAAATATTGTTGCTGTCAGGAGTATTTTAAAGCCTAACAAATGTTTTAAATACACTATCAAAACTCCAGAATATAAGCTTGTAGGGCTTCTGACTTCAACATCAGTCTTGTTTATTCACTAGGAAGGAACATACAAAGGTCAAAATAACAAACATCTGTCAGGGAAACAAGTAGTGAACATATACATTTATTTTGGTGTTCATGATATAAAGTTTCAATGTTTTTAGTAACTGGCGAACAAAACACGGTATTGTGGCTTCATCTTGGCAACATAAGCGCGGTTTGATATGACAAAACGATTACATAACGGTCAACGTTATCAACAGGGCGTCAGTTAACCTTTTAAGATAGGAGCCCATCATTTTCATTAGGAAAAATCACCCTCAAAAGCTTCATTTCAAGCAGCAACCTACTATAAGCTGAGTCATGAACATTTCAGGAATTGCTGCATACAAATACTATTATTCAGAGTTTATTCTTTGTCTAATTGGCGAATTATATCCTTGGATTTGTTTTTATTCCTGAATGAGCACTGTGTTCCGCGTACGCATCCACTGCTGTATGTAACTACATATAAATGACACATGGGTTATTATAAGAGAAGGACATTCTGGAAAACTGATTAAAGAAAACTGATTGAAGAAAACTGATTGAAGAACACTGATTGAAGTAAAACTGTTTGAAGTAAAACTGATTGAAGTAATCAAAAGTCTTAAACAGTAAATCGCGCCCTTGCCATAACCACGGTAGGCCAGAGCTCTTCGAAAAACAAAAGAATATTTGATATTATACGTAGCAATTCTTAAATTTCTGATTTCATGTGATTTCATTAGACAGTTTCCCTAGTGTTGAGTGCAAATTGAGGTGCATATTTAAGTTATTTATCGTAAAAACAGTGTAGTTTTGCTGATTGTTGTTATACACTATCATACAATATGGCGGACGGAGGGACAATTAAAACAACCCAGACTAAAACGTATGCTGAAATAGCCTCTTCCGAAGATACATCTTCAAAAGATCAGTCAGTAAGTGACGTAAAACCAATATTCATAATAGAAGATGATTTAGTTGGCTCTAGTAAGCCCACAAGGGACCACAAGAGATCAATATCTCACGCCTGTCGAACTGTATAAAGCAGTTGAATGCCTCGTAGACCCCAGTAACTTAAAAGGCTTACAAAGAGTGAGGGGGATGTGGAGGTAATATTTAGATAATCATGGGGACAGGGAAAAAATACTTACTAATGGTATTGTCATTCGAAAGAAGCTGATTCAAACTTACGCCAGAAATCCTATGGTAGCTAATAATGAAAATCCATCAAACATTTTGGGTGAGAGTAAAAAATACACCCTGCTCAGCGGATGATGGACAAATCCAAAGAGCATTAGAAGAGAAGAACTGTATTGTACACAAAATAAATAGGGAGAGGTTAAGAGTTGATGGGCGTCTAACAAACTGTCAGACCGGTGATCGCTTTGCTATTTGTGATCCTATCCCCACACCATTACAAAAAACTCTTCTTCTTAAGAGCTATAGTTCTCCACATGGGCCAGAAGACACTCAGAAAGCAGTCAAATGCAAAAAAATGTCTGGAAGAGGGGCATAAGCTTTTTGAGTGTCCAAATGACTGGGTATGCAGAACTTGTGGAGGCAGTGGACATAAATCAAATTACTGCACTACTTGTCCAAATGACTGGTTGTGTCAAACTTGTGGCAAATCCGGCCATACAACCCAATACTGTAATGCTGAAACTGTCTCCTCCAGTGAAGACAGCCAATCAGAATCCGATTCTGATTCTGACAACAAATCTAGTCATCAGCCTAATCAGAAAAACAGAAATTATACTAAACACCAATCTCCAGATCTGTCGAATTCTAAAAACAGATTTACATTCAACAAACAAATACATGTTGCAAGTGAAACAGCAGAGAAACAAGACAATAACAATCAAAACAATTAATCAAAAGAAAATCCGAAAGCTTCTGATACAAATTCTACAGACGAAAAGAGGCAGGTTAGAAAAGCTAAACGACAAAAAACCAACAAGGACAAACAACACCGTTCTTCTGGAGATCAGCAAAGCATGGATCACTTCTTAAAGGAAGCTTTTTGGACACCTTCTCAAAAACACAATGATGAGACAAGAACACGAAATAAACAAAATGCAACCACCCCTACTGATGAGCTGCATGCAAGAGAGGAACCTAAAAATCCTAATTTCCTCAAACAAAATATTAAAAAAAATAAAAAAAACCAAAAAACATTTTCTATTAAATATGTTTTTAATTTTATTCAAATTGTATATATATATATTTGTTTACTTTTTCATGTAACTATAGACTGTGTCTATAATGTTAACATAAACATAATTTGTGAGTGTGATGTCTATATTACAGATAGAATACATTCAAAGAAGAAAAAAATAAATACAAGTACATGTAAAGAGTTATTTAAAAATATGTAAATATTTCAAATACAGATAAAAGTCTTTATGAAGACTGTTTAGAATGTAAAAGCAATCTTTTGAATAAAGAGACAAAAACTCTATCAGAAACAAACACTGTTTATAAGTCACTTGAAACTAGTACGGCATTCATGAACTGTAAAAGCATCAGCATCACTTTAAAAGATTTTGTTGAAATGTCCAATATAATTCACTTATATGGATCTCAGTTCGGCAGTAAACTAATTCAATTTTATAGTTCTAAGTTTGGGATTATTATACTGTCAAGGTCCATTCTACTAGTATGTCTATTTATAAATTTTCATAAATGGTTAAAATCGATATCAGTTACATGTAGAATATCAATTTCACAAAATAATGATGTATCCACACTATATTGTAATGTAAATCCTGTATATGATGTTTCAGATATAAATACTCCTAGAATTATTCATTTGTTTACATTCCATATCATGCACATGTTGACTGTAAAAATAATTCAGGTAGTCGTTAACTCATACAAGGTCAACACATCAATCTTTAATGTTGAATCTGAAATTTAAATGTTTTTTAGAACTTTTTTCTATAGCAACAAATACAACTAACTACTATGAACATTAAAAATCTTCATATTTGTTCATTAAATTGTCATGGGTCAGCAAAGAAAGATCAACGCTTTAGACTATACACATGGTTTAAACATCAAAAGTGTGACATTTTAATGGCACAACAAACCCATTTTTCAAAGATATTATAACGAAAATTAATAATGAATTTTATGGAAAACACCATCACAGTTTAGGCAAACCAAATTCGAGAAGTGTTTCTTTCTTTATTCACAAAACACTCGACGTTAAAATAATAAATGAATTTTGTGACAATGAAGGAAGAATAGTTTTAATTGATTTGGAAATTCAAGATAAGATGTTTACCTTATTAAACTTGTATGCACCAAATGAAGTCTACGCAATGAACACATTCTTTAAAAAAGTACAAGGTTTAATTGAGGAGCACAGTCTTGGTGCATTAATTGTAGGAGGAGATATGAATGACCGTCTATCTAGTTTAGATACAAAAAATCTAAATCTTCATAAAAAGTTTAAAAAACCAGTAAAAAATCTTAAACAGGTAATAAAAAAAAATAAACTGATAGACATTTGGAGGCTATTAAATAAAACCAAAAAACAATATACATGGAAAAGAAAAAATTCTACAAATGAGGCAAGTAGAATTAATTTTTTATATTAAGTTCACAGAAGTACGCATGCTGACAGTATCAGCTGACATCAGACCAGCTCACATTTCAAGTACAGACCACCAATCTATTTCTTTAAAAGTAGATATTTATTCAAGTAATCGAGGAAAGGGTTACTTTAAAATGAATAATAGTATATTAGCTGACTTTCAATATCAAGAAATAATAAATAAATTGATTGATAAGTATGAGAATACATTTAATAATGAAAATCTTCTTACTCAGTTGGACTTGTTCAAAATTGATACCAGAGACACTACAATTAAATACTGTAAATTGAAAGCCAAAGAAAGAAAAAATAAAATCAATGTTTTGGAAAGCGAAATTAAAACTTTAAAAGATAGGTTAGATATATTACCCACAGACACAAATAATAATATTTTAATTGAAATTAAACAATTAGAAAATGAACTAGACCAAATATATTCATTAAAAGCAAAAGGGGCTCAAATTAGGTCAATAATCAAATGGTTTGAGTAATATAACATATGTTGCATCACTAATAAATCTGTGCAATGAAACTATATCTAAGTTTAAGAAGATGATATATAATTTTTTATGGGAGGGTGGTAGTGATAAAGTTAAACGCTCAGTGCTAAGAAAAAAATATTTAGAAGGGGGGTTAAAAATGACAGATATAGATTCTTACATCGAGGCAATGAAAATAAATTGGGTAAAAAGACTTACAGATGAAACTTGGGCAAACGGGAAAATTATTCCAACCTATTATTTCAGTGAGTTTGGGGGTAAAAACCTTATATTTAAAATGAATCTGGTTTCTCATAAATCATTAGAAAACATAAAAACCTGCCTACTTTTTACTTAGAAATCTTAAAATGCTGGATTAAAAATGGTGGCGGGAAGACAAAAAAACCTGAAACCTATTTAGATATCAGGAAACAAGTTATATGAGGAAATCAATATATTAAGAATCAAGGCAAAAGTTTGTACTTTAAACATTGGATAGAAGAAGATATAATTTTCATAAACGATATAATCGACGATAAAGGAGAAATTTCAAAAAAAATCTTAGACAAACTTAAAAGGAAACAAAATTGGATAGCAGAAACACGTCCTTTACGTAAAGCCAAACCCAAATCTTGGAAAGAAAATTAAAGAGTAAAACATCTTTAAATACTAAAATTCATTTTCAACATGACATAAAGATGAATAGTCATGGATTGTATTACAATCTGGACAAAATTTCATTCAAAGAAATATATAATATTTTAATTATATCTAATAAAAAGCTCCCAGTAGGATTCCATTTATGGAAAAATCATTTCACTTTTGATAACGTTACTTATTTTATAAAGAAGAACCTTATTTTTACGTTCCATTTTTTAAAAGATAATAGAATGAAAATTTTAAGATGGAAATTACTGCATAATATTACAGCAATTTATTCCAATTTGCACCGTTGGAAAATATCTGATAATCCAAATTGTGTGATTTGTTCCAAATGTGATAACTATAATCATTTTTTCTTTGAATGTAAATGGGTCAAAAATTATTGGTCAAAAATTTATGACATATTTATGTATTTCAATATAGATCAACATGTCTTCTGTCTTAAAAATCTTGTGCTTGGATATACAATTGAAGATATTGAATATAATCCACTTAATCATGTCATAGCAATGATTTGTTTTGTGATTTATAAATGTTGTTATTTATCAGAAAAGAGAACTAAATTTGTGAACATGTTGTCAGTTCTAAAAAATGAGATTGAAACACAAATGTTATATCATCCAGAAAGTCTATTTTTGAAAAAGTTTCAGAGGAAAATATCCAAACTTTGATTATATTTTTTTCGGAGAATTAGATCTAATAAAAATACTTCAGTCAGTATTTAAATAACAAAGAATCAATCAATCAATACTTTACAAAATAATCAAGATCAGGGGTAAATAGCTCCTTCTTTGATCTCTTCAATATATTTCATTATTACTTACCAGAAATATTTGATTATAATAAGTTTAGAAATTTACACATTTGATAAGTCACTTGATGACTGCAATACATTACTCACCACTTCATGGAATTATTCGTCTAGCCATGAGGTCGACCATGCTTGGTCATTCTTGATCATTCTACTTTCGGTTAAACTAGTTTTATATAATCAAAACAAATGACGGACAAAAATCCGTCTTTTTGTTTTTTTTATTATAATTTCTTTCTTATATATGATTGTTTATATGTAGGATCACTGAATAATATGTATGTATTGTGTGCTCGTATGAATACTTTGTAAAATGCAACTAACAAAAGATATAAATATAAAGTATATTTTGCTAATCAAATCCCCTGGTTTTATTAGCAATTAAGGTGGCTCACCCAAATAGTGACCCCCGGTAGATTTTTTTTTATTTTCACATATTCTGTAGATTTTATAATGCTGAATCAAAAAATGCCAGGAAAAAAGGGGTCACCAGGCTCGTTTTCCCTCAAATTGAAGCGAAATGTGCGATTTTGACCCTATTTCCAAACATGTCCACCCTATCAACAACAACGGTTACATCAAATTCAAAGGACTTTTAAAACCAAGGCTGTTTGATTTGTATGTGAAAAAACATTAGAAATTGAAATGTTTTGTTTTTTTTAACAACATGAATAAATATTTATTTCAAATATTGGCTTGTTACAATATCATTCAGGAGTCCAAGCTCCTCCTGATTTTCCCTGTTACAATCCTCTAATCACTCAGGGTTTTGATTAGTTGCAAAATACATATTACAGTTTTACATCATATATAATATATCAGATAATATCACTTAATCAGAAACTATGACTATTCATATATTTTCTAATAGTTGCTAAAACATTACTTTTAATTTTCAAACATACTCTTCTATTGAACTCATTGAGAAAAATTGAGAAAACATTGACATTTTTTGTCTTTTGATCTGATATGTAGTAGGCTTTGTAAATTGAAAAACCCACAATTGTTAAAAAATAGTTTAAGTCAAAATATTCTTCTTCTGAAGTTTTATATCCAAATACTAAGTGTCTTAGTTTTATCTTAAAAGATATTTTACTGTTCTTTAAAACTTCATTTATTTTATTCCAAAAAAGTTTTAAATACGGACACTGTATAAAAAAGTGATCATAATCTTCTTCTTGTGTATAAAAATTACAAGAACTATTGTTTACAATTTTCCACCTGCATAAAAGTTTCTTTGTAGGTAGAATATGTTGTAGTAATTTCCATCTAAAAATTCTAAGTTTATTTTCTTTTAAGTATCTGAATAAAAATGTATAAAGATAGTTTTGATATAACACATCATCTATATCAAATATACGCAGCCATTTTTTTGGTCCAATAGCTGGTTCAATTTTTTTATTTATCAGAGACTTATATAAAAGTTTATTTGTTAAAGCTTCTACTTTTATAGGTAAACCATCCAATATAAATTGGTTTCTTTTTATATTAACAATACTTTTTATAGAATTTTCCGATTTTAAAATTACTGCCCAGTCTTTTGGTATAGATTTCTTTACTAAATTAATTTCAGCCAACCAGTTTGATTTATTTTTTAGTTTATTGACAATGAAGTCTTGAGAAATACAACCTTTTTCATCTATGATATCATTTACATAAATAAGATCGCTTTTAATCCAATATTTTAAAAATATAGCTTTATTTTCAAATTTAATAAATTTATTGTTCCATAATATTTGTTTTCTTATATCTGTAAATGTTTCTGTTTTTTTAGTTAGACCTCCACCAGTTAATTTCCAACATTTAATAATATCTTTATAAAAATCAGGGATGTTTTCAATGCTTTCGTCTGTCTTATCCCCACTGTTTGTTTGAAACACTAACCAGTTTGACCCAAAGTTATAAAAATAGTGTTTAGGTATAATTGTCCTCCCTCCTTCAAAATCATTTACTAGTCTTTTTACCCACATAACTTTTAAAGCAGTGAAATAACTTCTGATATCTATCATATTCAAACCCCCCTTTTCATATGGACCAATAATTGAATTTCTTTTTACTTTATCTGGTTTATTATCCCAAATAAATTTAAAACAACTTTTTTCTATTTCCTTTAAAAATTTCTCTGGAACTCTGCAAGCAGATCCCACAAAAGTAAATATGGGCACAATTAATGTTTTAATTATCCAAATTTTTCCAAAAATTGTAAGATTTCTTTTTCGCCAAGAATAAAATAATTTATTCATCTTTTCAATCTTATTTTCCCAATTTAGCTTTTTACATTCCTTTGGACAATGCCCAAAGTAAATGCCAAGAGTTTTAACTGGTCCATTGCTCCAGTTGATTCCCTCAATTTTGTCTTTACAAGATTTAAGTTTTCCTACCCACAACCCCTCTGTTTTATTTCTATTTAATTTCAGCCCTGAATAAGAACCAAAAATTTCAATTTCATTCATAGCTACTTGAACATCATATTTAGAACAACAAAATAAAGTAGTAACATCTGCCAGTTGCGAAATTTTTATAGTATGATTTTTGCTATCTAATTTGACTCTGATACCTTTGAAATCAGTATTGCTTCTTAATCTTGAAGCCATAATTTCCACAGATAAAACAAATAATAATGCAGATAAAGGACACCCTTGACGTATACCTCTTGTGTTTTTAAAGACTTCAGATATCCAACCATTATTCATAATACATGTTTGAATATCGCTATATAAAGTCTTAACCCATCTTATAAAAGATTCATTAAATCCAAAATGTTTTAAAACTGAAAACATAAAATTCCATTCTAGAGAGTCAAACGCTTTAGAAAAATCAACAAAGACTATAGCCCCCTCAATTTTGTATAAATCAGTAAAATCTATAATATCTTGTATCTGTCTAAGATTAAAACCAATCAATCTATTTTTAACATATCCAGTCTGATCTTCTTTAATCAATTTTGGTAAGATTGTTTTCAATCGTTGTGCTAGAGCGTACGATAGAAGTTTCATGTCAATATTTAAAAGAGAAATAGGACGGTAATTATCTAGTGACAATGGATCACCTTTTTTTAAATAAAAGCGTTAATACACTTGTACGCTGTGAATATGTGAGTGTTTGATCTGTGTACCAATATTAAGAATGTTTACTACTATGAACTTTAAATTTTCCCAAAATTTTCTATGAAATTCAACTGTTAAACCGTCTAATCCAGGGGATTTATTAAGTTTCATTTTATAAATAGCATTTGAGCATTCTTCTACTGTAATATCCCCATCGCAAATTGATTTATCATTTTTATCCATTTCTTTATCAAGTTTTGTCTCAAATATATATGTGTTGCTTCATTTTTTATCAGGGCTTTGCGTCGAGTATAACTTTTTATAATATTCTCTAATATTACAAAGTATATCACTTTGATCCGTTAAAATCTCACCATTTTCCCCTTTTAATTTATTGATTGACTTGTTTACCTGTCTCTGTTTTTCTAACCCTAAGAAGTACGAGTTATTTTTTCCCCAAATTCAACCCACTTCTCTCGTGATCTTATTTCAGCACCTTTAGACTTTTGTTCATAAATTTTGGCAATATTATTTTCAAGTTCTTTAATATCTTTATCTAAAACGTTATTCTCAGATTCTTGTTCATCTCTTATTTTCAACTTTACTTCTAATTTTTTTTCAAGAGTTCGTAAGTTTTCTCTTGTAAATTTTGCTTTAGATTTACAATAAGCTATAGTTGCCTCCCTTATCCTTATTTTAAATATATCCCATGCTAAACCAAGGTTTTTTAAATTACGATTACCCATAAAGCAGCTTTCCATTTCTTGATTAAATAATTTTATGTAGTCTTTATCTTCTAATATAGAATATTTATTTTCCAGTACTCCCTTCCCTTTTCTGATGCACCTGTTCTAAACATTCTACTAGTGGTATGAATTCTGAACCTATCAGAATCATATCAATCCTACTTGCCTGTGATTTATCTTTTCTTCGCCAAGTATATTGTTGTATATTTTTATTTGAATATCTCCAAAGGTCTGTTAAGTTATTTGTTTTTATTACAGATTTTAAACTATTTACTGATTGTACATTTTTTACCTCTGAACGAGCATTTTTCTTGTCTATCGCTTTCATCGTATCATTGAAATCTCTCCCCATTATCGTAATTCCTATCCCATCCCTTGTGCTTTTAAGGTTTTATTTACTTTTTTGAAAAATATCTTTCTATTACTTTTACAATTAGGTGCATATATACACATTAGTGTAAAAACGCTTTCAACAATTTCTACATTTAAAAGAATTGATCGTCCATCTACATCGTTATGTTTATTTATCAACTTATAATTCCGTGACTTTTTAATGAGAATAGCCACACCCCTACTAGAGGTTGTTCCGTGACTGCAAAATATGTCAAAATCTGAATTGTTTCTTATTTCTTTTTCTATGTTTTCATTAAAATGAGTTTCTTGTAGAAAACAGATAGAAGTATTTTGACATTTAATCCATTCAATTACTCTGTCTCTTTTAACTTTATTTTTAGTACCATTTACATTTAAACTACTTAAGTTTATTAGCAATTTAGATGCCATTTCAAAGTTTAGTTTCATATATATATAATTGTATTACTTTCTCACAAAACTGTTCATGTCTGCAAACAATACAACTAAAACACATGTTTATAACAATCATATAGAAATCAACAATGCATATCACTCTATTTCTATAAACATAAAAAGTACAATTCATCAAGCTACCTAAAATTACAGGTAGCAAATAAAACACGCTACCTGTGAATACGGCATTTAATTTACCGGCCTGATTTGACCTTGTTTTGTAAAAATCAATAGACAATAAAATTGACACTGAAAAAATCAACATCCACGTGCGATTTGTTACAGCCTTACAATGACTATTTGAATGGATATATCTATTCGATATGCGTGTCTTATTCACATAATTATGATAATGTGTGTGTATACTTTTATTTGAAAAAGTGGAATGGAGAATGTAAACAAATTTAGGATAATAACGTATGTAAAATTCATCGTTTGCTTTTAAAATTGTGTCGGCTATGCTTACTAAAAAAGTAAACTTTTCGCAAGATATTTTACTTGTATCTATAAGGAAGTGTAAAGGAATATTCAATAGTGCATATCGTGGATTTATTACATGTACCGCAATAAATATTCGCTGTTCGATTTTTTTCAGCGATTGACCAATAGTAAACACAATAGTTGTAAATAATATTAAAGCAATAATGCACATCGTGCATATATATACATATATTTCATGAGATACTTCATTGATATTAAAAATAGTTGGTAATATATTTCTTTTTGACACATACATCTCACACTTTATATATCTTTTGTTATAGCTTAGCAAAGCAGTTAGAATTAAGTTTGTGAGTTTGCATTTATAAAAACATGCACATGAGTTGCATTTATTACCAATAGTCAACTTCACCATCAACAACATCAACACATTGAAGTCAACTCTTAAAAAGAGGTTTATATTGTATATAGATAAAAGATCATTGTACTATAATATTTACATTAAAATATTTTACATTGTCTATATGACTACAATTATCAAGCTTTGACCTTTTTGGGGCCATTATTACCAGTAGTCCTGTCATGTAAGTTCTCTGGAGGTGTAGGTGGGGTATGATGTTGAGACAGATTCCTGCGTTGACTTTGCGGTGTGTTCATACATTTGTCTATATATGATTGTGCTTTGTCAGAACTTGTCTCATTCATACTAGCCTTTCCCTTCCCTGGTTTTGCTGAACTTGTCTTGTTTGCATTGTTTGAATTAGTGTCTGTTGTTTTTGTATGTCTACCTTTTGGTTTGTTTACTACAGTTGTTTTGGGGTTTAGTTTCTCAGCCTGTTCAGTTGACTGAGAATCATCTACTGTAACAGAGTAATCAGTGGCCACTATTTGTTCTTCTTTGTTGCCTACTACTTGGAATGCATTAGGACAATCCATCATTTTGTGACCTGGTAATTTGCATTTTCTACACACCCAATCATTTGGGCAGTCATACACAAAATGACCTACTTGCAAGCATTTATAGCATGGTTTTGTATTGCCATCACTATAAGAGCCTCTGTTTTCAAATTCTGGTTGTCCACTATGCATTACTATGGCCATGTATTTGCCTATTTGTAAACTTCTTGCTATAGGTTTGTGTCACACATTATTTTGGTACTAAATTTTATATTTCAAACTATTTATTTATATTGATTTCTATGATGTACATTTCGTATACAGCATGCATATTTTTTTTTATTCAATACTAAGGATGATCTCGAAAGTCGCTTTGAATTTACATGTCCGAAATATTTGTTTACATCTGAAACATGTAAGATTATAAACTTACATCATCACCAATTCTCGCATATGCCGACATGAACAAAACTTTTGAAATCATATGTGATGCATCAGATTATGCAATAGGACATATGTTGGTACAAAAAGACGACCAAAATAGATCAAGAGTAATAGCATACGGAGGAAGATCGTTAGGTGCAGCAGAGAGAAAATACCACACAACTGAAAAAGAATGTTTAGCTATTGTCAACGCAATCAAAAACCATGACACCTATCTGTCAAACAATCGATTC
The DNA here is from genome assembly GCF_036588685.1 of Mytilus trossulus. NCBI lineage: Eukaryota > Metazoa > Mollusca > Bivalvia > Mytilida > Mytilidae > Mytilus > Mytilus trossulus. Next base: position 8,957,671 of record NC_086377.1, read on the forward strand.
ATAATACATACCGATCATCAAGCCCTTTGTTGGCTCCAAAACACAAAACATAAATCGGGAAGACTTTTAAGATGGGCAATGGCGTTACAACATTATACATTTGATATTAAGCATATTAAAGGTAAAGACAACACATGTGCTGATGCATTAAGTAGGCGAACATACCCAGAAACACATCCAGATCAAGACCAAATGGAAGATGGTCCAAAATCAGCAGACATTTTCACACTTGATAAGACAAAAGGAGAAATAACAGAGGTACATTTTTATTATGACCACGATCCAGATACAGTCATAGCAGCCGTACAAGACGATACCACGACAGTGCAAGTCGAACACCAGGATGATATAGGTACGTTACAACGCACATGTCCTGACTTTGAAGACATATTTGCATACTTGAATGATGGAACTCTCCCAGAAAATAACAAATTAGCACGTAAAGTCAACATAGAATCTCAACAATATAGTTTATTGAATGGCATTCTATATCATTGGTACCAACGACGAACAAAGAAACCAGACGAACAAGCGAGACAACATCAACAACTAGCACTTCCAAGAGTACTAAGGGATGATGCATTACTAGCTTATCATGATAGTCAAAGCGGTGGCGCACATTTAGCAACAAAGAGAGTTTACGAAGCACTTAAGCTCAAGTACTATTGGCCAAAAATGCACCAACAGGTAGATGATTATGTAAAATCATGTGACCGATGTCGAAGGATAAAAACTAGAAATCAAAATCATAGAGCACCACTTACACCTATGCCTATAGCGGACTCATTTGAAAGATGGCACATGGACATTTTAGAGCTCACACAAACAAAAGACGGAGATAGGTACGTGTTACTTGTAAAACCTTAAACAACTGAACTACTAGAGAAATGATATTACAGCATTAATATGACACCCAATCTACCAATCCACAACTAAACACAAGTTCTTTGCATTAATTCAAGCAGTGTATCGATTGAATTAGAATGAGATGTGAACAACTCATCAAACTGAGAATCACTTAACCAAGCAATCTGAATGATCTCAAAATCTCACGAAAGATATGAAGATCGTTTTCTAAATTTGAATCACTCTTCAAAACTTTGTTACGTAGTAAATCAATGCAAGGAACCTTCTTACAAAGATAGCATTGTGAATGTTACTCATTTGTCATATTGGTTTAAGAATTATAATCATGTTAGTATAGGGCATTTGCGGAAACTAGATCTATGCCTAGGATCACACGTAAGGCTTCCAAGTAAAGGTGACAATAACAATGGGTCATCTCAAAATACAAAAACAAAATGATGTCTTCTACAGAAAAAAAGAACATGAAGGCAAACGTTAAATTTCATTTGTCCGAAACGCTTTTCTTGATTTACAATCAGAACCGCACAAAGTCGACTATTTGTATACAAGGATATATAAGGACGGCGTGTGTAGATAAATGTATGATATATATATAAAAATATATTACAAGTAGTAGAATAATACTTTCCTCGCGAAACAGGGCACTTTAAATGCAATTGTCAGTATACGAAAACCAGTAAAATATTGTTCAGATAATACTCTACTGCACGATTTCAACTTTGCACCCGCAACTGTTGCGTTGCCGACTTAAATAGATGTTTTTAACAATTTATTCTCGCCTGCTACACTTTTGATTTGTTTTTATCCCTATCAATCAATTAAATAGATTTGCGTATAAACTTTGTGTTGAAATGAACCACGTCACAGTGAGAGTTCACGGGCTGTGCTGGGGGTCGGAACACCTCTTTAACTGCATATCAAGACGCTGGATTAGTGACATTTGTTCGACACCCTTCCCCCTTTATCTTGGGTTAAAATCCTCCTGAAAAATGGCTCGATTGACCCCTGTGTCGTCAGTGCACTCTACATTACAATTCTAGAAAATAGTACCAGTCTCGAAACAGGGGTTAATTTAAGCTCATGTGTCGAACAAACATGTTCCACTATGGTCATGGAATATAACTATCGACATCGCGAAAAATACTTTATGATTCCCAAGATCTTTTTATAACAATTGAATAAAAGAAAAAAAGTTTGGAACAAGTTAGTAATTTTTTGCTTGTTGCTGTTTAAAACATAAAATGCAAAGTTTAGCTATTTGAGAAAAGCTATTTTACATTTTAAATGAGTCTGCCGAACAGTTTAAAATATATTTCCGACACAGAAAAGATCGTCGATAACTGTTTTTTCTTTGGTGTTTTTTTTCTCTAATAGTTTTTTTTCTATTGAAAACAAAAACGTAAACAAAAAGTGTTTGTCCTATTAAGGAAAAATAACAGATTTCAAATAGTACCGAACGGCAAGTGAAGTTTCATGCTGAAAAAATAGCTTAAAAACACCCGTCCGCTGTATTCCCTAATTCTCTTTAAGGTAACACGATACCGAATGGCATATCTCCCGATTTTCAAACTTTTTGGCATACAAGTTCTTTGCACCGAGTTACATCGAAATATAAAATAAAAATTGGGGGTCACCATTTTTGTTTTCTTGGTATTTTCATTGGAAAACGTCGATTTGGGCGACACATTTACTTAAGTATATAGTGGAAATGCCTGTTTTTCGGCTAACCTTTTTAGATTTTCCAATGGATGGCTATGTTCTTATATACGGAGAACAACAAAAAACTAACATAATATTCAGAATTACAAACCGAATTCATACATGTATAGAAAATCATATGTCACCATCTTTGTTTTTGAGATAAATGGCTTCAAAATTGATTTATACCCTTAGAATTTGACCGAAAACGTGTGACGTTATTGAATACAGAATGTAACGTTATTCTCCTGAGAGATATGAGACATGGAAAACACAAAATGTGTCGGGATCTCAAGGGTGTTTATTTTATTTTCGTTTCCCCTGTCAGTTTTCCGTAAAGTTTCCTAGTGATATGAGATTCTACTGATATAATTTATTTCGTCCTGCAAATAGAAATTTCACTAACATGAATTTAACATTAATCTCGTCTAATTTTTACAGGTAACGAGCATAATACCTTCATATTTTTGTAAAATTCGAGTGAAAATAACATGTATTTATTTTACGTGTGATTCATTTGAATTACTGAGTTTTTAAATCCATTCTTTATGACAATGGTGGTGTCATTGCTTCATCCATGCAGAAAAATAGTACTTTAAAAAAATGATTCAACAGTCTGTCATTTGTGGAAAATTATTTTATAAAACAAATCTTGAGATCATAAAATTGAGATTGGAAATGGGGAATATGTCAAAGAGACAACAACCCGACAATAGAAAAAAAACAACAACAGAAGGTCACCAACAGGTCTTTAATGTATCGAGAAATTCCCACACCCGGAGGCGCTCTTCAGCTGGCCCCTAAACAAATATATACTAGTTCAGTGATAATGAACGCCATACTTATTTCCAATTTTACACAAGAAACTAAAATAAAATTATACAAGACTAACAAAGGCCAAAGGCTCTTGACTTGGGACAGGCGCAAAAATGCGGCGGGATTAAACATGTTTGTGAGATCTCAACTCTCCCCCTATACCTTTAGCCAATGTAGAGATCATATATGCATTCTTTATAAGTAAAACAAACTGAGAAACATAAAAGCTCAAGCTTGAAATTCCACATGTAGGAGATGTTAACCGGAGTCTGTCCTCTGCGGGCCTTTATAATTTATCAAAATGTCTAATCAAGAAACCTGTCATGAACAAAAAAATAAGAAAATCCAGACAATATGCGCACCTTTGAAAAACAGGTACACAATTTAAACCTGAAGCAAAATGACTATCAAGTGTGGGCTTGACGGTCGAATTTACACGGGTGAAACACTATGATGTTGCGTGCTCTATTAGTTTCAAGTGGCGATTTTGAATTGTAGGATTGATTGCTGGTAACTTAGGTCCAGTTGCAAAACATTTACGCATGTTCACGACGCAGTTGATAATAAATAATACATCCCGCACAGTCAAATGGACGCCTAACTTTGGAAACATTTTACTGCCGGTCGGAAGAAGACAAGTTACCAGATTTTTATCCCCATTCTCCATAGGCCTTGGGGTGTAAATTGTAGGATATAAACGAAATATAAAATTATGTGCAATATACATTTTCAGAATTATAAAAGGTTTTTGCATTCGCTACGAAACAAGTGGAAAGCTCGGCGAGTCTCGCTTTCCGTCGTGTTTCTAAAGCTCATGATAATACATTTTATACTAGTATTACAATATACATACATTCTTATGTTGTAATATTATACCATTATCCCAGGTTAGGGGGAGGGTTGGGATCCCGCTAACATGTTTAACCCCGCCACATTAGTTATGTTTGTGCCTGTCCCAAGTCAGGAGCCTGCAATTCAGTGGTTGCCCTTTGTTTATGTGTTACATATTTGTTGTTCGTTCATTTTTTACATAAATGAGTTCGTCAGTTTTATCGTTTAAATGGTTTTACATTGTCTTATCGGGTCCTTTTATAGCTGACTATACGGTACGGGCTTTGCTCATTGTTGAAGGCCGTACGGTGACCTATAGTTGTTGATGTTTGTGTCATTTTGTTCTTTTGTGGATAGTTGTCTCATTGGCAATCATACCATATCTTTTTTTTTTATATGTATATGATCTTTTTTTATATAGTATATTCATCCACAGAAAGAAATGCATACAGTTCTTTTTTACATGTATATAGATCTACTTGGAAGTTGCATGCTTGTACTAAAAACTCCTTTTTATACTGTGAAACTCCTCGGGCTTTTCCCGACGATAAGGCAACAACCATTTGATTTTCTGGATGGGGGGGGGGGGGGGGGGACTAGGGATTTTTTGGGGGAATAAGTTTGTTTCCAGTTTTGGAGAGAAAAAATAATTTGTTTTTCATGCTGAGAAAAAAAGAATTGTTTGTTTCACCCTCAGCTGCAACTATATGTAATACTGAAATTGAAAGAATTGAAAGAAAAAAATGGTTTTCGACTTGTCGCCGAAAAAATAGGTTGTCTTTCGCCGAAGTCAAAAAACTAAAGTTTTTCCAGAAAAAAAAAAACCATAGCCCCCCCCCCCCCCCCCCCCCCCCCCCCCCCCCCAATTCAAATGATTGCTGCCTAAGTATGTGAGCAATATGTCCCTCAGGGCCTAAACAGGCAACTATGTTAATTCTCTTTCAGTCGTTTTCTCTCCGAACTTGTACATGTACATTATTTCCACCTCAAATCACACAAAAAAAAAACACACACTACCACCAAATACCCATGCAAGCGTAATAAACACAAAAATGAAATCTTTTTTTTTTTTTTTTAAACGACAAATCTTTTATTGCACATTTCTTTGCTGTTTAACAAATTACTCGACTCACAGCATTCAACCGGGTATCCCTGTGAATTAGTTACTGTTTAACCAGGGAGATTATACAGTAAATTTATATTTATATGTATATATATATATATATTAATTATGATTAGTTATTATAAATAAAATACATTGATTTTAACAATTTGTCTAAGTTCTTAGTTATGTGGAGGTCATAATAATGTAACGTAAATACGGAAGTTGTACTATTCATTATCCGATGTTGGTTATAATTTAATCATTGACCCTTAACCTTGATCGGCATAATCTCGTGAAAATTGAGATGATCGAATGATTGAAGGATAACACGTGGAGTGATTTCATGAACAAAGGATCTAAATTTAGTATTTCTAAAGGTGAGTTTTGTTATATTCCCATTGACTTATGATAAATTGATCAAGAAGGATTTTTTTTCCTAAAATATTAGATATTTTCCAGTATTGCAGTAATTAGACAGTAGACAGTACGGGGTCAAACATCATGTCCTACAGGTAAACATTGACCATGCGTCACATTTAAACATCTTAAAATAATACATTTGTTTACATTTGAGTTTTTCTACATAATATATATAGTAATACAGAAGAATGATCATGCGCAATAATACATTATGGTTATTATATTTTTTTATAAACATCATTCAAAAATCTACTTGTTGTTTTATCAAGAAGTTTCATATTTTCATAATGTTGTTTAAATTCTGTTTTAAATATTCTATAGACATCAACATTGTTTTGTTTATACTCCGATGCATATGTAGATTTATGAATAGAGAATAATATTACAGTGAGAAATAGATTAATGTCATAATAATTTTTATCATATATTTTGTAGCCTAGTATTAGATTTTTGAAGGTGATTATGTGTGTTCCCATTTTTATTTTATCAAGGAGTATTTTGACCTTTTTCCAAAAGTTTTTAAAGTATTTGCATGAAATGAAAAAATGTTCATAGTTTTCTAATTGGTTGCAAATATGGCACTGGTCATCATTTTTCAGATGCCAGGTGTACAATAGTTGTTTACAAGGAAGTATATAATGAAGTAACTTCCATCTGAATATTTTTAGTTTGTTTACTTGTAAACTATTGAATATAAAGTTCAGCATTTTGTACAAATGGCTGGATGAATCTAATTTTAATTGTGTTTTCCATTTGAGAAAGCCAATTGGTGTTTTTTCCAGTATATAACATGAGCTAATACTTTTATAAATTTCTTTTGATGGAAGGTTTTCAATTCTGATCAATTTTGTATTATTTTGTGTTTTTAAGTATAGCCTTTTATCTGTTTTAACTTGAGTATTGCGCGAGTTATCTGATTTCATTATCATTTGCCATTTTTTTGGTATTGCAGCTCTTATTCTAGATAGTTCTGATATCCAGTTGGATTTGAGGGTCAATTTATCTAATACTGCCTTTTGTGATATATTTCCTGCTTCCTCTATTATATCATTAATAAATAGTATTCCCATTGGTTATCCAATGTGAGAATATTAAACATTTGTTTTTAAATTTTATATGTTTATTGCCCCATATGTATTGTTGTCTTATATTAATAAAATTTGTACTGTTGGTTTTTATTTCAGAGATATTTTTCATCTTAAACCAACTTTTGACTATTTCTAGATAGAAAAGAGGGATTGTTTTACTGAGTTTTGGGATTGCTTTTATGCTACCTGGATTCATGTTAAATAAAGAAAAGTTTTCTCCAAATTTATTGAAAAAGAAAAGGGGGATGACTTTCCATTTTGCAAATTGTGTTGATGTTAAACGTTTGACCCAGGATAATTGTATAGCTGATAAAAAATCATCAATGTTGATCATTTTAAGGCCTCCTTCCAAGTAATCTTTACATAGGGTGATTCTTTTAACTTTTTCTTTTTTATTACCCCAGATGAAGTTGTAAATCATTTTTTTTAAATTCATTTAAAAATTCTTTGGAAATGGTTGTTACTGATGCCAAGAAAGTTAAATTTGGTAAGATGAGAGATTTAATTACTGTTATTCTACCTATCATTGTGAGATTTCTTCTGTTCCAGCTATTGATTGTATCTTAAGACTTTCTTAGAATTTTTTCAGTATTTAATTTGTCACATTCATTTTTATTAAGTCCAAATTATACACCTAGGCTTTTAATAGGTTCTTTATTCCAGTTAATGTGTTCATATTTATCTTTACAGCTTTTAAGTCTGCCTAGCCATATTCCTTCTGTTTTTGATCGGTTGAGTTTAAGACCTGAGAGCATTCCAAATATTTCAATAATATTCAGAGCATAGCTAATTTCTTGCTTGCATTTAAAAAAAAGAGTTGTGTCATCGGCTAATTGTGAGATTTTCAGACTATGTGTTTTGGAATCTAATTTTATTTGAAATCCCTTAATACCAGTATCTTGTCTTATTCTGCATGCAAGAATTTCTACTGCTATTGTGAAAATTAGAGAGCTGCACGGACAGCCTTGACGTATCCCGCGAGATACATTGTAAGTTTCTGAAATCCACCCATTATTTAGCATGCAGCCTTTAATATTCTTATATAATGTTTTAACCCATTTAATAAAAGAGTTTGGTAGACCAAATTTTATAAGGGCTTCATACATAAAGTCCTATTCTAGCGAATCAAAAGCTTTTGAAAAATCAATAAAGAGTAATGCACCATCTATGTTAAAAGTTTCAGCATAGTCTATAATGTCTTGGATTTGGCGTATATTAAAACCAATATATCTATTTTTGATATACCCATTTTGATCTCCATGAATTATTTTCAGCAGTATTGGTTTTAAGCGCTGGGCTATAGCATATGCAATGAGTTAAGTGTCTACATTTAATAGCGTAATTGGTCTATAATTATCCAGTGACAAAGGGTCTTTTTTTTTTTGTAAATTAAAGAGATGATACCTATCGTGTGTATAGTTGTTAGTTCGCCGTCATCATAGCATTTATTTAAAACTTCTACTGTAAATTCTTTTAAATTACTCCAAAAAGTGCGATACAATTCAACGCTTAACCCATCTATTCCTGAAGATTTATTTAATTTCATGTTGAATATTGCTTTAGTGCATTCTTCTATAGTTAAGGCCCCCCCCCCCCCCCCCCAAGGAATCACTTTCTTTTTCTGATAGTTTGTGATCAATGTTGGTTTCATTTATATAATTTTTTATATCATTTAAGTTTGGAGAAGTGCTTTTATATAAGTTTTCATAGTATGATCGTTCTATATTTAGGATTTCTGCAGAATCTGTTACTATTTTCCCTTGATTATTTTTTAGCGCTGTAATGCTCTTTTTTGTTTGTCTTGATTTTTCAAGGCCAAGGAAATATTCAGTATTTTTCTCTCCTTCTTCTAGCCATTGTACTCTAGATCTTATTTGTGCACCTTTTACTTTATTTAAATAGAGGTGTTCAAGTTCATTTTCAATTTTTTTAATTTCTTTTTTTATAATTTGGCTTGCATTTGTTTTCTCATTTAGTTTTCTTAATTTTATTTCTAAATTTTTTATATCATTTTTATTTTCAGATGATCTTTGTTTGCAGTAAGTAAGAGTTGCGGCTCTTACCTCTGATTTAAACATATCCCAGAGTGTTTTTAAATTTTTGGTGAGTATTTGTACTTTATAATTTTTGATTAAATCATTTATGAGGTCAATATATTTTTGCTCTTTAAGTATACTATTGTTCATTTTAAAGAAAGCCCTGCCTCTTTCTTCTGAATTTTGTCTAACTTGTAAAGAAATGGCTTGGTGATCAGTGTATGAGATCATTGCAGGTCTATTATCTGCTTTTATAACATGCGGTCTTATATCAGGACTAACCAAGAAGAAGTCAATTATGCTCGCTATGTTTGTTTCATTTTTCCTTCTCCATGTGAATTGACTAGTATTTGGATTAAGTTCTCTCCATATATCTGTTAAATTATTTTTCTTTATTACTTTTTTTAAGCTATTTACTGGTTTGTAGTTTCTTGGGATGATATTAGTTTTTCTATCATTAATTGAGAGAGTTTCGTTCATATCACCTCCTCATATAAGGATACCCAAACGATTGTTTTCAATTATATTTTGAACCTTTTTGAAAAATTTGTTTCTATTTTTGTGTAGATTTGGAGCATAAACATTTATTAGAGTAAAAATATTGTCATTTATTTCTATGTTTATCAAAATTATTCTACCTTCATTATCTTTTATTTCGTTTATTGTTTTACATTTTAAATTGTTTTTGACAAAGATTGAAACACCTCTTGATTGTGTGTTACCATAACTATGAAACATTTTGCCATCAAACTCTTTATTTATTGTTTGTTCAATATTTTCTATAAAATGTGACTCTTGAATGAAAAGAATGTTACATTTTTGATTTTTTGTCTATAGTTGTAATCTTTCTCTTTTGCTTTTTTGGCCTAAACCTTGACAGTTTAGTGATATTATATGAAGATTTTTACCCATTGTTTAATTTAGAGTTTATATGTGTAGTTGATATCAAAACTACATTTACAAGGAGACATATTTGTTTCACATCATATTCACAAAGTACTTTCATTAAATGTTGGGTTTTAAAGTTACACAGTATACTATAAAAACATTGGTACATGTACATGATTATTTGTGATTTAAATATATACAGTACTGGTAAACAAAATATGTGCACATACTTCAAATTGTTCATGGAAGAAAATGAGACATAACAACACAAATATATATAAGCATTCATACATGTATTTAAACACATATTTTCATTTAATTGTCCCCATACATTAGATTTAAGTATTGCTTTTTTGCCATAATTTGAGACTATAAATATATAATAAAAAAAAACAGATATATTTTTTTTTGTATCATGTATAATAATTTCATTGTTATTTATTTGTAGGTTTGTTATTTTAACAGTATAATGAGATTGTAGGACTATGTACATGATGTAGGCGTTTACCATGTTTACAGTATTTACGGAGACAATTGGAGTAGTTATTGTTTGCAGAACATACAGAATTAGTACTTGCATTTTTTTTACAGAGGAACATGTTAGATGGTGATACATGTATTTGACTTGCGATGGATTGACCAAAGATTTTTATATTGTGGATTAAATTGGGCATTTGAAATATTTCTAATGTGTGGATTACAAGTGATATCCAAATGTTGTTTACATGATGTAAAATATGACTATGAATATGTTCTACTATTATAAGGATTAAAATGGACGGATAATTTGTTATAAAGCAAGGATGTATCATTGAGAAGTTGTTGCGGATAGTTAGCGAGATAAACAGAAAAATTGAATTCAGATATATGTGGATTAATGAAATGATATCTATCAGGGATAGCTTCTTTATAAACTTTAAATTTGTTGGATCTATTTTATTTTTATTTCTAACAGCTATTCTATTTTCTATAAACAGTTCAAAAATATATTTATTTAATATGTTTATTGTATTTTGATTCTGTATTATTAGCGTCTTAATAAATTTGATTATCGATACAATTTTTCGTATGTATTTTTCATAAACAGGGAAGGCTGTTTTAGTGATTGTTTTATCACAGCTTGACTTGTTCTCATCTCTTGTTTGTTGGATCGCATATTGAGAGCAGAAACATTTATTCATTGGTTTGAGGAATGGGGTTATTTGAAAATCGTTCTTTTCCATAATAAACAATATTATACACAGTTCATTACATATATATACATTTTCATTCACATGATTAATATTTATTTTATTACTAATTTCAAGGTATATATAATCTAGAATTATATCACACTTTGACTTTTTTTTGTGTATTTTTTTTTGGCATAAAAAGAAAAATAGACAAACAAGTAAAAAATATAATACAATATTTACAATTATTCATGGTTGTGTTTTAATTTGTAATTGTTAGGAGTTTTCAGATGTCCTTGGTTTTGTTGAGCCAATATCTCGGTCATGCAAAGTGTCGGTTGGTGTTGTTGCAGATCGTTTTGCTGTTTTTTGCTGTGGGGTTGTTCCAAGATATTTGTCCAGCGGACCGTGAGTTGTTTCCTGGGATTTGGATACTTTTTTCTTTTTTTTTTTTTTTTTTGATTTTGTTCAGGAGACTGTTCTATTGGTGCCTCCGACTCTGATTTAGATATGTTTTGTGTTGGTACATCTACCTTACTGGTATCTTTGGTAAGTTCGGTAATATTACTGGTTTCTTTATTCTGTGGAGTATCATCAGTATGTGAGAGATTTTCAGTCGATTGAGATGTAACAATCTCCTCATCTTTCTCCAATTCATTTTCACTTCCTTCATCTGACTCTTCTGTTGAATCCTCTGAGGCAATTTGACTGTTTTTATCAAATTCAGAAATGCAGTTCTTTGAGATATGTCCGTTTTCACCACATGTCTTGCATTTCCAATCATTGCTACAGTTTGTTTTTTTGTGACCTTTTTGCCAGCATTTGGAGCATTCAATGTCTGTGTTGTTCTCATTTATTTGTCCTTTATAAAATATTAGGCCACGGTACTTGCCAATTTTTACGTTTCTTGGAATTGTGTGTGGAAAGGGTTCGCAATGAAAAATTCTGTCACCTGTTTGACAGTTTGTCATTAACCCATCGATCCTTAATCTTTCTCTGTGATAATTGAAGATGTTGAGGTGCCAATTTTGCAGGTATCTTAACAATTGGCCATCATCGGCGGACAGTGGTATATTTTTCATCCTTATTCTCACAGTAGTTGGACTCTCTTTTTCTACATATCTTGGGTTTCTAGGGTATACTTCAATGCGTTTTTTCCTTACTGTAATTGAATTAACCACAAGTGTATTCCTGTTTTCCTCATTGTCTGGGTAGATGCGCCAGACGCCTCCAATTACCCTCTGAAGCCCGTTTAGATGGCTAGCTGGTATTGTGAGGTCAATACATCTAAACAGTTCTGTGTGTGTTAGGTAGTTGTTTTTATCGGGTTTTGAGCTACCAAAAATGTCTGATTCATGAATAAATACAGGCTTGATGTTGAAATATTCAGCGTTAGGTTCTGCATTATCTTTGGAAAAGTTGTTGTTGTTTTGTTTCAGTGCCGAGAAATAGGAGCCGGCCATCATTGTCCGGATTTTCACTGTTTTGATTACTCATATTGCAAAGTATAAAACTTCTGTATTTTGTTCTCTAAAGATTATCTGACAGTTTCTAGATGTTAATTAACGTTTTGATTATTATTTAAATGGTGGGAGTGACGTTCACACTTGTACATAACTATAAATTGTTGTATTATTCCGGGAGCTCTGGAAAACCGTGGTTAGCCATTCAAACCGGAATACGTGAATCGGATTTCAAGATCTATCTATTTCAGTCTTTTTTTTCGCTTGAATAATAATTAGTCAGTCGTTTGATGGTAAATTTGGAGAGGACAAAAATTGTAACGAAACCAGTCTGACTATAGCCAGTCCCGACTATAGGCGCAAGTTGCAACTTTGTGATGGCTTTAATCAGACTGTCACGGGACGTGCTTTTTCATTTTATTTTTGCCGAATCAAGTTCCCATGTATTTTTCAGCCTACGTTAACTTTTCCAGGATTCATTCCGATGTTGCTGTCTATCCCGTGTAGACTTGGTCTATAGGATAACAATTCTAGCACTTTATTTTCAAAATGTCTCCGAAACTGTATCGGATTTGCTCTGTACAGAACAATTAATTTCAGACAATTTTTATACTGAAACATGGAGAAAGATATTCGTCAAAATAACCAAATAAATCACTTTCTGAACATTCCATACAAACAAACTATTTTTGTATGAGTTGCAAAGTCTGCATTATCGCCTAATTCGATCCGTATTCTCATCCAGATAAATTTCCTTTTTCCATTTTGCCCGAGCGGTGTTTTTGACAAATATTTTAACACGAATGAATAAATGTACCGATGTAGATAAATCGTTCAGATGCTTTAATTTTAAAGAAACAGAATATTTAAAAGTAAAGTAATACATTTTTAAAGATAAACAATGAGGAGCAATAATAAAAAAAGTTATTAACATTTTCTTCATCGGTCAGGCCATAAGTCTGGGCAGAGTCGATGTTGACAAGGTCAAGTTTTCTAACTCTTTAATTATTATTCATTAAATGCTCCGTTTCTTATATCTCTATATTTAATGTCAGAATCTTCCTTGACATCAAATTTGAAGTCGGTCAGGACATTAGTCACGGGAAAGATGTAGATGGTCAGGTCAAGTTTTCTTTTTTTTTCTTGTATTATTATTAAATGTTTTAATCTGCCATGGTATTGAGTTTGAGGTCTAGCCAGTCAATAATAAAAAAAATCCCTGGTTCATAGCTGTCAGGACATAAGAAGTTTAAAAGTCAATTTGGTCAGGTCAAGTTTTCTAACTCTTATAAATATGTTTTTCATTTTTTTCTTTTTATTTATTAAATATAAGTTCTCATCTAGCTTGATTCCAAATTTCAAGTTAATCCTTCCAATAATAAAAAAAAAAGTATTTAGCATTTCTGTCAGCAGGACATTGTCAGGTTGTCAGGACATTAGTCAAACTCCGTACAGTTATCGATTCCGTTCCGGAACTATTTACTCCATCAAGTATCCAGCAAAAGTTACCATTAAAAATGTCACATAAATACCCAATATTTTTTTTATCACTTTGTGATTGCTAAACCTGATCCATTGGCTTGAATATGTGAACGTTATTCGATAATAACGTCAGGAACGATAACTCGTGGCGTAAAGTCATTCGGTATCGTGTTACCTTAAAACAATATAAAGAGAGAAAGTATGTACATGATGTATTAGCATAAACATGCTTCCATGCTCCATGGTTTATTGCACCTTTCTTTAGCTGACACAAAGTATTCCAATTTTTCAACTGCAACGACAACTGCGATATTTTGTGTGTTTCATGTTAAATTTATTTCTAAAGTAATGTTAATTCATTCTATCATACTTTGTACATTTGCAGAATTTTCAACCTTGGATAACACTGTTGTTTTGGATCAACGGTTTACATTTACACCTTCAGAAAGCCCAAGAATAAAATGCTACATGTTAGTGTAATTGAAATCCTAATCGTAGGTGTAACAGAGTTTCCACAGATGTCTTTAAACACTAATAGCTAGATAACAGGAATTATAATATACTTAGACCTTATAACATATGATTCTAACTGTATGATAATAACAGCAAATTAACGTAAACTCCATATTTTTCGAAATGGTGCTTAGTGGGCCGATATGAAAAGTTGATAACATGCTCCGATTGTTATAACTCCCTTTCCGTAACGTTATCGCATGGCATTCCGGTGATACTCGGCGAATTCCGTAAAAACACACCTCAATGCTACCTTTTCAGTGAAAAAAGTTACAAAGTAGTGTGTAAAACAATTATTTGGATACTGGAAAGTATAGTGTGTAAAATAATGAAAAAAAAGATAAAAAAAAAGATAAATGGATTTTTTTAAATTTTCAAACATAATTTAGAAATTTACTATAAAATAGATGACTATTCCAAACAGTGTTCTTTATGTAAATTGATGAATTTTTTTTTTTGTCGATTCGTCTATATTAGAATATTTTTTATTCTCTGTTGAGGTATAAAATAGAAAGATTTCATATCGAATGTACTAAATATGGGGTCCGACTTTCGTGAACTTTTCAATCTTTGAACTCCTTTTTTGGAACCGCGTACAAGGATCAATATATGAATCATCTGTTATTTTTTCTCCATTGTTGAAGCATGTGATGAAAAGTTCAAAACATGTAATTTTTCATATCTCATGTGTAATCAGCCCTCAGTCAATATCAGCCCTCGAGCTATGCGGCTCTTGGCCTGATATTGAACCTAGGGCTGATAACACATGCGTTATGAAAAATGGCATGTAATTATCTGATAACATGAATAAATATTTACATTCTAAACTTATGACGAAAGAACCCGACATTGCAATGGCCTAAAAAGAGCGAAAAGATGAACGGTTTCACAAAATCTGGAAAACTAAAACCTGAGAATCACTTAACCAAAGCAATGTAAATAAGCTCGTCATTGATACCAGGATTATAATTTTGTATTTAAGCTAGACGCGCGTTTCGTGTTTAAAAGACTTATCAGTGACGCTCGAATCAGAATGATAAAAGGGCCAAATAAAATACAAAGTTGAATGATCTCTAAAATATCCCGAAAGATATAAAGATCGTTTTCTAAATTTTGACATGGATCGAATAACTCATGTTAGATAACGTTGAACGAAAAATGCTAATATTACCTGTTTTTGTAGCTTTGAATACAAGAGCATTATTATATTTTCGACATATACTTCTTATGTTTTCTACTTTTGAATCCACACATATCAGTACCTTCTTCAGTTGTATTGCCATCGGTATCGTGCATATCATGGCGGTCCTTATTTATCATACATGAGTAGTTGATCATTTATGTAACAGTCTAATCTATATAAAATATGATAAACGAAAAACACTGAAGAACCACATCAACAAATGGAAACCACCGAACAACATTATACTGACTTTGGACAGGTGCAAACAAATGCAGCGGGTTTAAACTTTGCTATAGGTAAAATTCATCACCCTTAATTAGGACAATAGTGTATAATCACAACAAAGAAAGACGCACTATGGAATATTTTATTGTTTGGCGTTTTAACTATCTTGATCTGAGCATCACTGATGAGTCTTATGTAGACGTAACGCGCGTCTGACGTATACAATTATAATCCTGGTATTTTTGATAAGTTATTGAAATGGCCTAATTCTATGAAAATACATATTATCACAAGTGACCTTGAATTGCACGAACACATATGATATATGTCAAAATGTAAACACAAACCCAATAGAAGGGTTATATGTAAAACAATGTAAGAGAGGCAAATAAAACGTTGAACAACATACCATCAAAAATAATTTTGTTTGATGACGATCAGGTTTGATTTTTTGTGGTCTGTGGCATATAAATTAAAAATAATTAATTCGAAAAAACAAATTCAGATACCAAATATTTCTCTTAAAGATGACATAAGAAATCAATCATAATGTATTACAGCATTACTGACCTTAAATCTCTATTGTCTGATACATCTTGTATGCGTTACGTCAAAATGTTACTCTTGGCCGTACCACATTTTTTTATGATTAAGAAGCATTCAAACAGGATCTATACAATTAAGACCTAATTTTTTTTATTATGATATTTATTTATATATGGTGTTGTCATTGTTTAATAAACATGATAAGAATTTTTATTAAAGCATTGAATTTCAGTGTAGCTTGAACTGGAAAGTGTAAACAATTTGAAATCAGAACTACTTACCCTCCTAAAACATCTTAAGTGTCACTCTCAAACAAAAGAAACAACAAAGAAACCGATTTATTTATTTCTTATATTTTATCATTAGATAATCATGATATACATAAACATGTTGACTTGAATGAATATACAATTGTCTGCATATCATGTTTATAGGAATGTCGCCATCTTTGGTGATTTTTTTCGTTGCAGCTTCAATATAATACATATTTAGTTGTTTCCAATCCATTTTTTTTTAGATCCTTATGTGTATCATGTAGACGTATTCCTCTGTAATGTATAATATTAAAGTAATATCATGAAACAATATTATAAAAACAGCAGTAGTCGCAAGAACACACAACTTTTACTATGCAAAGCTTGTTTCTTTATCGGTGACCATTTATTATTGTATTATTTGGTCTGTTGAAGAAAGTTGTCTCATTGGCAATGATACCACATCTTTTTTTATCTATAAGATTCCGTACACATTAATTCTGCAATATGATATTCCTATCTATACATATTCCAGTTATTATAGATTATATACCTATATGGAGTTATTTTCTTTCAGAACGACAGGTCATTCTTTTTCAGAATCAACGCGGACGATACCATGTTTCAATGATATATGCTCCAAGGCATAAAATGACCTGTGTCATTATTTTCCTTGATAAACATGCAATCTGTGATTAACTTCGAAACTTTATTCGTTAAACAGTTTTTTGTTGCCGATTTGGAAATTTATTTTTCAAGGTTAAATCGATGATAGGTGTAAATGAAACCACATTGTAGTCCCGCATTTTAATCTAAGAAACAAATAACGTGAATTTTGTTAATTCATCGCTACACTAAAGAACTATTATCATATATGTCAGATGTTTTTAATGTGGACTTTCATAAGATAAATATTTAAAAACTATTCATAAAATAAAATTTAACATATTCGTGTGTAAGATTTTGTAAATCTTATTGAGTCAAACTGAATAGGTTGATTGCTTTTTGGTTGCTTGCTTAACGTACAGTTGCAAATATTTCATGCATGTTCAGAACGAAACAAACTGAATATGAAATCATACTGTATCCTATATTCGTCTTCGTGTCAGTTCTTAACTTTTTAAAATTTATGTATACCTTTTACTCAACTAATACGATAATCTTATATTCTATTGAATAACAATAACTTAACTCACGAAAGGGTCGGGTGCGGATGGTATATAATGATATCCTGATTATCTTTTAATGAAATTTATTGCTATGCAAAAGACAAGCTTTCTGCATTTTTCATTCGATTCAAGTAAAATTGTTAAAAAATTACTTTTCCGCGATAGAAATATCATAACAAATAGAAAAAAAGCATACCCCTCCCCCTTTTGCATAAGCTACGTGGTACAATTAATAACTTACAATGTGTCTTGTATTTATCATACACCGTTATCGGATGGTAACAATACATTTGTGTCTTACTAATGCAGTTACAATTATATTTTTATTGTGTATGGATAATAATTTTGAAAAGGTTTATATTTAAATTATTTAGTGAGTTTTATTACACTTTCTAAATGAGCGCAGGGCGTATTAAAACCTGAACGCATTAGAAAGGAATATCCCACCTTTGTGTTGTCAGTAAAATAGGATACTAAATTTTACAAAGCTTTATAAAATTAAAATTTTTTGACGGTATATAAGTCAGATAATTCAATACAATTGTTAAATTATGATAATCAATTCAAGATTGCAGGTCAATAACTAATGTCATTAACACAACTGTACACTATCTTAAATGTTCAAATGATATTCAGGTTATAATTCAGGTTTAATATTTCACAATTTATCATCTAAATACACATTATACATAGATAACCGTAATTGATTCAAATATAGAACACGTTATCATTGGTTATATACCTTACCTGTGCATTACACATTGAAGACGATAAGCGACAAAATGGCACAGGCAGCCTCTAAAACATGTGAGATATGTATAAGTGCTCCAGGATCCCAATACTGTTTGGAGTGTGAACAAAACTTTTGTGAAAATTGTAAAACTTTTCATAGTAGGCAGAAGATATCAAAAACTCACCAGTTCCAGTCTTCCTCTGATGTAATCCCGGAGGGTAAATCGAAATGTAAGGACCACAATGAAGACTTCAGTTTTGTATGCAAAACATGTGACGTAGTAGTGTGCAGTAGTTGTGTGACTGGCAGTCACACAGGGCATGCTTTTTCCAAGCTTCTGGACAGCATTAAACAGTTAAAGGAGAAGAACACAACATACCTACGTATAAGAGTACAACAGTCAACACAAAACATGAAGCAGATAGAAAAAGGTATAAAGGAATTTGATGTCAAGGTGGAAGGAGTAGTCAAAGCTATTACAAAAGAAGGTACACAACTCAAGGCTATGGTTGATAAGTGTGTTGCAGAGATGATTTCATCGGTCAATGATCAATCTAGGAGAGAAAAGGACAAATTGACACAGATCATGGCAGATACTAAAATGGATTTGAAGGCAGGAAGCAATTTAGACAAGCAGATTGATGAACTCAACAAGATCAGAAACGATGGTAATTTGTTACAGTCTTTACAGAAGCTTACAGATGACATTGCAAAGCTGACGATAAAGCCTATTCCCGAGTTTCCGAACATAAGGTATACTGCGAAGTCCGCAACAGATAACGACGTTAAACAACTGTTTGGTAACTACATACTCAGGTAATTCTAATAAAAATGACTGAGCATTTTGTTGGCGTAATACATGCTTTAATATAACCATAGTATCTTAATGAGACACGTTTTTTTTGCGAAATAAAAATTATGTTGTATTCTGAAATATAAACTTATGTCTTGAAATAATATGACAGACGAAGGAGCGATAATTCATGAAATACAAATATGCGTTCATATACATCTATTGTTTAATATTATGGATTCAACATGTGCTCCAGTAGATAAATGCAGGATCTATGGCATTTTACCTTTGAAGTTGTATTGATACATGTACGTTTACCTATCTCGACAATACGTAAACATATGTAGAAATGCAAAAATAAAATTGAGAATAGAAATGGGGAATGTGTCAAAGAGACAACAACCCGACAATAGAACAAACAACAGCAGAAGGTCACCAACAGGTCTTCAATGTAGCGAATGCTTGCTTCCAAACTAGTACAGATATAACTGTTTTTCTCGTTATTTAAATATGTTATTCTAATTGCATGCATTTTATGTAATATTATAAAAGAAATAAAGACAAAAGAAGTATACCGCTTTACAGTAGTAATATATCGATTAAACTGAGGAAAAAATCCGAACAAAACTGAGGGAAACACACATTAACTACAAGTGGAAAGCAACATAACAACATTAACGCTATACTGCTACAAAAACAAACGCCAACATACAAAGAAAATTACTATTTGTTCACAACTGTCATACTCCTGACACTTGACAGAATATTTCATGAAAAAAAAATATAAAAAAATTCTGTTTATCTTTTATCAGTGAAATGCGTACACAACAAATCAGGAACAAAGAAAGAGAATTGCCTTCATCCAAGAGGTAGGGAAATATTTGTGTATATTAAACAGTTTTAAAGTTACATATTTGGCAATATAAACTTGTTATCAAATCTGTGAGTGAATTACACATTATTTTCTTGCATACCTCGCCATTTGACGTTTCAACGGTTCTGATTAAGTTTGGTTTATATATATTATGTACACCAGTTTACCGTTTAATTTTATTTTCGATAAATCAATTAAAATGTCTCTCTACTTTTTTCCACTACGCACGTTAGAAAACACTGTATTGGACCCGATTGCATTTAAGTAGATAAATCTTCTTATGATATGCAAACACATACTAGTAGCATGCATTATGTTCAATAGAGTTTAGATTTTGTTGCATTAAGTTTTTGTAAATATACTGATCGTTAAAATGTGTCTGATTGTCTAGTTGAAATAAATAAAATCTCTGTATACTTATATAATATAACCAAATATAAAAGACATTCATCAAAGTTATTTGGACTTTTGAGGCACGTTGTACATATTGAATTAGTACAAGAAGTTTCAATTGTATTGTATACTTGAGAACTATCAGTCATTACAAAATGATTGGAGTAATCGTATATAGTTCTTCAACAAGTTAAAACAAGATTATGTTTTAATAAATAGTTCGTCTTTTCATTCAGTTTTTTATTGTCTGTAGGAAAGAAAGGCAAAGAGAATGAAAAGTATATGCAAATCAGGATTAATTCTACATGGATTCGGAATATAAAAAAGAATGACGTTAATGTATTGTGTCCTTGTATTTTTTTGCACTGTTTATGTATGTATCAGTTAGTAATAGCTTGTTGGATTTCAATATCATCTTCAAATAGAGTAAATTTTAAGTCAATCAATTGTATTGCTCATTATAGTGAATACAAACAGGATGTGAAGCAAAAGGAGCAGGGAAAATACCTGTATAGATGTGACAAGTGTAGGTAAGTTCATTATAATTATTTTTATGCACATGACACAAAGTTGTACATCTATATCATTTGGCGTATCAAATGTATGATTTTCAAGTGTCAATGACGTGCCTAATAAATGTTGGTTTTTTTTTTTCTCGAAAAATGCAACTGCTGTCATTTGTAATTGGCTTACGCCACACAGATGTTTGCACTGTTTAAGAAATCAATAAGAAACATTGATGAACAAACCAATAAGAGTGATATAGAACAGCATTATATCTGTTAACTTGTAAATAATTTACACAAATGAATGAAGGTAATGAGCAACATAGCTTCGCCTGAGTCAACAGTAATGTTAATGAATGTATAATAATGATAATAGACGGCATATTTTGATACTCATATTTAATCACTCATAGGACGCATTTGTTGGTTTAATACGTAATCCTTCACGGGTACTGTGCATGATTGTCATAATATGGAGAATTTCATTTTCAATCGGTTGAGTTGTAGTCTAGGGAGTTAGTATGCATGTCAGTAACTGCTATTAGTCTTTGTTGATATATGTATCATTGCCATTTTGCATAGATTTTTGTAGTTACCTATTCTGACATCAGACTTAAGCGCGCGAGGTTTGGCTAGATATAAAACCGGATTCAACACACCAATTGTTTTAAAAAATGTCCTGTTCCAAGTCAGGAATATTGAAATTGTTTTCAGATAGTTCAGTTCTATGTATGTTGCATTGACCTTTGTTTTTATTTCGCTTTAGTGTTTCTGTTGTTCAATTGTGACTTCTTATAATTGGTGTGTTTCTCTCAATTTTAAATTATAACCGGGATTTGTTTTCTCTCAAAATATTTATGACGTTGAACTGCGATTGTCTACTGTTGCCGTTATTGGTACTGTGTGGATAACTGTGTGTTTGTTTTGTCGACATTGAACAGACGTTTGCACCTGTCCAAATTCAGGAGCCTATGAGCCTTTGTTAATCTTTTTCAAATGTAATTTCAGTTAATTTATGTGTTTTTGGAGTTGGGTATGACGTCAATGGAAATTAGTTAATACATTTTTTTTGTAAAGAGTCCAGTTGAAGCCCGCGCAGAATTATCTCGTTGTGTTTATGACCCATAGGTTGCCTTACATTTTCTCTGCTTTTTGTCGGGTTGTTGTTTTTTTGACATATTTATACTTCCGTTCTCAATTTTACCTGGTAGTCAATCTTAGAAGGAGACACATATGATGTGAGGGCAAATGTCGAAAGGTCAAACAATACAATACTCATTTGTACAATATTGCAATTTTGTTTGGATGAATTTCCAGAGGAAAATTGAACAGCTTAGCAAAATTCCTCAATAATAAACGACAAAGAATATTTGCACATTGAAATGTATTACAAACTACACTACATTTGCCTTTTTTGTCGGCTATGTTTTAGATATTTAAACATTGTTAAAACGCTGAAACGGCATAATGTAGATGACGTTAAGCTCTAAACGCAGCACAAATTTGTGAATTTAGACGATTTACGTTGGCATTAAATTTAAGACCCTTTAGAATGTGTAACTGATACCATTGATCTGTTTCATCTTTCAGAAATGAAGTGATATCTTATTTGTAAGTATTGTCTTTGTAATTGACAAATATTAAAAATTCGCAATTCGTCAAATTGTTCCAAAAATAAGCTTACAATAGATTGTGACTTGAGCAACACGACGAATGCTAGGTCTAAATGTTCTTTTTTTTTATTAAACGTGTTGGTTGGCCTTTTTTAGTTTTTCTTTGCTATGGTGTTAAAAGTCTTTGCTGATTTTTATGATTTACGAATGCCCTTTGTATTTGGTTTAAGAAAATAAACATTTAACCTCTATTATCGGAAATTTGTACATTTTTCCTTTGATGTGTACTCGCTGATAATTTATAAGGGATGACTGTGACCCGTGTCGTCTTCCCCTAAATTTGCTTCTGGAATTAAAGGTAACCACAGGGCCTTAAAACTCCCAAGTTTCATATTTCTGGTCCATGTTGATAGATAAATAAACATGACTTTGAAAAAGCAACAGATAAAAGCTAAAAGTTTAGTGACGTCTATTAAAATGTTTGAAATATTTATGAAGTCGACAGGAAATGAGCTTGTTCAGATAATTTACTAGTCCAAATAATTATGACGTCTGGCAAGACTATTTTAATTTTTTGTAGAAAGACGTCCAGAAAAAGAATAAAATAGCCTTGCCAGACGTCATAATTATTTGGACTACTAATTTACAGTCAGCTTTTATTGCCTCGAGGAAGGGAAAAGGGGGGGCTCCTGTATTAAATGTCTCCTCACAGTGCGTTCTTAAAATTATTTGAAATCAATGTGATCGTTTTTATGATGAACACTGAGCGAATAATGACAAAATTATGTAATTTTATCCACTAAACTAAGCTAGCAAAATATAATTAAAACTTGTCGTTGAACTCAAAATGATGACCGATGAAAAATCTGCTGATTCAAATCGTATCATTCTTATTTCTGACTAACACTATGATGATGCTTTGTGAAAAATAAAAGAAACTTGACTTACCGGTATGCTACCATTATATTTGCCATTGTTAGTGTCATGTCCAAGCAGAAGAATAATGAAACACATGCAATACTTCCTTTTAAATACTTTGTTGTCCAAGAGAACGCCATGTTTACTGCACTGTGACAAAATCTCAAATGACGTAATGCAGCCTGTGACGTCAAATGTGATTTGCCGTGATTCGACGCGAAAAAGAAGTTCGTTTGTTATTTTCTCTATTATTGTAGTGATTCTTATTTTTTTTAAATTACCAATGAACAGCATAAAGGACTTTTTGTTTTTGATACTGAATTTATCACAGAAAATATCAGGCTCGCCCTTCGGGCTCACTTGTTATTTTACTGTGATAAAGTCATAACAGTATCAAAAACAAAAAGTCCTTTATTCTATATTTATACTGTAATAGAAAACAGGTCTCATTTTAAGCCATTACATCATATGCTACTGTAATACGGTTAATGGGTTAAACTAGTTATAAAGCAAAGTTAAATCCATCATTTTCTAAATCAGGGAATTCATGTACCAAAAAGGTGTGAAAGATACCTGAGTGGCAGTCAAACTTGTATATCGAAAATAAACTGAAAACCACATGGCTAAAAAAATGTAAAAAGAACAAGAACAACAAAAAACAATCATTTGTTTTTAATAGAGAGATACAAAGAAACACAAATTAAACAAAATAATCATGTTGATGTATTAATGTCGTGAGGTGAATTGCACATATAAATACTAGGTTTTACATATTAAATATTCATGAATAAAAATATTATTGATAATGTTGTCTCGTTGATAAAAACTATACTGCGACGTTTAGGTTATTTCATTTGGTTAAATAAAAATCTAGTTAGGTAAATCAAAGGTTGCTCGGACAAAACACTAAGTAAAAATATAGAAGTGTCATTTCGATTGTTTGCTCATATGTCACATTCATATGTATACATAAAATTGAAAATGGAAATGTGGAATTTTGTACAGGTTATAACTTTCTACAATTCAAAAATACAGGTTTATAGTATGTACAAAATTGCCTCGTACATGTTGTAACCTGTACAAAATATTGCTGAACAATGGTTCAAACATGTGTTTAGATTTTTGATTTTTTTTATGGACCCAGTTTTCAAGTTGGTCCAAATTGGGGTCAAAATCAATCTAGTTTGATTCCAACAAAAAATGAATATATCTGGTTCATTGATATGCTATATCTAACAATGTAATTCTATTTTTTTATATTTGTGCCCTGTAATAAAATTGGTCCACACTGAGGTCAAAAGGGTCTAAAATTAAAATTTGTTTATTGGGGTTGTTTGATATGCTGAACCTAACCGTGTTTTAGATTTTTTAAGGGCCAAATTTCCAATTGTTCTGCATTAAAGTCGAAAGGATCGCAAATTTAACTTCGTTTGATTTTGGGGGTTATTTGACTGATGAGTCTTTTTTAGACGAAACGCGCGTTTGGCGTATATCCAAATTCAGTCCTGGAATCTATAATGAGTTTATTTACTACCACTGGGTCGATGTCTTTGCTGGGGGAGATTTATTTTCCCGAGGGTATCACAAGCCCAGTAGTCAGCACTTTTGTTTTGTGCTGACATGCATTAGCATTGATATGGTTATATTAAAAAATTAACCGTTCACAAAATTTTGACTTTTTGAAATACTTAGGGTTTTCTACCATAGGCATAGATTACCTTAGCTGTATTGGGCAAGACTTTTTGGAATTCTGGTCCTCAATGCTCTCCAACTTCGTACTTTATTTGGCCGTTTCAACTGTTTTTGGATTCGAGCGTCACTGATGAATCTTTTGTAGACAAAACGCGCGTCTGGCGTATATACAATTTTATCATAATTATCTATTTGCTTTTTTCAGCGAGTAAGTGTCAAGTAGAAAACAGATAAGTATAGCGTATAATTATATATGTAGGTCATTATATAAAGATATTTGTACCAATTAGTTAAGCAAAATAACTATGAGGCAAGATGAGAAAACAACATGTAACTCATAGTTATGACTTTACTGGTAAATTATCTGACAGAACACTCAATAGTCTCAAAGTATTGTACTTTTATTGCATTACTTTTTTTAATTAAATCCAAAGACGATTTTTGTTTTTGGCTGAATGATTTGCTGTTCACTATAATTATTAATTTGAGTGATTTTTGTTCAGCGTGTAAGTGTCAAGTAACAAACAGAAATGTATAATTATATATACTGTAGTTCATTATATAAAGAGAGTAATACAAATGTGTTAAATAAACAATAAACATGTCATGATTGTGATGTATGATAGCACCCGTTATGTCTTCAAAAGAGGCGGAAGATACCAAGAGACATTCAAACGCATAACGTCATTGTACCAAGAACGACAAAAATACAATCAAATGATTACAAAATACAACAATCAGGATTGTGTTGTTTTCTATATATCTACATTACATAAAGTGGTATAAGTGTAGTGAAGTTAAACAATAAACATACCATAATTATAATATATGTGAGACTCGTTCTGTCTAATAAAATGGCGAAAGATACCAAAGAGAGATTCAACATCATTTGTCGGATATAAACTTGCACCGCTATGGCTAAATCCTAGTGAGACATACAGATAAACAACAGTTTACAAAACAAAACGTAATCTGATGTCATTTCATGTCTTCTAGATTTACCTTTATTGAAAATACGAAATCAAAAATGAGTAAAACTTATGACATATAATAACCAAAACTGTTGAAGTTATTTGGCATCATTACTTAATATAAATTAAATATATGATTGTCCTTTCAATTACCGATTCTTGATAAGTCTTTACCAGATCGTGACATTCAAATAAATGGTTTCCTGCTCAGCCCTGTAATAGAATTAATTGTCTCGTTTGTATTAGTCAATCAAAATCAAGTGTATAATAGAACAAAATGTCATTTTACAAAATGTTTTTTTCTATATAACTATTACGTATTCAAGTAATTCCATTAAAGTTGGTTAATTCATTGCAGAATTGCATGCTGTAATTTATAATTATTTATTTTTTTACAGCTTGTAAGTTTTAAGTAGAAAACAGATAAGTATAGCTTACATTTACATAGACAATTTATAATGTAAGGTTTTTGATGCAATGGTAGTAGAAACATAGTTTAGTAAAACAATAAACCAACAACTTAAATGATGTATCTCAGACGCACGTCCCACCATAAAAGAGGCGGAAGATAATATAGAGACATTCAAAATCATAGTCAAATGTAAACTAAAAAAATACCATGGCAAAAGTATAAACAGACAAACAACAGTAACAAAAAAAAAAGAAAAAAAAGGACGGGGTGAGTTTAGAGACGACGAAAGCCAATACAGTTTTAAATGATAATAGAGACCATACACAAAACTGGTTGAACCAACACATGCAACACTAGGACAACTTTTTTTTAGGATGTAAGATAGGAGTCTAGGGTTGACGTTTGTTACATATCAAATAATTTGACAATCCTTCATAGGATTTTCTTATCAATTTAGTTTTCCTTGAAATATTTTTAAACCTGCATTGATTTTTATGAAACTTGGGCATGCATCATTAATACTGTATAACGTTTTTTTATACAATGTGAAATATCTGATAAATCCATAAATAAACTCATCATAGATAGTTATTAAAACTTCGCCTATCAGAAAGTCTTTCTTGTTAGTGTTTTATCGTAAATAATCCAATTCAAAGTGGTTTTTTTTCTCGCCAATTTATTTAATACAGACGCAATTGATAAAAGTAAGAACTCGTTTGTATTTGTTTTTTCTAACATAATTGTTATATAATTGATAACTGGATACTATAGAATAAAAAACATGCAGAAATATCTTTGTATCCTGATTGTTATAATCTCCAATTATATTATAAATCCTGTGGTTGAAATATCCATTTACAATTATTATGGGAGAAGCATGTTCATGTTCATCATTTTATTTGCCATTTGTTTGTATATCTATACTTTTTTTAATAGCTCCCATATTCAGAAAACTACAATTTCTTCTAAATATGATTAACATTTCCAGACATAATGCTAAACCTATAATGCATAAGTAAAATGTTGTATCTGATGTTTTAAGATGAGTATTTTTCCTTTTGTTGTTCTGTTAAATTATTCATCAGATTTTAACTGTATTTTTTTTTTCAGGGGCTTGTAAGTACCAACCATATAAGTATGTTGTGATAAGTTTAAACAAAATGAAAAATAAAACAGCATGTGATATTGAAAATTGTATCTGATATTTATCTTATTAAATGAGAAAATATATATAAAAAAAAATTCGTCCCTCTTGTATCCTTTAGTTTATGTTATAAGTGTATAGTGTACGTATACACATTCATGGTACTGTTTGGTTCTAAAATGATACAACCAATTTTAAGGAGCCACGTTATATAGTATATGAGAATTGATATGGCATTTTGATGTAGCAACATTTTTTTTACATTATTTAAAACATTATGTTATACGGTAAATCTTGCATCTTGTGTTTCATTTTTGCACTTCATATAGTTTGTTATTTTAATTCACAATTGTCGATTCGTACTTATTTATCTTTCATTATAACTACCTTACATCAACTTGTTTTAGGATGAAAACACCAAAGTGTCTTTCGAAAGTCTTAAATTATGCAATTCATAAAAGAAGTTGTTTGATGTAATGTTGTTATTAAAATTGCTAGGCAATACAATACACATACCCTTTAAATAATGTCACACAGACGTGCGTTACGACTACAAAAGAGTCGGAAGATTTAGAGTATCGTTAAAATGGTATAACCAGAAATGTTTTAAGCCAATGACATATGATAACCGGAACAGTTGAAATATTAGACCATAAAAAGTATAAGCAAAACAAGTTTACTCAACCTCAGTTCAACTTAACTTTTGTGTGGTGCAACCTTAGTTCTCAAATGATTTCTAACTTTATAAAGCGACACGTTTAATTCATACACATACTGTCTACCACATTCCAATGTTTGCCATGCTTGATTTATAAACTAATTCAATAATCTGACTTCAAAATATTCTACTATCACAACTACCTATGGTATTCTTCTATTGTCGTTTGTATCCCTCATTGCTAAATTGTATGCTGTTTTCTGTGGTTATATTTCTATAAGTTGTCCCTCAAGTTAGTGTCAAGTTAGGCAAACACATAGGTATGGACATTAGTAATTTATAATATAAGGTTTTGTTAAAATGGTAGTAGTAGACTATTAGATTAATAAAAAATCATATCAACTTAATGTTGAATCTCAGACAGGTTCGTCTACAAGGAGGCAATGCCATGACAAACAGCAGTATACACAAAAACAAAATCAGCATTTTGAGTTATGCGTTATAGCGGAGCGAAATAAATCAGACATTTTCAGTTTGACTGTCTGGTACCTTTCAGCCCTCTTTCATAGATTATACTGCATAAGAGATACTGAAAGCAAGGATAGTGAAAGCCAAAAATTATAAAAACAAATGTATTTGAAGAACTACATTAACATATCAACATATATAAAAATGGTTAAATCAACTCAAAATCAACGTTATTCGTTTTTGAATTATAATTCAATATTATGCTGTATTCAGTGATTATTTATTTATGTTTTCAGCAAGTAAGTGTCAAGTAGCAAACAGATAAGTATAGAAAACAATTATATATGCAATTTATAATATAACGATAGTTATACAATGACGTTAGTAAAGCAGTAAAGTTAAACAATAAACACGTGTACTAGTACCATTTTATGAAAAGAAATATTTATATAAGACATGATAAGATATTCGAGACAGAATTTTTAAAGCTGAGACGAATGTTTGTTTATGTGTACAGCCCGTGTTTTGTATACATATGTTGAAAAGAATGTCGGCAATTCTATACGTTTTGCATTTCCAAAATTATTCTGTCTTTCCAAAAAAGCATAACACTTTAAAAATTCAAAACGCCCAAAGCGCTTTTTTGGGTTAAAGTAACGTGCACTTTTACGAAGCGGATCAAGTCAGACATAATTTGTTCAGATTTTTTGCCACATTACAATGATTACCATAAGCATCATTGAAACAAAACACATACAGAAAAAAGTTGATGCTATTATGATTTGTAGTGTCTTCAAATAAACGCAACAGTAGCTACTGTTCTAAATTCATAAATCGATAGCGAAAAACAAATCCGGGTTACAAACTAAAGCTGAGGGAAACGTATCAAATATAAGAGAACTACGTTTCAACAGAAACTCAACACCAAAATGTAACACACACAGAAACGAACTATAAAGTAACAACGGCCATTTTCCGGACTTGGTACATGGCATTTTATGAAATAATGGTGTGTTTCCTTAGATTTTAAACATTTTTTTTTATTTTTCAGTAGACAGTAAGTATTATGTACCAAACAGATAAGTATATTGTGATAATTTTACCAAAAAAACAAGAATGAATGGACATCATATAGTGAGTGAATGGTGTGTGTGGTGTTTTTAACGAATGGGAAAATATAAAGCCAGTTCCAAAAAAAAAAAACAAACCATTATAATATATAAATGTTATAAAACCCATTCCCATTTAAGAAGCAATGTGATATTTTGAATTCTGTTTTTTTAAGAATAACATGAGAAAGAGATGATTACACATATTACACAAGTCTCTCCAATACTTGTGTGTTGTGACTTATATTAGAACGTTCATAGTACATTAAGCTTTCAATCCAATGAATATCTTATGTTTCATCGTTATATAATTCTATATTTTGTTAAACTAGGGTCTATCAAATAAAAAAAGGAAATGGGGAATGTGTCAAAGCGACAACAACCCGGTCATATATATAGAGCAGACAACAGCCGAAGGCCACAAATGGGTCTTCACATGTATAACTACCTTTTTCATTTTTTGTTCTATAATATATTTAACGAATCTAATGTAGACGTAATTCGGGTTTACTGAATTAAGATACTGTTGTCGTTTATGACATATTACAACCACTTGTTTGATGACACAGCTGATTTTCCGTCCCTAACATTACCTTTTCAACATTTTTAGCTATTATGAATCCTTCAGTTCAATTTGTGTAATCATCAATCACAACGATTGAATATACATCCATACAAAATTGGGTTATACATCAAAATAAGAGCTATTAAATAAAATAAATAGCCAGATAGTCTTTCAGAGATTATCACCAACATCACCTTTTTCAAGTTATTATAACAAATGTAAAGTTTTGCCTTCACTTTTTTAAACAATAAATAGCAATGTCCTTTATTAAATTCGATACGAAAATGGTCATGTGTGACGTTTTAATAATGTCTTTGCACGCAACCTGTTCGTCCTTACCATTCTCTAAAACAAGTAGTGGTTGTAAAACGACAATACTGTATTGGCAGATATACAGATCCCTACATGACAATACGTGAACCAATTAACGTAAAGTTTGATAAGGATGTCCGAGCGACTTGTTTTATATAATTAAGTCTTTTCTTATTGTAGATGTATATGTGGAGGGTAAGTACTGCAGATAAAACTTAAAATCCATATTGCTCTTCGATGACTTGACAGTTCATAGTATAAATTCGTCATACAACGACCTAGAGATTAAAGTATTCATTCAGTTTATCAATTAAATTAAATATGACATGCGTATTTTTGGTTGTTATGTTTTATTCTTTCATTTATCATATGGTATGCATAACTTAATATAATTATGAGTATGTGCCTATCACAAGTCAACAGCCTGTAATTCAGTGGTTATTACAAATTGGTTTTTTGTTTTGAACAAAAATCAGGCCGTTACTTTTGTCCGTTGAATTGTTTTACATTTGACATTTCGGGGCTCGTTGTTAAAGAACGTTATGTGACTTATAATTGTCAATTTTTCTGTCATTCGGTCTCTCTTGGAGAATTGTCTCGTTGGAAATCAAACCGCTGAAAAAAATCTTTTCACTTGCGTATCATAGATACACGAGAGAAGATGGATGA
Source organism: Mytilus trossulus (assembly GCF_036588685.1). Lineage (NCBI taxonomy): Eukaryota > Metazoa > Mollusca > Bivalvia > Mytilida > Mytilidae > Mytilus > Mytilus trossulus. The sequence goes on from NC_086377.1 coordinate 8,989,257, forward strand.
TATACTTTATGTTTACAAATATATTCTTTAGAAGTACACTTGACTAATTGTTAAGTTAGTTTTAATGGCTGTCCTGGCATTACTTGTTTCCATTTAAAAAATAAAACAATTGTTAAGTTATTATACTTGATATCTACTCACCGAACAAAGAACATTTCAACGTATAAAGTATAAATATGAGCTATGGAAATCAATATTATACAGAACTAACATGTACTGTTAAAAGGTATCTTAAATACCACTTGAACAATATAGTTCGATGTTCAACACATCAGAAGCTTTGACTTTTATGACTTTTGTACAATAAAAACCGAATGTCAACATCAAAACCTACTATGTATCTTGTCAAATCATGACCAAATGCAAGAGCAAGCAACGGAACCAACAAAAACAACAGTCACTCCTGATTTAGTTAGTATATAAACCAATAAGTTATTAAATAGCTTAGTCAAACCACGTCAGGACTAAAAGACTCACAATGATTTAGCAAAACATGCACACACTGTTTAGTTTCATGAAGAATAAACCAATTGCAATCAAATCGCATAGAGTACAAATAACAACAAATTTATACTATTACGATTAGTTTGGAATGATATAATGTAATTATGGTGCATAAATTATAATAATAATAATTGTCCATGGTATTCATGTTTTCAGATTTATGGATTATGTCAAAACCATTTAAGAGACAGTCTGTAACAAGCATTTGCCAGACAAAGAAATAGAAGTAGAAATGTGTTTTCTTCTAAACTGGAGAACCTTATGTTTTTATTTTGTATGTACATATTTTGTTACTGATATGATCCATTACAATGATAATATTTGATAATATTTGTCCATGGTACTCATGTTTTTAGATTGATGGGTTATATCAAAGAACAGTAACAAGCATTTGCCAGACAAATAGATAAAAGTAGAAATGTATTTCCTTCTCAACTAACAGGACTAAAAAACCTAATGTTCTTATTTTGTATGTACATATTTTTTATTGATATAAAATATGATTATAGCTACGAATAAAATAATCTTTTCAAAAAGTTAACTAAAATGTTGTTTCTGTTAGGAATAGTTTTATCATTATCAAAGTCATTTATAGAATTTAAAGCCTAACAAATGTTTTAAATACACTAGCAAAACTCCAGAATATAAGCTTGTAGGGCTTCTGACTTCAACATTAGTCTTGTTTGTTCACTAGGAAGGAACAAACAAATGTCAAAATAACAAACATCTGTCAGGGAAACATGTAGTGAACATATAAATTTATCATGTTGTTAATGATATAAATATTAAATGATACGTTGTTTTTAGTAACTGGCGAATAAAACACGGTATTGTGGCTTAACCTTGGCAACATAAGCGTGGTTTGATGTGACAAAACGATAACATAACGGTCAACGTTATTAACAGCGCGTCAGTTAACATTTTCAGATAGGAGTCCATCATAGTGATTAGAATAATTCTGCTCAAAAGCTTCATTTCAAGCAGCAGCATAAACTGAGTATCGAAATAAATTGTAGACTATGTCATTCAGGTTCTAATCATATCATCAAAGTCTTAAACAGTAAATCACTTTTAATTCAATAATTCTTATATGATTTGCATGTCTGCAAATACATGTAATTTGTTTTTTCTATGGTCGGGTTGTTGTCTTTTTGACACATTCCCCATTTCCATTCTCAATTTTATTTAATACTTGAATCAGATAAGTCTGTTAGAATTATGTTGCCTTTGTTTAAATTTCGATCAACTATGTTGCTGTAGATTCTTTCATACCTTCAATGTCCATGCAAGAACCATATGCATGAGATCAAAAGGATCTAACTAAATTTAATATGTAATTATGATACTAGCAATACTGATAATAATAATCATATTCCACATTCTGAGCACATACTTGAAAATCCAATGCAAATGAAAAAGAATTCAAATTATCAGAAGTGGTTCATGTTACATTAAGCAACCAATAATTCTTCAATACACTAATAGGTATGTGGTACGGGTGTCTTTAGTTATCTCGTAAGAGCCGATTTTTGCCTCAAATTTCCGGTACATCTAACGAAAGATTTTTGACACTTTTAAAGCACTTTAGGAGGCTCCTGGGTATAGATCAATTTTTATTTCTAATATAGGATTTCGCTATATTTTTTTGATAAACGAACTTTATCCCATACTTAATAGAAAAATGAAACAAAAAAAAATGGGGTCACCATTCATTTGAGCTCACAATCTGCCACCGGAAGAAGCATACATTTTTGTCAATGTCCTTTTTTTCTGTTGAACTAATAGATGAAATTGAGGTAATATAAAAATAAGAAAATAATTACAGAAAACACTTTAATTTTACAATTATTTAGTTTATGTATAGCTTATTTGAAACCAATATTAAAAAATATAGGTCACCGATGAGTTAAAAAAGTATATTTAAAATTAAATGCCATTTTTGCACCAAAGGGAGATAATTTGGAGTTTTTCAATGATATAAACATTTTAAAAGTAATCGGGGGCCAAACTGAATCGATTTTTGTGGTTGATTTTTGTACCAAATCATAAATTATTAACTAATAGTGTTATAATAAAATTTGTAATAAAAAGTAAAGTATAATTTTTTGCTGAAATTTTTGTTCCGACGACCCTCCTTAAGTGTCTATTTCAGTTGATTCATTTAGTTTATGTGAAAGATTTTAACCGATTCAGTCATTATAAACGGTCCGTTTCAGGCTGAAAAATGAAAAATCTATCAAATATGCCTAAAAAATGTCACTTTTCAGATGATTTTTGTCAAACATGGAAGTGATCGCATCCGTGTTCATCCTCAACCTTTATATATGTTATGTATTATCATCAAGTACATTTTATATTTCATTATAAAGAATTAACTCAAATGCAACCAATTTTTATTTGAGACGAAAACCGTCTGAAATTAAACAAAAATGCTAAAATTGTGACGATTTCGGTAATAAAGCAGGACTTAATGAGGCTATTACCCAATATATTGGCATTATCTTGTCAACAATAGCCCATATTTATATAGCAGATGCATGTTACTTTCCAATAAATACCTAAAAATGTACATTTTAATAATTTTGCCAGAAGAACGACTATATTGCATAGGTTTTTTAAGATTTGTTGATGACCTTAAATCTTACTGTCAATTTCTGTTAAGAGCACAGGTGGGTAGTTGTTTCTTCTGCATTAAGTTTTAATCTCCGTATTTTATATGAAAATCTAATCAATGATTATCAAATGAAAGCAGGAACCATCCTTCAATTGTGCATGAAGAAATAGGTAAGATATCAGCCCTTGCATTTTTGTAGTACTGATCATGCTTATTCGGTTTACATTTATTATTTTTCTCATATTTTATTTTCAAAATAAACAATTACACAGTACATACAGATGAATGATTTGCAACTGCATACATCATATTTAATTATTTAAATATGGCATGTACTTAGTGATGTCCTTTACATAAATTCCTGGACAGACATCACTTCATATTTATAGAGTAGCAAATCATTCTCATACTTTGATTTGATAAAATAAATAATGATTAAAGGTTAGAAGTTACAAGTATGCTATTGTTCCCTGAATTATTCTAACCGAACTGCGCAAGTGCAAAATGCACACCATATGGTTCAGAAGTCTAGAACTATTTGCAGATTTTAAGTCCAATGAATTCAAAGACTTTACATCTTTATGTCTTTGAGGTGTTAAAGGAGATTGTTGTAGTAATGTCGCTGCACTTTTATTGTGTGGAAAGAAGCCATTGTATATTAACCTATATTATAGAATATAATAGAATAGAATAGAATATTTTTATTTACCAAATTACAGGGCCCATGCAGGGCATGAAATCGGATACAATTGATTTACAGAATTGGTAACAGCAACAATAATAGATGCATATAAATATAAATTTGGAGTATAAGCATTGGTCAGAATCAACTAAAAAACCACATATACATTGTATATAGTGAATAAAAGAAAAATAAAAATACATTATATCTGTATTTATATAAATTGTCCAGTTTTCATCTTTTCCGCCTTATCTAATTTTACCGGAACTCCGCCACCGCGCGCTGAATTATGGGTAACTGTGAAATAGTCTATTCATTGAACAACCAAACAAACACACATGCAACCACACTCACTACATAAAAAAACTGTATACTGAGCAAGACGGTCGCAACCATAATTCGGGTTGATTTCAGGTGCTCAGAGGATATATGAGGTCGATGATCAGTAACTTTAAGTGATGTACGAAGTTTGAAATATGTCCGTTATGATCTGTGACGCAAACATTCCGTACCGATCAACCAAATATTGACGGCGTCTGTAAAACATTCGGAAGGGTAATTTCTACTTTACAATTAGAAACCTGTTCATAATAGCTTCAGTGTACGCAACAAATCACTGTCGAGGCAATCATTACAGAAAACGCAAGCGTTGAAATATCGTAACAATTGGGAGGTAATTACTCCATGATCAGGCTTTGCGTGTATATTGCTACATAGAAACGGAATAATATAACTGGATAGCCGAAGTATTTTTTGTTTTCATAAAATTTAGTTACAAAACGAATTTCAGGTATCAGCCAAGAAATAAGGCAAACGTAACTATAACCTTCGGTGTCCTGTTTTTAAAATTCTATTATATAGATGCATTCACCATAATAACTTTTAATTATTTTAGGCAAATGACATCTTTTATATAGCAGTACATAAAGTTAAATGATAAGTCTACCTTATTTTCTTTTTGTCTGAGAATCTCCCCTATAAAGTCGAATATGAATAAAGGCATATGTTTACAAGAAGAAGAGTATAGTTCACAGTAAAAGTTGATAGTAAAAGTGGTACAGTTTCAGCCGTAAAAGGAGTTAATATGGAAAGCTGCATTGTCAATATTTACAGAAATGCAACCTCTATGAAGATATGCAACATTACCTCTGCTACTTTTACTAATAGGTTCAATTTGGGTACTCTGTGCGATTTTTGTACCGAGACGGTATATCTAATGTTTATATTTGGGTTTTATTTAATATGTAGTTTTTGTTAGCCTTATATGATTTTTAAATTTGTGTTTCTTGTGTATAATTCGGAGTTAAGAATGACTGTTTCGAGTCATTTACACATTTTGGACCGTTATCAACGGTTTAGCAGAAAATTGTCAGTAACAGTTTTCTTTTCAAAAAAAGGGTCGAATATTCTAAAAAGAAAAGTTGAATTACAAGCATTTATTAATATTGGAATATCAGAATATGCCATCCAGCACACAGAAGTATCCCTTTAAATATGACCAAACGCGTATGTACTATAGTAGCCAATGAAACTATAGGAGAGAAACAAACTTGCATTATTAAAACATTATTCACGGAAACAAGATTACCCAGTAGATGTTGCTGAAATACTCAACGTAGTGGGCATTCGAGTCACAAAACCGAAACGTCAGAAGGAAACTTATTCTTATGAAAATATAACTGTCAATCTTAGAACTACAATATTTTAAAAACGCTTTTGAATTTCTTCCAATTTTACAACAATCTAAATAACCAAAGAAACTGATTCTAAAGTTAGCACAAAATATTACCACTTTTTAACCATTACTTTTCAAAGTCAGATTCGTATCGTTTGGCAACAATGTAAAGAGAGCGACTGTGGTTGTAGATGTGGCTGGACTATATGAACGAACGGGATTCTGCGACATTTTAATCTGGAGAAACCATTAAAGTTAATGCAACAATGAACTGGCCAACTTGCAAACTGGTTAATTTTGACTTTGTATTTAACGCATCATGTAAATATAACGAAATTTGATGAGACTGTTATTAAAGAGAGAGGGTTAGCGCTATAGAACCAGATTAAATCCACCATTTTCTACATTTGAAAATGTCTGTACCAAGTCCGGAATATGACAGTTCTTGTCTATTCGTTTTTGATGCGTTTTGTTATTTGATTTTGCCATGTGATTATGGACTTTCCATATTGATTTTCCTCTGAGTTCACTATTTTTGTGATTTTACTTTTTGATAAATGCTTGTAATATTGTCTCCAATGTTCATTTGTTGGTATTTATAATTAAAAAAGTTTAAGTGTAGACAGATCACGCAAACAAATTATACATAAAGATGATGATTAAAGAAATAACATTATACATGGAAAAAATATAAAAGATATCCCTGATGTTATGTGATTCTATAAATGCAGAGCAAATATCTTTTTCCAGTCGAGAAAATTCATTTTTTTTATTCGAAATACACCAGTGTGGCTATATGCTTAGTTAAAACTATCAACATATTTAACATGTTTAATATATTCACAAATGTAGGTTTGAATAGCCACACAGTCGGGTTCAACCCACATTTTATTCTTAAAATGCGCTGTATCTGGTCAGGAACATGGTAGATAGTTATATTGTTGTTGGTATCTAACTCTGTTTGTGTGTGTCGTTTAGATTTTTGTTGCACTTTGGTGTTTCTGTTGTTTCGTTGCTTTCCTATGATAGTTATGTGTTTCCATCTGTTTAAGTTTGTTTCCCGGATAAGTTTTCTCACAAATCGATTGCTGACTTTGAAACAGCGGTATACATATGTTGCTTTTATGTAAAAGAACATGTAGTCATACTTTATACCTCAGCTATTATGAAGAATCAAATTCATTTTATTGTGTTTAAAATAATTAATTACTTTACGATTCCAACGATGCAACGAGTTCATTATATTAGTGTGTTTAAAGAGAAAGGGGATATGTCGTATATATATATGTCTAATTTGGTCTGTTATATCTTTCAGATGGTAGAAAAGATCTAAACGGTAAACTTTAAAGTCATGAATAACCACACGCTGCATATTTAAATATGTTTATAGTGTCCCATTTCACACATTATTGTTGGTCTTTCGTTTGATCAATCCTGTCACACCTTGGTGTGTAAAATCTTCAAAATGCGTTATCTTTGATTTATTCTCAACAAGGCATCAACTATTGATGTTTTTAAATATTGATGTTTTCGACCAGTACGTTTTAAGGAAGAATATGATATTATTATTATAAAAATGGCTATCTTTTATATTACATGTACTTCATGTATCTACAATAATTTAAGTAATATGGTGTCAATATAAAATTAAGCTACAATACATTAATATACATGTACTTTAATCATGGTTTTTATAAATATCGAAGAACATAATAATTGATAAAATTAATGGCTAAATATAATTCTTGAGAAATCAAACGGGTATTTTTCTTTCTTTTCAGCAAATAGTAAGTGTTAAATACCAGAAGGAAACAAAATTGATCAGTGTAAACAATAAGTAGACATGGATAACAACTTTCATATTCCTGATTGGTACAGGCATTTCCTTATATAGAACATAGAAGATTGAAACTGCAACTCTGATTCATCGGGTTGAATTAGAGAATCTATTTAAGGAAGTAGTGGGTTCGGATATTATGTTATTATTTACGAATCCTTTACTTTAAGATCTTTTCAACTCTAGATTATGTATTTTTTTTAATATACGTGATTGCCATATTTATCATACTTTCATGCTTGTCAATTACATATTGCACACTTATTGTGCTTTGTTTGATTTGATTTTTTTTTATAATTGTCTCTTCGTTGTATGCATGTGTGATTTATGTACAAATTCAAATCTGCATACAAGTTAGGATATCGGTTTAAGACTTAACTGCCATTGATCGACAGAGCATTATATAGTGTGTTAGTACGTGCAGCAATTATCCTTAACTGTCTATCAAAACATCTTTTTTTTCTTTTTCTGGCCATGAAATGTATAATGTATGACTGTTAAATATAGATTCCTACACTGCAGCCAATGTATACTGATATTTTTCCACTTGAGACAGTTTAATTTTATTATTTGAAGCGCGGGACTTGCCGAGATTTAAAAAAAATTAACATTTGATTGTCGAGAGTGGAGAACTATCGTAATTCACAAGTTATTGTGTCGGAATCTGTTTCTCTGATGATTTTTTAAAGATCTATAAATCGGAGTTGACATAATATGAAAAAAACATGTCCAATAGTAATAAAGAACTGGAACAAATAGTGTAATACATCAAACGTAATCGCACAGAACACACAATTGATATTTATTCAAAAAATATTGCATTTACGCTTAAATGACAGAGACACAAGGAGGATAATATACACCTTGCATTTGAGAAAACATGTTTTTGCATAAATTACTGGCTTGACGATTAACGAACAAGTTCAATATTCTGAAAGAAATGGCTTGAAACAGGAAAAAATATCAAGTCATTTAGAATGTACTACCATAAATGTGCCCATAAACAATACTTTTACAATCAAATAAAGAGAAAAAAAATCACACAACTCTTATGACATGTATATGTCAGAACAATAAAATAACGATTTTTATCAAGCGTTCGGATTTTATTAAAAGCGCTGTTTTGACGTTTTCATGGGATGCAAGAAGATTCTTGAGAGTTTTACATTTGTTGACATTTTATTGATGTATTTGAAATTTCGTGAAATTGTCATCATTGAATATAACTTAGGTAATGTGGCTATCAGTAAAAGCATCCATGTTGTTCATGAATTAAGGTCTGGTGAGGTCATGTGTTTCATCTACATTTTTAAAAAGTTAAATGGACAATTCTTGAACGTGTTATTTTGATAAACAACATTTATGTAAAAAATGCTGGATGTAAAATACCACCTTTTTATCAAAATATTTCATTTTGAAACAAGTATGGAAAAAAACCCTGACAAACTTATGTTTATATATTCCTGTCGTCAAAGTATGTAAGGCACTCCAAAAATTTGCAAAGGGTACAACGTTTCTGTTTTTTTTTTGTACACGATTGTTTGTTCTTTATCAAATTTTATTTTTTCGATAATAAAGCAGGTGTTGTGATCCAGAGTATATCTGAAACTAACCACAGAACGCTATGCAACTTCTTGTTTCAGATGCTTTGGGATTGCTTTTCTTGTTTGATTACGTGTGGACTATCGTCTTGTGCATATCAACCGGAAAAGAGAGAGAGAGCATCATGGGATCGCTACCATTCCCGCTTAATACCAACGAGGGAATACCACAAATGTAATCGAGGTCGACATGGTATCTAGTACATATGTACCCTGTGGTTAAATGTTTTTAAGATTTTGTAAATTTCGACCAAGATTCCGCGGTTGACTGATATTTATGTCAAAAAAGGCGATCACGATTATTGCGTCATATGGTCATACTGAGAGCCATAAATTCAATATGTTATTTGTCTCTTTTTTTCCTTTGAATTTATAAAAGAAATTACTAAGAGAAGCGTCATGGAGGGTATCTGCACGGAAGAACGCGAAATAAAATTGCCATTTTACGATGAACAAAAAATTAAAAATTCTTGCACGTCGCTCTTTTTGCCGATTTCACGAAACACGGTGAATAACGAACCTTTTTCACTATTTGTTTACTGCAGAGAGACAGAATAGACAACTTTCGAGTATGTCTGTCACCGGAAAACAATCGTCAATTATGCACGCCTTTATGACATGATTTACCAGATAGAGGGGCTTGCCTGTATACCTGCACTATAAACGAGCGTCTTAGTGATCGTCATTGTGTAGGATAAAAATATAAATAATATTTGATATGTAGGTACTTAATCACAATTCCCTAATGACAGCAGTACTGAAAGACAATTACGATAATTCAATTTGCCGAATAACTCGTGCAATATAGCTTTATACTTTTAAAAAAACTCGCTCAAAGGTTTTGACGGAAATGCATCGAACTCGAAAGTTGTCTATACTATTTATCCCCTGATAATATACTATTGCACTATTTTAAGTGGAACAAAATGACTAGTTCTATTTGTGTATAAAGGGACGAATAAGACCCGACATAGTTAAACGTATAAGACAAAATGTCACTTAGAATGATGTGTGAAAAACAGGGAAATGTACAACTATTTATTCGTTTTAAAATGGTCGTTAAAAACTAAGCTCGGGCAAAATGGAAAAAGGACATTTATCTAGATGAGAATACGGATAGAATTAAGTTTAAAAAGCTAAATACCCTTAGACATTGAAACTCATAAAGAAAATAGTTTGTTGCATGTAGTATTGAATGTAAACATTCCCTGTGGTTTAGTTTTAAACAGTATCTGAAATTCATTGGTCTGTACAGAGTAAATTTGATCTAGGTAGTGTTGGAAAGAAAATAAGTGCTAGCTTTGTAACGGTATAAACCAGGTCTACACAGGACAGACATCAACATCGGAATGAGGCGTGAGAAATTTAAGGAAGGCTGAGAAATACGCGGGCACTTGATTCAGAAGAAATAAAATTAAAACGTTCAGGTCCCGCTACAGTCTGAAGGAAGCCAGCCCCTAGTATCCACTTGCGTCTATAATCGCAAGTTAATAGTTTGGGCTGGCTCTAGTCAAACTGGTTCCGTTTCTATTTTTTTATCTAAATTTACAAGATAACGACTGAATTATTTTATTTTAATTGTTATTCGTAATTACTCCTCTAATATTTTATAATTTTGGCGGAAAGTATATAAATTTATCTCTAGTCAACTTTGCTTGATGGGGAAATATCTTATTTGTTTTCACTTCTAAATATTTTCGAAGAGAGAAATTTTAGAACATTTATGTCTTCATTATATCTGTACCAAAATACTTACCATTGTGCTATAATAAATACGGTTGCTCAGTAGTTTTAACCATGTTACTGTTGCAAGTTAAAAAAATATAAACCTTTATTTTTTAATTGTGTTCATCATGTTCATAGAAGGCTCCTTTCAGTATGAAATTTATAAGGAACTGTCAAATTAACACATTTGAAAGTTAATAATTTCTAGATTGATTGAAACAATTAATATTTTATATAAAAGGAGGACTGACTAAAATCAGTAGCATTGAAACTATCGACTACATTATGTCTGTTTGTACTATTAAAATATCGTTGTCAGGTTTAATTCACAATTTTCAACATAGGAATGTGCCTGTGCTTAGTTAGGAGTATGACAGTTGTTGTTCATTCGTTTAACGTGTTGAAGCTTTTGGTATTGCCATTTAAATAAGGGACTTTCCGTTTTGAATTTTCCATGCAGTTCAGTATTTTGTGGTTTTACTTTTGCATTTATATCATTCACGATCAGGAAGTAGGTATGAATGCCAATAAGGCCACACCAATTTAATATCTTGTTCTACGGATTTTTGGACTCCAAAAATTGGGGCGAGCGAGCGATTTGAAAATTTTAATAAAAAAATATTTAATTTGCAAATTTTTGAGGCGAAGCTTAAAAAGTAAAGGCGAGCGATTATAATTTTTTTTTGTAAACATAAAATAGTAGGTTTTGACTATATTAAAACTTGATTGATCCCTTGTACCTTGAATTTCTTTAATTTATGAAGTATTTTTTCCCTGTTCAACAAGAAATAATTGAATAATTAAATCTGGTCTATGTATGTGTGACTGACAATGAGACAATTCTCTAATGTTATGAATATCCTTTTTATGAGGCCTAGGGGTCAAAATATTAAAGTTATAATATATTTTTTTTTGTCAAAACACTTTAAGTACAAAAGGCCTTATATTTTCCCAAAGAACTATAATATCTGGTATTAAATGGTCAAAACATGTCCCAGAATTTGTTTCTGGACTTTAACCATGTTAACACATTTACTTTAACAGTTTAATATTATTCAAAATAATTGGACCCATCCCTCTTTAAGAAAAGTTGTTTAAAATATAATGTATTTTTCCTCTTTTTGAGTAAAAGATTCTAAGTTGTCAAAGATTTTGTATAGTAGCACTGTACAAATCCTTAGTATTTCTATTTTCTTTTCTACAACAGACTGAACAGTAAACATGGTAAAATGACCCCTTCAAGGCCCTTGTCTGAGGGAGGGTTGGTCCCAACCTGATAATAACAAACATAGGTCAGAGTACGGCCTTTTACACAGTGCTTTGATCAAAGACCAACCAGCAAGCTATAAGGGACAACAACTTAGTATTGTACACAATTCGAACAGGAAAACCAACGATATAAATTATATTTCCAACAGTCCAAACGGGAAAATACCAATGAACAAACGATAAAGTTCTGCTGAACGACAGGTCTCTGAATCAACCAGGACAGGTGCACAAACCTGCAGCGGGTATGACCGTCACCATACATTATAATTGCAGTTGAAGGCAAATCCTTCAGAAGTTCTTTGTACTTTATTTTAACAACGAACATTTTTTTATAGGGAATATAAGTTAGGGGGAAAGAAACCAACGTTTTGTTCTGTACTAGTATTTCTATTTATATCGGAGCACTCCCGCTTGGAATAAATTTGTTTCATGCTGAAACAAATATTCTCGCAGATATTTACAGTGTTGTGGGTGCTGATAGGTTTAAAATCGTTATATAAAGGCTAGACTGTGATTTAAAAAAAAACAAATGTTGAGATCTTTATATAATATTTACAAAAAACGGTGCGGGAAATGGACATGATTTCATTTCCGGATGCGGGAAGCGGGAATATAATAAAAATAAAAAAAAACTGTTTTGAAAAAAATAGGTGCGGGCGGGTCCGTCGAACAAGGAATCAAATTGGTGTGGCCTAAGACAATTATCTAAAAAATGTAAAGTAATCCTTGTTGCCATATTTTGTTCACACATTTTGTTTAATGTTTGGACAAGGTCATTTAAAAATTTTAATATTCTACAAGATACAAGGTTTACACTGCCGAACGAGTTGAAATTGAAAAAAAAATATATTCGCTAGTCAACCCTACGGATACTTATACGGATGAGTACATAAGTCAAAGTGATACATACAACATTTGACTTGTGATCTCAAAGGAGTCAAAGTAAGATCCTTTTTATTGCCTCATAATATAGCAGTGTTACACGGTACTTGTCTATCCCAAATTCATGTATTTGGTTTTCATGTTATATTTGTTATTCTCGTGGTGTTTTGTCTGTTGCTTGGTTCGTTTCTGTGTGTGTTGCGTTTCGGTGTTGTGTCGTTGTTCTGCTCTTATATTTAATGCGTTTCCCTCGGTTTTAGTTTGTTACCCCGGTTTTGTTTTTTGTCCATGGATTTATGAGTTTTGAACAGCGGTATACTACTGTTGCCTTTATTTACCAAAAAATTCAAATGTAAATTTTAGTTATTTATTTGAAAGTAGAATGCTTCTGCTACATAAATATGGGCTGGTTTTGATAATACAATCACATATATTGGTTACTGCCAGAATGAATTGATCAGTTTTAATATAAGGATCAGGTATACACCTTTTCAATCTTACTTCTGCATGTTTGTATTTAAAAAAGTAGACCTATTTCTGCATATTTTCATGTTCGTTATTTCAGCATGTTGTTAATCTGAGGATTTGCACACAATATAGTCTACATTATAAACTTATTTCATTAGTCATGTTTACACACATGTTCAAGACGCATCTCTGCCAAACATGTTCTGGACGAGAACAAGTTAAAATAAATACAATAGGACGTTTTGTTCATAACAGAGGCCATCCGGGATGATGGTCTGGGAAATTTGGAGTGCCACTGGAAAATGAGGGTATATTGGATATGGACAGAAATTTTGCAGTGCAACAGTCCACCTACACAACCCTCAAATTATAGTTGTTGCAATGGTTCTTAACAGGCATAGATCGTGGCACTCTCTTTACACGAGGCATCGGATTTAACGTCCCCATTCTGACCGGACGTGAATGCGAGCTTAATACATCCCGCACAGCCAAACGGACGCCCCACTTCGGCAAGTGTTTAACTGCTGGTCGGGAGAAGACCAAGTCACCCTTGGGGTATCACGGATTTAAACAATAAGCATAATGCATACTATGGCTCTTCAACTATTTTAGTTCTTATACATCCGTGGCTTTAAAATGTTCTGCCTACAGTGTCCCTTATCTAAGTTAATCTAGAAAAGCGCTTGGGATGCTTGAAATTTAAAACGTGTTGATTTCATTTAATCTTCAGAATTGTTTAGACCGCAATGAGGTTAAAAAGAAGGACTCGCTTATGTATAAATTTTAACAAAATAGAATAGATCAGAGTATTTGGTATAACTTCCCGTCGCAGACATTTCATACATGATTATTCAAAATGAAAACCTACACCTTATATGATCCTTTTGAGATCGACTTACCTAGTGCAATAACGACCGGAACATACCCAGTGTTATGCAATAGAATTTGTATAGGGAAATGCTTTAAATAGCAATGTATATGGTGTAATGCCTTATATTAACTGGTGTAAAATTGATGATATAAGAATGCGACCTTAAGAGAATGTATCATGTTCGATGCTTTAAAAATTTACCTAATAAAATGTTATAAGAATGTACTCAGTGTAATGTACGGAGATTATTGATACTGTATTGCTACACGGTTTTACTTAGCGTAGTGCAGTACGAATAAAGCCTCTGCATAATGCAAATGCAAAGCTTTCTTATTAATATTATATAAAACAATGAGGAGATGTGGTATGACATCCAATGAGACAACTACCCGCCACTGGTGAAATGAAGTCGATGTAAGCAATAACTATAAACAACCATACTGTTTTCAACAATTAAAGGGACAAAAGTATAATGTGTCGGCCACAAAATACTTCGACATGAAAAATGCGAAAAATTTCAAACGGGAAAATCAACAGCCTTATTCATTAAAAAAAAAGTTACGAAAAACAAATACCATGTAGTGAAGTTACAGACTTGAACCAAAGTGAATAACAACCAGTAAACCATTAGTCCAATAATACAAGACTTTGGAGTTTAAAATAATTTACATTCAACGATGTTTATCGGATATTTTTTTGGGAGGGGTCAACGTTGATAATAAAAAAAGAAATATCCGATAAAAAACGTTGAATGTAAACGATATGAAACTCCAAATTCTTATATTATTGGACTAGTAAGCAATAACTATAAACAACCATACTGTTTTCAACAATTAAAGGGACAAAAGTATAATGTGTCGGCCACAAAATACTTCGACAGGAAAAATGCAAAAAATTTCAAACGGGAAAATCAACAGCCTTATTCATTAAAAAAATAGTTACGAAAAACAAATACCATGTAGTGAAGTTACAGACTTGAACCAAAGTGAATAACAACCAGTAAACCATTAGTTTAATAATACAAGACTTTGGAGTTTAAAATAGTTTACATTCAACGATGTTTATCGGTCAACGTTGATAATAAAAAAAGAAATATCCGATAAAAAACGTTGAATGTAAACGATATGAAACTCCAAATTCTTATATTATTGGACTAGTACACCACAGACCTCTCAATTCTTGTATTATCATGAACTAGGTGAAAGCATAGAGCTGACCGAGTGCGAGGTCTTCCTGGATAATCATTAAGGTCGTTTAAGCATCTTTTGCAGTAGAGTCGGTTAAATAAAATAAAAAATATCTTCAAAATGCTATCGAAATGTAAAAGTCTGAACTCATTTCACCTCTCATTCCACTAAACATTAAATCGCAGTTACAAGTGTTACAAAAATCTACATTTTTAAAAAGTTAATTTAGAAATTAACGATGGACAATTCTTGAACGTGTTATTTTGATAAACAACATTTATGTAAAAAATGCTGGATGTAAAATACCACCTTTTTATCAAAATATTTCATTTTGAAACAAGTATGGAAAAAAACCCTGACAAACTTATGTTTATATATACCTGTCGTCAAAGTATGTAAGGCACTCCAAAAATTTGCAAAGGGTACAACGTTTCTGTTTTTTTTTGTACACGATTGTTTGTTCTTTATCAAATTTTATTTTTTCGATAATAAAGCAGGTGTTGTGATCCAGAGTATATCTGAAACTAACCACAGAACGCTATGCAACTTCTTGTTTCATATGCTTTGGGATTGCTTTTCTTGTTTGATTACGTGTGGACTATCGTCTTGTGCATATCAACCGGAAAAGAGGGAGAGAGCATCATGGGATCGCTACCATTCCCGCTTAATACCAACGAGGGAATACCACAAATGTAATTGAGGTCGACATGGTATCTAGTACATATGTACCCTGTGGTTAAATGTTTTTAAGATTTTGTAAATTTCGACCAAGATTCCGCGGTTGACTGATATTTATGTCAAAAAAGGCGATCACGATTATTGCGTCATATGGTCATACTGATAGCCATAAATTCAATATGTTATTTGTCTCTTTTTTTCCTTTGAATTTATAAAGAAATTACTAAGAGAAGCGTCAAGGGGGGTATCTGCACGGAAGAACGCGAAATAAAATTGCCATTTCACGATGAACAAACAATTAAAAATTCTTGCACGTCGATCTTTTTGCCGATTTCACGAAACACGGTGAATAACGAACCTTTTTCACTATTTGTTTACTGCAGAGAGACAGAATAGACAACTTTCGAGTCTGTCACCGGATAAAAATCGTCAATTATGCATAACGTGATTTACCAGATAGAGGGGCTTGCCTGTATACCTGCACTATAAACGAGCGTCTTAGTGATCGTCATTGTGTAGGATAAAATAGAAATAATATTTGATATGTAGGTACTTAATCACAATTCCCTAATGACAGCAGTACTGAAAGACAATTACGATAATTCAATTTGCCGAATAACTCGTGCAATATAGCTTTATAGTTTTAAAAAAACTCGCTCAAAGATTTTGACGGAAATGCATCGAACTCGAAAGTTGTCTATACTATTTATCCCCTGATAATATACCGGTACTATTGCACTATTGTAAGTGGAATATAATGACTAGTTCTATTTGTGTATAACGGGATGAATAAGACCCGACATAGTTAAACGTATAAGACAAAATGTCACTTAGAATGATGTGTGAAAAACAGGGAAATGTACAACTATTAATTCGTTTTAAAATGGTCGTTAAAAACTAAGCTCGGGCAAAATGGAAAAAGGACATTTATCTAGATGAGAATACGGATAGAATTAAGTTTAAAAAGCACAATACCCTTAGACATTGAAACTCATAAAGAAAATAGTTTGTTGCATGTAGTATTGAATGTAAACATTCCCTGTGGTTAAGGTTTAAACAGTATCTGAAATTCATTGGTCTGTACAGAGTTAATTTGATCTAGGTAGTGTTGGAAAGAAAATAAGTGCTAGCTTTGTAACGGTATAAACCAGGTCTACACAGGACAGACATCAACATCGGAATGAGGCGTGAGAAATTTAAGGAAGGCTGAGAAATACGCGGGCACTTGATTCAGCAGAAATAAAATTAAAACATGCAGGTCCCGCTACAGTCTGACGGAAGCCAGCCCCTAGTATCCACTTGCGTCTTTAATCGCAAGTTGATAGTTTGGGCTGGCTCTAGTCAAACTGGTTCCGTTTCTATTTTTCTATCTAAATTTACAAGATAACGACTGAATTATTTTATTTTAATTGTTATTCGTAATTACTCCTCTAATATTTTATAATTTTGGCGGAAAGTATATAAATTTATCTCTAGTCAACTTTGCTTGATGGGCAAATATCTTATTTGTTTTCACTTCTAAATGTTTTTTAAGAGAGAAATTTTAGAACATTTATGTCTTCATTATATCTGTACCAAAATACTTACCATTGTGCTATAATAAATACGGTTGCTCAGTAGTTTTAACCATGTTACTGTTGCAAGTTAAAAAAAAATAAACCTTTCTTTTTTAATTGTGTTCATAGAAGGCTCCTTTCAGTATGAAATTTATAAGAAACTGTCAAATTAACACATTTGAAAGTTAATAATGTCTAGATTGATTGAAACAATTAATATTTTATATAAAAGGAGGACTGACTAAAATCAGTAGCATTGAAACTATCGACTACATTATGTCTGTTTGTACTATTAAAATATTGTTGTCAGGTTTAATTCACAATTTTCAACATAGGAATGTGTCTGTGCTTAGTTAGGAGTATGACAGTTGTTGTTCATTCGTTTAATGTGTTGAAGCTTTTGGTATTGCCATTTAAATAAGGGACTTTCCGTTTTGAATTTTCCATGCAGTTCCGTATTTTGTGGTTTTACTTTTGCATTTATATCATTCACGATCAGGAAGTAGGTATGAATGCCAATAAGACAATTATCTAAAAAATATAAAGTAATCCTTGTTTGCCATATTTTGTTCACACATTTTGTTTAATGTTTGGACAAGGTCATTTAAAATTTTCAATATTCTACAAGATACAAGGTTTACACTGCCGAACGAGTTGAAATTGAAAACAAAATATTTTCGCTAGTCAACCCTACGGATACTTATACGGATGAGTACATAAGTCAAAGTGATATATACAACATTTGACTTGTGATCTCAAAGGAGTCAAAGTAAGATCCTTTGTATTGCCTCATAATATAGCAGTTTTACACGGTACTTGTCTATCCCAAATTCATGTATTTGGTTTTCATGTTATATTTGTTATTCTCGTGGTGTTTTGTCTGATGCTTGGTTCGTTTCTGTGTGTGTTCCGTTTCGGTGTTGTGTCGTTGTTCTGCTCTTATATTTAATGCGTTTCCCTCGGTTTTAGTTTGTTACCCCGATTTTGTTTTTTGTCCATGGATTTATGAGTTTTGAACAGCGGTATACTACTGTTGCCTTTATTTACAAAAATTTTCAAATGTAAATTTTACTTATTTATTTGAATGTAGAATGCTTCTGCTACATAAATATGGCCTGGTTTTGATAATACAATCACCTATATCGGTTACTGTCAGAATGAATTGATCAGTTTTAATATAAGGATCAGGTATACACCTTTTCAATCTTACTTCTGCATGTTTGTATTTAAAAAAGTAGACCTATTTCTGCATATTTTCATGTTCGTTATTTCAGCATGTTGTTAATCTGAGGATTTGCACACAATATAGTCTACATTATAAACTTATTTCATTAGTCATGTTTTCACACATGCTCAAGACGCATCTCTGCCAAACATGTTCTGGACGAGAACAAGTTAAAATAAATACAATAGGACGTTTTGTTCATAACAGAGGCCATCCGGGATGATGGTCTGGGAAATTTGGAGTGCCACTGGAAAATGAGGGTATATTGGATATGGACAGAAATTTTGCAGTGCACCTACGCAACCCTCAAATTATTGTTGTTGCAATGGTTCTTAACAGGCATAGAGCGTGGCACTCTCTTTACACGAGGCATCGGATTTAACGTCCCCATTCTGACCGGACGTGAATGCGAGCTTAATACATCCCGCAAAGCCAAACGGACGCCCCACTTCGGCAAGTGTTTAATTGCCGGTTGGGAGAAGACCAAGTCACCCTTGGGGTAACACGGATTTAAACAATAAGCATATTGCATACTATGGCTCTTCAACTATTTTAGTTCTTATACATCCGTGGCTTTAAAATGTTCTGCCTACAATGTCCCTTATCTAAGTTAATCTAGAAAAGCGCTTGGGATGCTTGAAATTTAAAACGTGTTGATTTCATTTAATCTTCAGAATTTTTTAGACCGCAATGAGGTTAAAAAGAAGGACTCGCTTATGTATAAATTTTAACAAAATAGAATAGATCAGACTATTTGGTATAACTTCCCGTCGCAGACATTTCATACATGTTTTATTCAAAATGAAAACCTACACCTTATATGATCCCTTTGAGATCGACTTACCTAGTGCAATAACGACCGGAACATACCCAGTGTTATGCAATAAAATTTGTATAGGGAAATGCTTTAAATAGCAATTATATGGTGTAATGCCTTAAATTAACTAGTGTAAAATTGATGATATAAGAATGCGACCTTAAGAGAATGTATCATGTTCGATGCTTTAAAAATTTACCTAATAAAATGTTATAAGAATGTACTCAGTGTAATGCACGGAGATTATTCATACTGTATTGCTACACGGTTTTACTTAGCGTAGTGCAGTACGAATATAGCCTCTGCATAATGCAAATGCATAGCTTTCCTATTTATATTATATAAAACAATGAGGAGATGTGGTATGACCTCCAATGAGACAACTACCCGCCACTGGTGAAATGAAGTCGATGTAAGCAATAACTATAAACAACCATACTGTTTTCAACAATTAAAGGGACAAAAGTATAATGTGTCGGCCACAAAATACTTCGACATGAAAAATGCGAAAAATTTCAAACGGGAAAATCAACAGCCTTATTCATTAAAAAAATAGTTACGAAAAACAAATACCATGTAATGAAGTTACAGACTTGAACCAAAGTGAATAACAACCAGTAAACCATTAGTCCAATAATACAAGACTTTGGAGTTTAAAATAATTTACATTCAACGATGTTTATCGGATATTTTTTTGGGAGGGGTCAACGTTGATAATAACAAAAGAAATATCCGATAAAAAAACGTTGAATGTAAACGATATGAAACTCCAAATTCTTATATTATTGGACTAGTACACCACAGGCTTCTCAATTCTTGTATTATCATGAACTAGGTGAAAGCATAGAGCTGACCGAGTGCGAGATCTTCCTGGATAATCATTAAGGTCGTTTAAGCATCCCTTGCAGTAGAGTCGGTTAAATAAAAAAAAAATATCTTTAAAATGCTATCGAAATGTAAAAGTCTGAACTCATTTCACCTCTCATTCCACTAAACATTAAATCGCAGTTACAAGTGTCACAAAACTTTCCTGACCTTTAACCGTAATAATATATTCTACTCATTCATAATCTTGAATTGAGACTTGATAATAAAATGTTACTTAAAAATTACATTCTCTAATTGCAATGATGCACACAGGCACAATAAAAGAAATCAAATGTTGCTATCTCATCGAAATTGGAATTTGATAAAGAAAAAATGACGTGTTATATTTTTATCTTACATGTATGTGTACTTTGAATTTCAAATTTGGTTCTAAATTTAGATTTAGTTTTCCCATAAATTGCGGACGGAATAGAAGACACCTGTTTATTTTCTGCACATGTAGAAAAGTTAAAAACTGGGAGTTGAATGACATAGTTTTTGCTTATTCTAAGATAAATGTGTAGAGTGATCACTTTTTAGCTCACCTGGCCCGAAGGGCCAAGTGAGCTTTTCTCACCACTTGGCGTCCGTCGTCCGTCGTCGTCGTCGTCGTCGTAAACAATTTACATTTTGAACTTCTTCTTGAGAACCACGGAATGGAATGGAACCAAACATGGCATGAATGTTCCTTATGAGGTGGTGACCAAGTGTTGTTACTTTGTAGCCGATCCATGTTCCAAGATGGCCGCCAGCGGGGGACTTAGTTTAACATAGGACCCTATGGGAAATGCATACAAATGACTTCTTTTAGAGAACCACTGAATGGAATGAAACCAAACATGGCATGAATGTTCCTTATCAGGTGCTGTCCAAGTGTTGTTACTTTGTAGCCGATCCATCATCCAAGATGGCCGCCAGCGGGCGACTTAGTTTAACATAGGACCCTATGGGAAATGCATACAAATGACTTCTTTTAGAGAACCACTGAATGGAATGAAACTAAACGTGGCATGAATGTTCCTTATGGGGTGCTGACCAAGTGTTGTTACTTTGTAGCCGATCCATCATCCAAGATGGCCGCCAGTGGGCGACTTAGTTTAACATAGGACCCTATGGGAAATGCATACAAATGACTTCTTTTAGAGAACCACTGAATAGAATGAAACCAAACATGACATGAATGTTTCTTATGAGGTGCTGACCAAGTGTTGTTACTTTGTAACCGATCCATCATCCAAAATGGCCGCCAGGGTGGGACTTAGTTTAACATAGGACCATATGGGAAATACATACACATGACTTCTTTTAGAGAACCACTGAATGGAATGAAACCAAACATGGCATGAATGTTCCTTATCAGGTGCTGACCAAGTGTTGTTACTTTGTAGTTGATCCATCATCCAAGATGGCCGCCAGCAGGCGACTTAGTTTAACATAGGACCCTATGGGAAATGCATACAAATGACTTCTTTTAGAGAACCACTGAATGGAATGAAACCAAACATGACATGAATGTTTCTTATGAGGTGCTGACCAAGTGTTGTTACTTTGTAGCCGATCCATCATCCAAAATGGCCGCCAGCGTGGGACTTAGTTTAACATAGGACCCTATGGGAAATACATACAAATGACTTCTTTTAGAGAACCACTGAATGGAATGAAACCAAACATGGCATGAATGTTCCTTATGAGGTGCTGACCAAGTGTTGTTACTTTGTAGTTGATCCATCTTCCAAGATGGCCGCCAACAGGCGACTTAGTTTAACATAGGACCCTATGGGAAATGCATACAAATGACTTCTTTTAGAGAACCACTGAATGGAATGAAACCAACATGGCATGAATGTTCCTTATGAGGTGTTGACTTAGTGTTGTTACTTTGTAGCCGATTCATCATCCAAAATGGCTGCCAGCAGGGGACTTAGTTTAACATAGGACCCTATGAGAAATGCATACAAATGACTTATTTTAGAGAACCACTGAATGGAATGAAACCAAACATGGCATGAATGTTCCTTATGAGGTGCTGACCAAGTGTTGTTACTTTGTAGTTGATCCATCATCCAAAATGGCCGCCAGCGGGGGACTTTGTTTAACATAGGACCCTATGAGAAATGTATACAAATGACTTCTTTTAGAGAACCACTAAATGGAATGAAACCAAACATGGCATGAATATTCCTTATGAGATGCTGACCAAGTGTTGTTACTTTGTAACCGATCCATCATCCAAAATGGCCGCCAGGGTGGGACTTAGTTTAACATAGGACCATATGGGAAATACATACACATGACTTCTTTTAGAGAACCACTGAATGGAATGAAACCAAACATGGCATGAATGTGTCCTTCCTTATGAGGTTGTGTTGTTACTTTAAGCCAGATTTTTTATTTTTAATATGATTTCAAAAACCCAAGTAAAATCAGGTGAGCGATACAGGTACTTGAGAGCCTCTAGTTAGTTTACTGAGTATTGTTTTGTGGCCTAATTTGTTTATTTTTCGTCTTTGTTCTTCCGACTTGTAAGTGTTGCACTAGTGGTCAAATTATATTCTCTTGGTATCGTCTTATTTTTTTAAAGGGATATAAATCATGTCCTAAAATTTTCATTTGCACAAAATATGGACATGTCAAGGTTTTTTTTAATCTAATAATTAATTTCACATGTCATTCATTAATTGTTCGTAACCTAAAACTTTTTGTTGAGTACTGTGTGTTTTCGTTCAAAACTACGGCTTTTAAAACGATATTGTTGGGTCAATTCAGGTTTCATTTTAATTAATTTGATATCAACAGAAGTAGAATTGTCACATGATTATTTGTTTATAATTCTGTTGTGAGGCGTTTTTACAATCTGTTCATATAAATTTAATATAAGTTTTACACGAAATGCCAGCCATGTACCACGCGTCTAAACAAAAACAGTCAACTAGTTAAAGTCAGGCTGCACGAAACAAAAGAATGCTTTGATTTCTAACTGGAGTAATTCGGATAATTTCTCATGATTAGGTTTTAAGATAGCACAGGCGTGCTTGTTGAATTCATGACAGACCACACGAAGTAGTCTCTCTTTCGTCTGTCCTTTCTTGGAGTAAGGGAGATAACTTGCGTAACTAACGTGGAACGTTATTAATCCCGTATTCCGCTAGGGGCGTGCAATTACGTACACTTCGCCTTAAATGAAAGTGGCCGCATTCGTGTTCATTCTTAATATTGAAATGTAAGTTGTATTTGATGATAATACATAACATCTATAAAGGTTGAGGATGAACAGGGATGCGGCCGCTTTCATTTTTGTAAAACTACATATGAAAAGGGAAATGTTTTGGCATATCTGATAGATTTTTCAAGTTAAAGCTCGAATCTTTCACTTAACTAATTGAATCAACTGAAATAGACAGGTAAGTGTTTAAAAAGTTTTCAAAATCTTTCTTCAGATGAACCTGAAATTTGATGCCAAAATCGGCCCCTAACACGACCTACTCTTTTGGCACAATGTCATCTTGTTATTGATATGTTTTATATTATGTATTTTAAGTCTCTCTCGTCAATGCAAAACTATCAATGACACTTGCGGGGGAAAATATTTGACTTGTGATCTCAAATTTAGCACAATGCCGTTTTGTCATTGATATGTTTTATATTATATTTTTTAGGTCTCACTCGTCAATGCAAAACTATCAATGACATTTGCGGGGGAAAGTATTTGTCTTGTGATCTCAAATTTAGCACAATGCCGTTTTGTCATTGATATGTTTTATTTTATATATTTTAGGTCTCACTCGTCAATGCAAAGCTTTCAAAAGCACTTGCGATGGAAAAGATTTGACTTGTGATCTCAAATTTTGCACAATGCCGTTTTGTCATTTATATGTTTTATATTATATATTTTAGGTCTCACTCGTCAATTCAAAGCTATCAATGGAACTTGCGGGGGAAAATATTTGACTTGTGATCTCAAATTTAGCACATTGCATTATTGCCATTGATATATTTGATATTATAAATGTCAGGTCTCACTCGTCAATGCAAAGCTATCAATGGAACTTGTGGGGATGGGGATTTGACTTGTGATCTCAAATTTAGCACTTTGCCATTTTGTCATTGATATGTTTTATATTTATATTTTAGGTCTGACTCGTTAATGCAAAGCTATGAATGGTACTTGCGGGGGAAAGATTTGACTTGGGATGTTCAATTTTTCACCGGTTAGACTTTGATTGGGAAATGTTGTGGTAACAAACTGTGCTGTTAATGGTAGTACACAAACGTCATATTAACAGTATTTAATCTAATCGTGGGTCGATAATTGTTTTTCGTTTTTTTTTATATAAATAAGGCCGTTAGTTTTTTCGTTTGAGTTGTTTTACAGTATCATTTCGAGGCTTTTATAGCTTACTATGTCGTATTCGCTTTGCTCATTGTTGTAAGCCGTACGTTGACCTATAGTTGTTCATTTCTGTGTCATTTTTGTCTCTTGTGGACAGTTGTCCCATGGGCAATCATACCACATCTTCTTCTCATAGCCCCGGTTTTTGTTGTTTTGTTTTGGGAGGAAAGTCACTCATCTAATTGTGCAATAAATAACCTCTATAGTGTGTTTTCTATGTTGTGATGTTATACTATTGTTTAAGAACAGGCAGAAGGTGTTGCGCCATTAAAACTTGGAGTTAAGTATGGCTTTCATTATCACTGAACTAGTATATATATTGGTTTAGGGGCCAGCTAAAGGACGTTTTGGGGTGCGGGAATTTCTCGCTGCATTGAATACCTGTTGGTGACCTTCTGCTGTTGTCTGTTCTATGGTCGGGTTGTTGTCCCTTTGACACATTCCCCATTTCCATTCTCAATTTCACAATTGTCCAAATACATATTAGGATTTCTAAAATAGCCATTTTTTATTGAATTTATTATTATGATTAAATTTCAGTTTAAGAACATTCAGCCTCAACAGTTTCCGAATGGATCAGTGACTCTAACTTGACAAGACATTGATGCAACTGCAACATTCGAATGTGACAGTGCGTTCAAAATAAATGCATAGCCTCTGTATGGGACGAAGATATTCCAACATGTTATGGTACGGACACTACTTAAAACACCAGTTTGGAAACATTTAGATTTTCAACCATTTGTTGACCCTTTTTATTGCTGACACAATAACGGTGACTTATGTAATAAAGAAAATTGCCCCTCTTTTACTTTTCCTCGTGATAGAAGGAAAATACTTAACTACATTGAGTAGAACTCAAAATTAATCAATTACGCAATTGTAGCACTGAAAAAGATAAACCAATGCCAAAAAATTATTGCAAAGTAAAGGTTTTAATGTATTTTTTGATAGTTTGTCTTATTTTCCGAAGGTACATGGAACACTGATTACCGCACGGACACAGAAAGGCTTTCTCTCCTTAATGTGTATATAAAGGCAACAGTACTATACCGCTGTTCGAAATTCATAAATCGTTTCAGAAAAGAAAAATCAAATCCGGATTACACATTAAAATTGAGGGAACACATCAAATATAAGAGGAAAACTACGACACAACAGACTCAACACTAAAATGTAACACACACAGAAATGAATTGTGATGTAACAATGGCCAGATTATATATTAAAAAAACACCAGGTGTATGAACTGATCATCTTTGTAGACCAAATCGTCTGTTGCATAGGACATCTTTAGTAATAGGTCAAGTTTCATGAATTTTTCGTAAATGCTTTCATTATTATACATGTGGTAATATTCACATTACAATTGTTATTTCTTTTTTGATTTGAATGATTTCTTTTTTGTTGTTGTTTTACAGATCCATGGAATCCAAACCCAATGCGTGAATCAACTGCAAGGGTTTGGCTGTATCAATACGGTATGGTAGTATTGTGGGGTCAATATTTATTCATATAGTATGGATTCCTTATCATTCGTTGGATACTAATGCACGTGGATTTAAAAGATACAGGGGAACTACGTATTTAGATATTCATCGAACTACAAATATTCGTGGATTTCGTAGACACAGGGTAACTTCGTTTTTAGATATTCATCAAATTACAAATTTTCGTAAATAATGCACGCACAGATTGCTTAAACCACGAAATTATTCAACCATTAATATGCAAGTTTTACTCAAACCACGAAAATGAGTCCTATTAAAATAAATGAATCCACAGTATCGACCCTTTAATAAGTATAACTTTTACTGTTCTACTGAAGAACATAACTTGTATATTCTAGGTAACTACATGTAAAGTTACATATACGTATATGATATGACTCATCATAAACGCTCGATTATAAAAAGTAAAAAGAAGCAAAATATAATTAGTTAAGAAGAGCATTGGAAACCCATAAGGTTTTGCCAAATAAAGCTTAGGTAATATATTTCTCGGTTAGGAAATCCTTCGTATTTGTTAGTTTTCTTAACATTTGAATTATATATATGACCATATACATGATAACTGATGTCAATATTAAGGTGTTATTGATACCCTCAGATATGCTATCTCTACCAGTAGTGACATCGGACCATTTGTTGTCAATTATCTTTTCATAGATGCAAGGATTTTAAATTTATGTCATTATTAAAATGACTCATCAGAAATGCTCTAATAAAAAAGGTATATATACCATGCTATTTATTTTTGGGCTGACATTTGACAATTTATTGATACTTTGTTTACATACATTTTTATGTTACAGGGTAAATAGAATGTTGATGATAAACAAATAGCTAGAGCAAAACAGAGGGATTTAATATCTAAAGGATCGAAAAAAAAGACTTCATCGTAAGATGTATAATAAAGTATAAATAGATCACATTCCTGTCATTGTTTTTAAAACACGCACTGTATATCGAATACTGCTTCTCACGTTATACATATTTCAAGATATTATTGTAAATTCAAAGATTATTGCGATTTAGTCATTTATGACTAAAATGCAATATCAGTTTTTGCGAGACAAAAACCCTGTTATTTTGTATTACAAATTTCAATATGCGCGTTTACATTATAACCCTGTCGTATGTTATCAATAATAAAAACAACGCAATAATTTCTGTATATACAGTATATTGGTAAACTGATCAAACTAATTAGGTCTTTCCACCTTTCCGTGGAAAGACCTTTTGATTTTGTTCTGATTATTATTATAATTATTTTTTTTTTTTTTTTCCCGCCTATTTTTTTCTTCTTGCGCAGTATTGATTTTTCAAAAGATGTCGCTTAGATATTTGGAATAGGATATCGTATAATTTATACGCTTTAAAAATTTACAACCGCGTAACAAAATACTTTACGTTGTAAGAGTTATCTCCCCAAACACTGTTTTTCTTGTGGCCACTACTCCTTCGCAACCGTAAAAGATTACGAAAAATTTATTTTACCAAATTGCTCGTTACATCTTAAGGATTAGGATACTCATTTGGACCTTATACATTTAGAATAATGAGTAAAGTGATATAACTCATTATCCATACATATTACAGACCTAGGGTCTTTTGATTTGAGGTCTTTGGTTTAAGACCTTGAAATTGAGGTCAAGGTCAAAAGCAAATTCGACGTTCTAGATTTTGACCTTGGCTCTTAATTCATATGTATACATCATAAAGCCATAGGAATTTACATTCAAACTTAATTTCAATGTTTTCATATCAAAATATATTGTTAGTGGTGGAAAGACCTTCAATTGTTCTCTGAACAAATGGTTTTTAATTGTTTTTTTTATCTTTCTTGTAAACGAGGACAATTTTAATTTAGTATTATATCATTTCGATTAAGGAAAAATATCGTTTATATTTATGTGTCATTATCATGATTATGGTCGTCTGTTGCGATGTGTCAGTTGATTTGCTTGTGTGTAAATTGTCATTTCATTTACGGCATTTGCACCATTAAAACAGTAAAATACAGGTAAATAGTAAAATAAATACTTATTCAAGTGAGACTTTTAATGATAACCATTAAACGCATTTTTTATAATAAAACATATTCCTCCGAAATCAGTCATCGAAACCACAATAAAAAGAATGTATCTATTAGTAATGTATTAATAATTATTAATAAGAGACTTTTATTAATGTTAAAACACAGTTCCAAAATGAATGAGCATGATCATAAATGTTTTTCCTGATGCTAGACTTGTTACGTATCGGATGTACTCAATGACATGTACTACTGGATAACCTATATGTGGTCATGAGAAATGACAGACTTAATTTTTCATATATACTAATAAGGGGGTATGGTATGATTGCTAATGAAATACCTATCTACAAAAAATAGAACGGAGTGAATAAAATCACTTCCACGTCCGAGAAAACTGACGGCCTGTGTGTCTCAAGAGTTAAATTTTTTCATATTTACACCTCAAACATTTGTACACTATATGATTTTAAACCAAGATGACACTCATTTAATGAAATGTGTATGCACTTACTTAGTCACCCTTGGGAGAATACTTTAAAATAAATTGTGTTCACCATGGTGCAATAAATATTTTACTCTCTGTTATATGTTACCTATAAAATAGCTCAAATATTGTTCTATTTTGGCGAAAGTGAAATATAAAGTTGAGGTACATATGAAAGATTGGATTTAAACAAAAAAATATGCACCTGATTTGTCTTATTGACAAATCGTTTGTACGTGCGGGATGGATAAGTTTACAGCCACGTCCGGACAGGATACTCTGCCTCATATACAGAGATTGTCAGTCTGCACTTTAAGAAACTGAAAATGTTCCTATCCATTGTACGCCAATTCTCCAGTTTGGGTAACAATAAACTCCCCGATCTGAATCACAAGTAGGCTTCCAGAGGTCCAAAACATTTTTTTAAAAGGATACTGGAAGTTATTGGAAGGTGTCCATACAACAACATTTCAATACGTCATTTTACTACAAATTAATATGCCAAGAAAAAAAAGAAAGCAAAGGATACTAAAGGGACATTCAAACTCATAGATGTAACAATAAACTGATAAACTAATTGCTAAAAAAGAAAAATAGTTATCCAACAGTACCAAAACACAACATATAAGAATGAGTTACAAGAAACCCATCAATTGAGTAACCAGAACCCCATCAATTGAGCAAAACGAACCTTATCAATTGAGCAACCTAAACCCCATCACAAACTATAGGTGATCTATAATTTTCAGTAGCAAGTTATCAACAATTCTAAAACATATTGTCTTTTAATAATTTCTTATTTTTAATGGCATCTCTTAACGCGCTGTATATTCTGACTATTAATTTCTTTCTCTATATAATGGTAGCATAGTTCGTACTATTGTTATACTGGGGCAACATATAGCTCATGGTTTAAGTCTAAACGAAAACTGTATGAAGTTCATGGTTTAGTCCGAACGACAACTGTATGTAGCTCATGGTTTGAGTCTAAACGAAAACTGTATTTAGCTCGTGATTTAAGTCCGTACGACATCTGTATGTATCTCATTGTTTAAGTATTAACGATAACTGTATGTATCTCATGGTTTAGTCTGAACGACAACTGCATGTAGTTTATGGTTTAAGTCCGAACGACAATTGTATGTACCTCATAGTTTGAGTCCGAACGTCAATTATATGTAGCTCATGGTTAAAATCTCAACGACATCTGTATGTAGCTGATGGTTTCAATTCAAACTACAACTGTATGTACCTCATGGTTTCAGACCAAACTACAACTAACTGTAGCTCATGATTTATGTCCGTACGACATCTGTATGTACCTCATTGTTCGAGTCCATACGACAACTGTATGTACCTCATGGTTTAAGTCCGTACGATATCTGTATGTAGCTCACGGTTTCAGTCCGTACGACATTTGTATGTACCTCATGGTTTAAGTCCGTACGACAACTGTATGTAACTCATGGTTTAAGTTTAAACGACAACTATTGTAGCTTATGGTTTAGGTCCGAACGACAACTGTATGTACCTCATGGTTTCAGTCCGTACGACAACACTATGTGGTTCATGGTTTAAGTCGGAACGACATCTGTATGTACCTCATGGTTTAAGTCCGAACGACATCTGTTTGTACCTCAATATTTAAGTATGAACGACATCTGTATGTAGCTCATAGTTTAAGTCCGAACGAAAAAAGTGTGTAGCTCATAGTTTAAGTCACTACGACATCTGTATGTACCTCATTTTTTAAGTATGAACGACAACTCTGTGTACCTCATGGTTTAAGTCTGTACGACAACTCTATGTTGCTCATGGTATAAGTCCGTACGACATCTGTATGTACCTCATGGTTTAAGTCCGAACGACATCTGTATGTACCTCATGGTTAAAGCTCGAACGACATCTGTATGTAGCTCATAGTTTAAGTCCGAACGACAAAAGTGTGTAGCTCATAGTTTAAGTCCGAACGACATCTGTATGTACCTCATGGTTTAAGTATGAACGACAACTATATGTTGCTCATGGTATAAGTCCGTACAACATCTGTATGTACCTCATGGTTTAAGTCCGTACGACATATGTATGTACCTCATGGTTTAAGTTCGAACGACATCTGTATGTAGCTTATAGTTTAAGTCCGAACGACAAAAGTGTGTAGCTCATAGTTTAAGTCCGTACGACATCTGTATGTACCTCATGGTTTAAGTCCGTACGACATATGTATGTACCTCATGGTTTAAGTCCGTACGACATCTCTATGTACCTCATGGTTTAAGTCCGTACGACATATGTATGTACCTCATGGTTTAAGTTCGAACGACATCTGTATGTAGCTTATAGTTTAAGTCCGAACGACAAAAGTGTGTAGCTCATAGTTTGAGTCCGTACGACATCTGTATGTACCTCGTGGTTCAAGTCCGTACGACAACTCTATGCACCTTATTTTTAAGTCCGTACGACATCTGTATGTACCTCATGGTTTAAGTCCGAACGACAACTCTATGTACCTGATGGTTTAAGTCCGTACGTCAACTCTATGCAGCTCATTTTTTAAGTCCGTACGACATCTGTATGTACCTCATGGTTTAAGTCCGTACGACAACTCTATGTGGCTCATGGTTTAAGTCCGTACGACATCTATATGTACCTCATGGTTTAAGTCCTAACGACATCTGTATGTAGCTCATAGTGTAAGTCCGAATGACAAAAATATGTAGCTCTTTATTTAAGTCCGAACGACAAAAGTGTGTACCTCATTGTTTAAGTCCGTATGACAACTGTATGTATCTGATTTTTTTAGTCCGTACGACATCTGTATGTACCTCATGGTTAAAGCTCGAACGACATCTGTATGTAGCTCATAGTTTAAGTCAGAACGACAAAAGTGTGTAGCTCATAGTTTAAGTCCGTACGACATCAGTATATACCTCATTTTTAAGTCCGAACGACATCTGTGTGTACCTCATGGTTTAAGTCCGTACGACAACTCTATCTGGCTCATGGTTTAAGTCCGTACGACAACTCTATGTGGCTCATGGTTTAAGTCCGTACGACAACTCTATGTGGCTCATGGTTTAAATCCGAAGAACAACTTTATATAGCTCATAGTTTAAGTCCGAACGACAACTGTGTGTATCTCATGGTTTAAGTTTAAACGACAACTATTGCAGCTTATGGTTTAGGTCCGGACGACAATTGTACGATGTGATGTTACGGAAGGTTTTCTAAAATTTTCCCGTAATTTTTACAAAGTGCAGACAACTCTGTTCCTATCATCAATACTCGTGACGTAACCAACAAAGATCGAGCGTCGCCCGATTAGGATTGTTAATGACGTTAAATGCATCGGTTTGTTTTAATGGAAAGTGTTGCGATATGATGTTAAAGTACATAAGGTATCTATATTTTATTTATTTATTTTTTAAATGTGCTAGAATTATCAAATTAGCTGTTTTTCTGTTTTTGATTTAGCCCCGCCTATCAATCTTAATCAACCAATCAAAAATTACTAGGGGTCGAAAAGAAGCTTGCATCCTGATGAAGCGAGCACCTGTCCAAGATGGCAAGAAGTAAGTATCTACGGAATGAAATTCAGCGAAGTGTTCGAATATAATCCTTATTGTTCTCATTTCTTTTGAAATACAGGTAACTGTGATGATTTGCAAAAGAAGGTTAAGATTCATCCGCCTAATAATTACGTTTTGTGGATGTTTCCGTGTCTGAAAATGTGCTAAATATTTTTTGTCTGAAGCCACGTGTTTTCCTACATACGTTGGTAACAACATTACGGTAGTCTGGAAGTAATATGTGTACATAAGATTTACAGACACAGGTTTAGAAAGAAGATTCGGTGATTATATAGACTAGAATCATGATATGTTTATTGATAAATTGTCATTAAATGGTAATATTTCCCCCTAATCAAGGATTTGTATAGTTAGAAAACATTTTGAAGGATTTAGAAATGAGGTTCTACCAGACTAACTATTTAAGAAAAGGCCACCATTTTCATTCCAAATTATCAATCTATTTTAATATGTGGCATTGGAATGGAAAATAAATGTTTTGTATTGTCAAAATTTGATTTTACTGTCACATAATTAAATATCTATTTTTTAATGTTTAATACTGGATCCCAGAATATCCAAATTATTGACAAACAAAGCAGGTGTTGCAGAATCTAGAAATGCTTTTATAATAAAACTCGTCACATTCAAGCTGCTAGCCAAATAATAATTGTTTTAGGATAATAGATACAAGAAGATTTGGTATGAGTGCCAATAACACAACTCATCCTAATGAGCATTAATATCTTTAGTTCATTTGACATATTACTATATTTATTTTGGAAGGAAAACAAAAATAAAAGCATTAGTGTACTCAGACCTGGACAATAACGCTTGTCCGATACCAGGAGGAAAAAGGTCGCACAAGTAAAAAACATGTTTTTTAATAAGTAGACCAAAAACTAAATGTATGATTTATTTCTTACTTTATAAAGTTAAGATATCTAACATGTCTAACAATTCTTTCTTTTTTTCTGTTTTCCAGAAAACAAAGAAATAAACCATATTAAGCAGCTGCTAGGTGAGAGCCACCCTGATTACTTAGAATATTTCAAGGCACAGGCTAAAGTTGGCAGATGTAGTAGCACAACAACTGCAGAGGCAGCATTGAGTAAATGCTATGCAAAAATCCAAACAGCAGTCAGTAAAAAACACAATGAGACGAAACAACTTTTAATTGAAAAGCCGGACAACAAACTGGCTTTTTTCAACAAACAATTGGCTGAAAAGCTCATGAAGAGCTGGAATTTTTAATTTTTATTAGCTCACATTCAAGGGTTGATTTGCAATTGACCAATACCATGTACATGTATAATAATCCAAAGACAAAAATATTTTCTTCTTGAACACTTTCACTACTGCATTTTTAAAACATTGAAAGTTGAAGCGAAGTTTTTACCTTAACTTTAATTAAAGAGTGTCAGCAAATTATGATTATCATGTTGAATGTTAAAGAACCCGACAAATGTTTTTATTTTTTTTCTTAACCTTGGGTAGCTGTATTGCATACCCTGGGTCCCTGTCAATACAGCTCCTCAATGTTCTGTTCTCTATATTTTTTATGATTCAAAACAAGTTCAAGAGGAAGTTTGAAGCATATATATTCATACAAAAAGTTACAAATTGGTAATTATATAATGTTATAAGAAATCGGATCATTTGAAAAGATTTATTGATTTACCATATTTTATGAAATGAAAATGATGTGGTGAGAACAAACCATTTATTGTACTGTTATGTACAGTTTTGTGTACATGTATACTGTAAAACAAAAGATATGGTTCAATGTTAACCATGCTGAAATAAGGATCAGTTCTTGTTAGTTAGAAGGATTTACACATTTTTTTTTAACAGTGAAAGCTATCAGTCTGTTATAAAAAAAAAAAAAGGAAATATAGGTAAGGTATAAAAAAAAATGTAGGAGTTGAAAATGATAAAACTATCCATAAGCCAAATGACCAAAGAACGAAGATTCACATTATTACAGAATGCATATACCTGGGTAGGGTTTAAAAATAAATAAATGAGTTTACAAAAAAATGCGAAAGTAAACAGTTGATCGATTTGTAACACCGGGAAATTATAAGGTCATCAAAAAATAAACTTTGTGATAATCCACTCATTCCCCAAACCTGAAATAATTCCATCGTCTGCTTTCATTGCTTTTTAAATTAATGTGACTGTCTTTAGCCTGAAATACATGCCATACTGAACTTTCCAGCATGTTTCAAATTATGATGACTAAATGAAAACTGCGTCTTTCAAACAACTGTTTACTTTCAGTTTGTGTTTAGCATGACTTAGGATGTAAAAACTAGAGACTTTCCGAAATCCTTTATTTGTGTCAACTCGGCCAATATAGAATAACCCGGCCAATACAGAAAAAAATCTGTATTGGCAGAGTTTACACCTTGTATTGCATAGGCAGTTAATTAATTTTCATCATATTAAGTCCAATAACACATGTAACAGTGTAGTTAATTAATAATAGGAAATATTGATTTGGTCTAGTGAAAACTTAAAAAATTTGATACAGTCATATAGGGACAAATTTTGATATTAAGTTTCCGGACTAGTGGATGAAAAAGTTTTCTGTACAGATTGTGAAACAAAAACAATCTTTAGCAAAAGGAGATGTTTTTTTGTCGACCAGTGAAGATTGTTTTAACAAACTTTTAAATATTTATGTTTTAAAGAATCAATAGACATGATAGACTTGGACATATTTTTACTACAGAGCTCCGGCATAAATGAAAAACAGTTGGATAAAGTAGTATAAGATAAAAAAAAAAAAAAAAAAATACATCACACATATCATAGCTACATATATTATAGTTACTTAATTGTAATACATGTTATTAATGTAAAATTAATAGATATAAAATAGAAACCAGACATTTTGTATTTATCTGGGGATAGGCTATAGAATTACAAAAAAATTATAAAATATAGAAAATACATGTACTAATTCTAAATATTGTGAGGTCCGGACACAGTTATTGTTATTTGTAGTTATCATATTATTGTAGACCGTGTAAAACGTGCAAATTTTGTAAAAACCTTTCAAAATAATCTCTTTGGCACAAGTTAGTTAAATGATGAATGTGCATGTAAAAAATATTTGGGTCTTGCATTTACAGATGAAGTAGAGCTTTGGTCTAGTTTAATAGGTCAAATAGCATTTATAAGGTACATTGTACTTCATGTCAGGACCTGTTAAAATTGTAATTTTTTTAAGAGATACCTTTCAACACACTGACAATATTATCAATATTTCGAGTTAATACAGTAGATTTTCTAGAATTTTCTGACAATTTGACCTGGAAGTATGTAGAACACTACACTGTCACTGCCAAACTCTTCTTGAGAAAGAGGCTGGTGTGATGTTTTTTTTATTTGTACACATGGTCTTAAAAATGCGCATGAAATAACTGTGTCGTCATGGTCATAATTTGTATACTATAGTAACTATTTAGTTAAATGAGTAATAAATTCAATGTGTACAAGTACTTGTTCTTTATATATTTAAGCAGCAACATGTTTATTAACAAGAAGACATGAAGTTTGTATCGACCAAATTTTATAAGAAAATAGTTCAGAAAATCTTGCATTATATATTTACTGGGTGCCACATGTGGAGCAAGATCTGTGTACACTTACGGAGCAATTAAGATCTTTTGAGCCTGGTGATAAGGTACTTGAATTTTTGCCAGTCCCTGGACATCCTTTACATGCTAAATATTGTGGTCCTTATACGATAGAGAGTAAAATCAATTATTTGAATTATATTGTAAAAAAACTGGATCAACCCTAGTTTTTGGTTGTGTTCGTGTTGCTTATTCTTTAGTTTTTTATGTTGTGTCATGTGTACTTTTGTTTCTCCATTTCATTTTTAGCCATGTCGTTGTCAGTTTTTTTTCTAGTTTGACTGTCCCTAGCTCTGCATGGTATCTTTCATCTCTCTTTTACAAGTAAAAACCTTAGGCCCAGGATAGTGTACAATATTGGGTAAACTTTGAGGAAATAACTTGTCTACGTAATTAATCAATGGTGATTCAGGACTCCAGTACATACATTGAAAAGGCATGGCGCATAGTCAGAAGGGCATGTACTTGTGCACAATTAATCTGTCTGGACACTTAAAATTTCAATACTTGCAAGTTCAATATGATGCCACCAGATAACAAAATTAGTATGATACAAACCGAGCACAAAATTATTATTTCAGGACAAAAGTGTAAAAATAATTGGATCTAGTTTGTCACTGGAGCTGAAATAATAAATAATGTAGTGCTCAATAAAATTTCATCATTTCACTGACAAAAATCTTTGTAGACCAAAATGTTGAGTTCTAGACGAGACTCTTTGTAGACAAAAATTATGAATTCCAAAATATAACAAAATATTTCTAAGCATAAACCCTGTCTGAATGTCAACTTTGTAACTGCTAGTCTATGATTGTGTCTGCCTAAAGTAAAATGAGGCTCGAAAAAAGCTTTCATCATACCTACATTTTGTTTGGTAGTAAATCAGAATTATTTAAAAAACATAGGATATTACAGAATAGCAATATGCATAATATGCATGTCTCGGATTCAGTCATTTTTTGTCAACCAGGAACAATTTTAACAGCTCAGAGTGGGTCTCATTGGGGTCTAAGCATGACGTTGGATTGCCGATTTTTTGCCATCGTCACATGTGAAAGTCAACTTATAGTGCTGTGAAAACCTGAAATGAATTAGTCTAGCGGGCCATGGGAAATAACAAAAAAAAGAAAAATTGCTTCCATACACGTGTAGTGAAGGCGGGATCTGGGAATCTGACAAGACAGTAAGCAGGATCAAAGATCAGAACCCCCTTAAAGTGCCCCATGTTTTTTTACAGATAAATGAACGAGACCAGGGCACATGCAATTGGGAATAAAAGTTTGTGCAAGTTTTGTGACATCCCCCGGAGAAATTTGATAAATAAGGAGCAATATCCTGCACTACAGGTCACCGTTCATGTGTTCTTCACCGAATAAAGGGTGAATAATATTGGCCCTTCTCCAACAGGACTCAGAACAAAATATCGCCGAAATTAATAATTACAGGTCAACGTATAAGACTTTAAATCTAATTCGCTTATTTCAAGTTCAGAAATCATGACTGAAAAAAATATTTATTCAAGATTTAACTTACCACGTGGTTTATAATTTAAAACAAGGATTTGTATAGTTAGAAGGATTGGAATCTCGTGAGCTTTTGCATAGACTGTAGTATAACATCTTATGCGACGCGAGATTTTGTGAGATTACCCATGGTGCATCTGGAAAATGCTAACTAGCTCCGATTAATGGCTGACATTTGCATCACCTAAACAAATATTCATCGATATGTAAGTATCTACAATCTATATTTATCAAATATTATGCTAGAAATAAGAAGTTTAAAATGGTTCTGGTGTTATGAATAACTTTTGCGATCACAATAAGAATACACGGCTCCATAGAATGAATTTGCATATTGACCGAAGTGACCTCACCCTATCACGCCTATTGGGCGGTCCTAACATCATTTTCTATTTTTATACTCCTTCCTCAAAACACGGAGATGAGTGAAAATATTTATATTTTCTGATAGATATATGATTCCTTCGTGTATTGAGTAAATTTCGTAGTGATTGGTGCATTAGTTTTCCTAATTTTTCCTTTTTTTTGAGTTGATTACAACAAAAATGGCGTTCTTGAGCAAAAATAGGGGTGGCTTCGGAAAAATGAATAAAACTTTTTCAATTGGCCGAGAGTAACGTTCAAACATGTTTACAAACGTGAAACATTGGTGATAAAGTGTATTGAAGAAAGCTCAAACCGCTAAATAAGGGAATTGTGATACTTTTCTGTCTTGAAAAATCAATGTGGTTCTCAGATGAATTGTAATATAACAGGCCGAAATTGGGAGGGGATCCAGTTGTCATTATCATCTGATACTTCCTTCCTGTTTCTACCGAAATGAAACTATTATAAACCCATGTGTTTTGAGGTAGTTTAACATCAAGAAGCCATGTTCCATAGAAAACACCACAGATTTGCCTTTGTCGACAATGCATTAATATTGATGGTAATCTTTTTCAAATGTTTAGCCCAATGTTTAGCCAGTTTAGCCCGTATGATCAAACGTTCAGCCAAGGTCAAGTTAATTTGTGAAAGTACTCACAGGCACTTGTTTCTATCCGTATGAAGGTCGACTATATCCATCTTCTACTTCAAAGTCGAACTTCATAGGGATAGATACATATATAAAGAAGTGGCACCTCCTCATGATCAACACAACTCATAATATGACATCAAAATACATTATCTAATGAAAGCTTGAAGGTACTTCATTATATAAAATATACAGCATATTCCAGTTATTTACACCCATCGGCATGTATATCTGACATCTGTTTAAACACATACACGTATTACATGCATAATAGGAGCAGTCTTGAGACTTCTCTCGGACCAACTGCTAGTCATTACATTGGCATTGCCATGTTTACTTTGTATATATACATTTGTACATCTCCTAAATAAGAAATAAGAGGATGCATAATATGAGCAGTCTTGAGACTTCTCACGGCCCAACTGCTTGTCATTCATGTCATACATAAAAAAAAACAAGATGCGGTATGATTTCAATTGTGACTTATTTCCCTAAAAAGAGATTAACTGACATCCGAGTTAACAATGTACAGAAGGAGATGATTGTTCAATTAGTACGTCATTTACAATAGCTTAATAACCCACATTTGTAGGGTCAACAGACGTAACTCATTCATAAATAAGAAATTTAGATTGGTCTACATACATTGTATATATATGTATATATGCTTTTGGTAGATTGCTATTAGGTTGTTTATGTAAGCTTCTTCATTTAAATTTACATATATAAGAAAGAAGATGTGGTATATATGATTGCCAACGAGAGTTTACATGTTATGGAAATGAACAAAGTACATGTACATTGTACATGTGAACAGACAGATAAAATAACTCACGATATGAAAATGTTTTTTTTTTACCAGCATTGTTCAAAGATACACATGTGATATAATAACCAATTAATCTTTCCTAAGTACTTTTCGAAAGCAAAATATGTGTGATGTTCAAATGTGAATTAAATAGAAAAATCTTACCATTGCACACTGATTATAATTTGTCAGAATTGAAAGTGCCCCTTTTTAAGTCTAGATAAAACACTATAGATGTATAAAAAAAGGAAGATGTGTTATGATTGCCAATGAGACAACTCTCCACAAGAGACCAAAATGAAAACTATAGGTCACTGTACAGCCTTTAACAATGAGCAAAGCCCATACATGTACCACATAATCAGATATAAAAGGCCCTAAAATGACCACGTAAAACAATTTAAACTGGAAAACTAACAGCCTTATTTATATACAATAACTTAATAAATAACAAATATATATATGTACATTCTCTCTACATTGAAGACCTGTTGGTGACCTTCTGCTGTTGTTTATATCTATGGCCGGGTTGTTGTGTCTTTGACACATTCCCCAATTCCATTCTCAATTTTATGTAACACATCAACAAACGACAACCACTGAATTACAGGCTCCTGACTTGGGACAGGCACATACACACATGATATATCAATGTTATTACATTTAGGTTCTGGATTACCTTTTTTATATGTACTTATATATATGCATACATTATACATGTTATATGTTAAAATGTATATATATTAACCATGCATTGCACTAAGCTTACACTTTGAGCTGGACTTTTAAAGTGCTAAATGAAACATAAATTGACAATTATATGTCACTGTACAGCTTTCAACAATGAGCAAAGCTCATACCACATGGTCAGCTGTAAAAGGCCCCGAAATAACAAATGTTA
Source organism: Mytilus trossulus (assembly GCF_036588685.1). Lineage (NCBI taxonomy): Eukaryota > Metazoa > Mollusca > Bivalvia > Mytilida > Mytilidae > Mytilus > Mytilus trossulus. The sequence goes on from NC_086377.1 coordinate 9,029,592, forward strand.
AACATTTTAAACAAGAAAACTAACAGCATAATTTATGTTGTCTATGTACAAAAATAAAAGAATAATTAATATATATGTGACACATAAACAAACGACAACTTCTGAATAACAGACTCTTTACTTGGGACAGACACAGGCATCCAAGATGTGTTGTGACACATAATCATTGTGTTGAAAAAGACATATTATAACATTTTTTTATTGCGAATATAAAATAGAAGATGTGGTATGATTGCCAATGAGACAACTGTCCACAAGAGACCAAAATGACACATGCATTAACAACTATAGGTCACTGTATCGCCTTCAACAATGAGCAAAGTCCAAACCACATAGCTATAAAAGGCCCCGATATGACAATGTAAAGCAATTCAAACGAGAAATTTAACGGCCTTATTTATAAAAAAAAATAAACTCAATATTACGTTTTTTTTTTGCAGTATTCACCAAAATGCCAAAACTTAAGAAAAGAAGAAATGTCCAATCACAAAGAAAGGTCCCAAAAAAACCTAACCAGTCGTCTGCCAACAGCAGTTTCAATCTTGACCATTCACACACCAGTCATGATCATGTAGACTTAACGACAGCATTCCTTGAAGAAGAAATAGAACTAGGATTGATAAATTCTGCAGAAATCGAAGACATTGAACCTAAGCAGTCATGTACCAACAGCAGTTTCAATCTTGACCATTCATACACCAGTCATGATCATGTAGACTTAACAACAGCATGCCATGAAGAAGGAATGGAAATAGGATTGATAAATTCTGCTGAAATTGAAGACATTGAACTTATACAGACACAGCTAGATCATGTAGATGTTGAAGATATACAGCTAGAAGAGAGCCTTTATTCTGACCCTGTTAGTTCAACAATGCCTTATGAAGATTTGAAAAGTAATCTACAGAAATACCTAAGTACTTCATATACACTTGATCAAAACAGTGACTACATTCAAATTATGCAGTTGTATCCATCTACAGGCACTGCATCAGTAAAACTAAATGTTACCATTGACCAGAAGTTTGCAGCCAAAGTATTTGTACACCGGATAGAACTTTGCTCCGATCACCAATTATGGAAAGATTTGCCAACAACATTTGATTCAATTATTAACATTCAGTCTTTACTATCTAAACTTGAGAGCTTCTCTGTGTGTGTTGGGAACTATGAAAATGACCTTATCGATGTAATACCAATTGGCAGCGCAGTGCAACATGCTAAACCTGCTTCAACAAACTGTCATGGTTATAGAGAGGGTGATTTCGGTGCAGTCAAGGGAACTATATCATATTCGTCAACAGTCCGTAATGTTCAATGTGCACTCCTTGTGCAAGGTCACAGATGTTACCAGTGCAGTCAACTGAGACGTATTTTAGTAGGCAGGAAGTACAGACAAGAAGAAAAGCAACGCAAAACTCAGGAAACCGCAGGCCCAACTGACTATCTTCACAGTAAGATGCAGCACAGTAATATGTCAAAGCTGCAGCTGATAGAAAAAATTCACCAACAGAAAGACAAGATCACCAATCTACAGAATGAGATATTACGCACTAGAAATCAGTTTCAACGAGAGATGGCAAGCAAAGGGGTTACACTGGACTTCAGCCAATCACTTGAAATTAAAGATACCATGGCAACATGCAATGCTGAGATGGAAAAAGCATGTCCTGATGAAAATTCATATCAAAGATTGTTCTGGACTGAACAAATGAAGTGTATGAATCTACAGTCAACAAAAGGTATGCGATGGCATCCTATGATTTTGAGATGGTGTCTCTATCTACGTCAAAAGTCTTCTGCAGCATAGGATGCCCTAAGAGATTCAGGATTTATCACACTACCTAGTTCCAGAACCCTGTTTGATTACTCTCATTATACCCGGAGAGACAACGGATTTTTACCTGATGTCATCAAAGTCCTGAAGGAAGAAGCTACCAAAAGAGACATGTATAGCAAAGAGGATGTTTGGAAAAACTATGTAGGAATTCTCTTTGATGAGATAAAGATCAAGTCTGACCTAGTTTATGACAAGCATACAGGGGAACTTATTGGTTATTGCAATCTGGACAAAGTTGGCAACCAAATTATGGAGATGGAGAGGAGCCTTAAAGATAGTTCATCTGATGACATTGCAAAATACATGCTGGTCTTAATGGTAAGAGGTGTGGCTACAGATCTGAAGTTTCCTTTGGCTGGGTTTGCAACACTAAGCATTACAGCAGACTTTCTGTATCCCATAATCTGGAAAGCGATACGTATATTAGAAACAACAAGTGCTGCTCAACTAAAAATTTTATTCCTAACCTGTGATGGTGCATCAGCAAATCGTAAATTATTCAATCTTCATGGACAAGTTAATGACTTTGTTTACTTCACAGATAATCCGTTTTCAGAAGATGGCAGGAAAATTTACTTTGTGTCAGATGTTCCCCATTTAATTAAGACTACTCGTAACTGCTTCAGCAACTCATTTTCACACCTGAACACTCGCAAATTGTGGAATAATGGAAAAGACGTGTCCTGGATTCATTTGTTGACCTTGTTTGAGCAACATTGTGAGATGTCACTTTACACTCCATGTCCAAAACTGACAAGAAGCCACCTTGACCTAACACCATTTGGACGCATGAAAGTGAATTTAGCTGCACAGGTAAGAATTAAAATCATGTATTGATTAAGTTTACAAATTTATACATGTATGAGCCTTAGTTTAAAATCAAAATAATTTAGTCTTCCTGATTTGTAATGCATTTTGAATATTGATATTTTAGCCTAGCATTAATCATGTAAATGTGTGTTACATGCATATTCTTTTGTACACAAATATTTGTTTCTAAAATAGCAGGGGTCATATCTCATATTGTATGATCCTTTCATTCAGATATACACCTTATAAACAAGGCTCATACATTGTATGTTAGACACTTAACCAGCCATCTTTTGTTGGTGGGTCCCACTATAGGCTTTTGAAACCATTTCTGGGGATTTCAAAATCAGTCTCCTACATGATGACTGGTTTGTGTCTTGCGAATTTTATCTGATATGTTCATAAAAAAAGACTATTGAGCAGCAAAAACATCATATACATGTATCTCACACTTTGATAAATGTTTGATAGCATATTATATACTGTCGTACAGCATGTACAGAGTAAATTATTATCTGCACTATTGACATCTTGTTTCATTGTTGCAAAATAAATGAACAGTTTAAATTGTACAATGTATAATAAATGAACATGTACCATATATATGCATTTTTACATGTTTGTATTAACTATACATGTACATGTAAATTCAAAAATAGAACTTTTTGAATGAGGAACAGAAATGTCCATTTGATAATCATGAAAATCGCTACTTTAGGAAAACCGTCTTATATCATTAACCACAACTGTATAAGTTGAGTCCAATTATAAAAACTTGCATTAATCTTATCATGTTAATTTCTGGTATTGAAGTTTCAGTCATTTATCATCATTATCTATGTTTATACATGGATTATATATGTTTATGTATGATTTGTTACAATTCTTTTAAAATGTTTAATCAATTTCAGGTGCTGAGTTCTACTGTGGCAAATGCTTTAGAGATGATGTACGGTGATAATGTTAGTGAAACAGTTAATTTTCTCCGGATAATTGACAAATTTTTTGACTGTCTAAATGTCAGAAACCTCTATGAGGGACGAAATAAGCGGAATCCGAATTTGAATCCATACACCAATATAAATGACGAAAGGCTTCAGTGGCTTACTGGTGACTTTTTAAGTTATTTTGATTTGTGGGAGCAATCTGTTATGCAGAGACCAGGTGAATTTACAAACAAGCAGAGGAAAGGTATGCTTTTAAGTAGACAAACATTAACTGGTTTGAAGATAAGTGTGCTTTCCATTGTGGCATGTGTCAAATTTCTTCTTGAGATTGGAGCTTAGTTTGTTTTAACCCACAACTTCAACCAAGACCCACTCGAACAACATTTTGGGCATTATAGACATAGAGCTGGTGACAACTCAAATCCAACTGTGTATGATGTACGACACATGATGACAACAATGCGAGCCGTAGGAGCCCAGGCCTTGGCACCACGACACTCTAACATTAACAACAAGGAAAACAGAAATATGGTCATTGACAACAGCAAGTGACCAAAACGTGGAAATTACTTTTGATTAAATGTATGAATGTATGTTATATTAATGTGAATCAAAAACTCAGGTCACAATTATTTTTTGTAAATTTTAAGGAGTCTATAGTTATGTCACATTATTTAAGTGATCATATAATATTTCTGATCTTTTCCCTAACCATGCATTGCATTTGTATATACATGTATGGTGTGTGGTTAAAATGTACAATCAACAATGATGTTAAGATGAATGTATTAAAAAAGCAGATATACAAAACAAGTATGCAGTATCTTAATTTAAATGTATCGCAAATTTTTTGGTTCAATGAATTATATTACAGTTATATTTCTTCATGCAAAATAACTCGAGCTGTACTTGTTGTTTTAGTTGAAACGAAACTTCCACTAACAGTTTTTAGAATTATCCTTTCTGATCCTGAAATATCTGCCACTGGACATAAAACAGACTTCGTTAATGTGTAGGGGATCTTGCTTATAATAATGATGTTTTCTGTCACATGGTTATTGTGATGTCAAATAGATTAAATTGTCTTTCTGGTCCTGAAATAGTTGCCACTGGACATAAAACAAACTTTCTGTTAATCATTTGTTAATGGGTAGATGATCTTGTTTGAATTAATTATGTTTTCTGTCTATAGTAATTGCATCAAATACTAGTAGATTAAATTGTGCAAAATTAGGTACTAGTAATTTAATAGTAGTTTTGTTTGTTAATTTGTTTTTTACAATGTATTATATAATTATTTTTACATTTTGTAATATAAAATATATTTGTGTTATTTGAGGATGTACTTAGGCATTTAGGTGAGGTTTTGGAATTTGTGTCGACTGTTGGTACTCCTTGGTGTTTTTCCATACAATACAATGTAAAATATTTTGCCCCATAACACTCATGTATTTTTTCATATCAGACTTAATAGCTTATATGAAAGGTCATTTACCAAAATTTTAGAAGATTCTTGATTTTCTTTCTTATGTTTTGAGACCCAATAATACCCATGCAAATTAAATATAAGGTACATAAAAGTATGCCATATTTTAAATCTCAAATATCTAGAAAGAGGTCCATGACCTATCAATATTTTAGCTAATCTTTATTCTTAATTATATATATTAATGCTTTATCAGCTTAAATTATTAATTGTAATTTCTTAATTTTTACTTATCCTCACCGAAGTACATCCTTAACATAATCCATTAAATGTCAGTTGTTGATGAGGTTTTTTTTTTTAACATTGTCTCTCTTGTTTGAACATGTATATATATCTGACGCTAATTTATTTGTTAAATTGGATGTCTTTCATGTCTTTATTTTGATGTAAAAATAAATTTTTGAACATCATCTATCAATTTTCTTTACATGACAGATTTTTTAGGTAAATATGTATGAGTAATGTCTTTGAGTAGTGAAATAAGGAGATGTGGTATAAGGTCGCCAATGAGACAACTATCCACCAAATAACAAATGAACATCTTATAAGCAATTGTATGTATGTTTTCTTTACAGCCTTCATCAATGAGCAAACCTATCCGACATTTCAAATGAAATCTCTCACATTTCATAATGTACAACAGTTTGAAGGAAAAAAGCAACAACCTACACTCATCCAATATACAGAGATCAATTATAAAGACAAACTCAAAATAAAATATTTTTATTTGATACATTTTTTGCACATGACAAAAGTCTTTATGCTTTACAAGTACATATATACATGTATGCTATAAAGTCAATACAAACAAAGAATATTTAATGTGTACTTTTTCAAGACTTTTCGGTCAACATACCAGGAATGGTTATTCTCACTCATTATTGTTTCTTACATCTACATTAAGCATTATCAAAGTTACAACACACAGATAAGTCAGATTAATTAGAAACTATTTCCTTTAATGCTTTGCGTAAACCAGATGAAGCTTTGCTGCTGTTACTTATCTTATTTCTTTCAATACGGGTGAAAGCATACCCACGGACAGTCAGAAAGAGATGAATAATGTCTTCTGTCATGGATGACATGGTATCACAAGTCTCACCTTTGAACACAATGTCTGTATAGTACTTTACCATGAAGGATTCCATAAATGATTCTTTGAGGGGTGGTAATGACAGAGAGCTTGCACTATAAGGTGGACTTATACATTTACGAACAATCGTTTCAAGTTCTCTTACTAGAAAGAAAAATGTATCACATGGTTTCTGAAGACCACCCCTGTCTTGTTTGGTAAACCACTTTCCATATGTAGCAACAAATGTAGTGTTATTAGTACTGTTCAACAATTTGCTTACTATGGACGATTTATTAGTGGAAACACAAGAGTAGCGATTCTTCAATGCCTTAATGATGAAACCGGCTGTATAATATAGGATAGACTGGTCATTTGTACTAAGATTGGACTGTTGTGTGTCGGATGCTTGCTTGACGACCTTAATTTGCTGCACAAAAATTTCACCAATAATGTCCTCAATAAATAGTTGGATAAGCAAATTTCATAACAGTTGGGGTGAATGTTAGACACAATTTAGTTATTTCTTCTTTAAGTGTGTGGTCACTTCTCAAACAATGTAACTGCCTAAACAGTTGCTCACGATCACAAGATGTGGTCAGATTAGTAGAACTTGTTACAAATATGGTTTTAAATCTATTTCCCAATATTGTACGAATAGTTTCAGAAGAAGAAGCAAATTTGCACATAACACTTATGTCATCATTCAGAAGAAAAGGATCATTTTCTATGTTGCTCAGGGTTGAAGAAAAGGCTGTTGGAAAGATTGTGTCAAAATCATTTCCACTAAACTGGAAATGTTTTTTCTCACTCTTAGGGACAGATGTTTTAAATGTTTTGTTCTCACTAGCTTTAGCATCAATGTTGTGTTGTTTTTTTACATGGCCACGAAATCCAGCAATAGTTTTTAATTGTTTTTTACACTCAGGACATGTGTAATAAGTCTGGTCACCTGAACCTGAAGATGTCTTTGGTTGTTTAGGCTTAGAGCAGGTGTCATCACCACTTACATCACTGTTACTATTGTCGGTGTCATACTCTGTGTATTCAACTAATAAAAAATCAAGATCAATATCGTGATCCCAGGATAAAAAATCAGACATTTTCGATTAACTGATTCATTAATAATAATCATTGTAAGGATGTGTTAACTATTTATCATAAATCATTTTACTCAGCTTTCGGATTGATCTTTGATCTTGTTTAAAAATAGATTTTTATGTAAACAAGTATTATGTTCTATTATTGACTACTTTGTTTATTTAGTTAATCGGGACAATTGATTGAAATGAAACTTAACAGAACAAAGCTTGTAAAAACACTGCCTCTTACACATTTTCAATAATTAGTTTAAACACTTTAATTACGCTTGTCATCAAAAGAAAGTGGGAATAAAAAAGAATTAATTAACGTTTGATTAAAAAACTGAACTATTTATTTCATTTGAAACAAAAGAAAAGTATCCTTACCACCGCAACACTGTTTAGAAGTAAACAAAAACATGAATACGTTTTTACAAAATTTACCGGAAAAATTGTTCCGATATCGTAAGTGACGAGTAGTAGTGGTGGGCTAGTGGCGAGTCTCGCCGAAGTATCGCCGCGAAAGAGATTACGATAAACCGCGAGATTCCAATCCTTCTAACTATACAAATCCTTGCCCTAATTAACTACTGTCTTCCCAATCATTATTTTAAATTATAAACCACGTGGTAAGTTAAATCTTGAATAAATATTTTGTTCAGTCATGATTTCTGAACTAAGCGAATTAGATTTAAAGTCTTATACGTTGACCTGTAATTATTAATTTCGGCGATATTTTGTTCTGAGTCCTGTTGGGGAAGGGCCAATATTATTCACCCTTTATTCGGTGAAGAACACATGAACGGTGACCTGTAGTGCAGGATATTGCTCCTTATTTATCAAATTTCTCCGGGGGATGTCACAAAACTTGCACAAACTTTTATTCCCAATTGCATGTGCCCTGGTCTCGTTCATTTATCTGTAAAAAAACATGGGGAACTCTAAGGGGGTTCTGATCTTTGATCCTGCTTACTGTCTTGTCAGATTCCCAGATCCCGCCTTCACTACACGTGTATGGAAGCAATTTTTCTTTTTTTTGTTATTTCCCATGGCCCGCTAGACTAATTCATTTCAGGTTTTCACAGCACTATAACTTGACTTTCACATGTCACGATGGCAAAAAATCGGCAATCCAACGTCATGCTTAGACCCCAATGAGACCCACTCTGAGCTGTTAAAATTGTTCCTGGTTGACAAAAAATGACTGAATCCGAGACATGCATATTATGCATATTGCTATTCTGTAATATCCTATGTTTTTTAAATAATTCTGATTTACTACCAAACAAAATGTAGGTATGATGAAAGCTTTTTTCGAGCCTCATTTTACTTTAGTCAGACACAATCATAGACTAGCAGTTACAAAGTTGACATTCAGACAAGGTTTATGCTTAGAAATATTTTGTTATATTTTGGAATTCATAATTTTTGTCTACAAAGAGTCTCGTCTAGAACTCAACATTTTGGTCTACAAAGATTTTTGTCAGTGAAATGATGAAATTTTATTGAGCACTACATTATTTATTATTTCAGCTCCAGTGACAAAATAGATCCAATTATTTTTACACTTTTGTCCTGAAATAATAATTTTGTGCTCGGTTTGTATCATACTAATTTTGTTATCTGGTGGCATCATATTGAACTTGCAAGTATTGAAATTTTAAGTGTCCAGACAGATTAATTTTGCACAAGTACATGCCCTTCTGACTATGCGCCATGCCTTTTCAATGTATGTACTGGAGTCCTGAATCACCATTGATTAATTACGTAGACAAGTTATTTCCTCAAAGTTTACCCAATATTGTACACTATCCTGGGCCTAAGGTTTTTACTTGTAAAAGAGAGATGAAAGATACCATGCAGAGCTAGGGACAGTCAAACTAGAAAATAAACTGACAACGACATGGCTAAAAATGAGATGGAGAAACAAAAGTACACATGACACAACATAAAAAACTAAAGAATAAGCAACACGAACACAACCAAAAACTAGGGTTGATCCAGTTTTTACAATATAATTCAAATAATTGATTTTACTCTCTATCGTATAAGGACCACAATATTTAGCCTGTAAAGGATGTCCAGGGACTGGCAAAAATTCAAGTACCTTATCACCAGGCTCAAAAGATCTTAATTGCTCCGTTAGTGTACACAGATCTTGCTCCACATGTGGCACCTAGTAAATATATAATGCAAGATTTTCTGAACTATTTTCTTATAAAATTTGGTCGATACAAACTTCATGTCTTCTTGTTAATAAACATGTTGCTGCTTAAATATATAAAGAACAAGTACTTGTACACATTGAATTTATTACTCATTTAACTAAATAGTTACTATAGTATACAAATTATGACCATGACGACACAGTTATTTCATGCGCATTTTTAAGACCATGTGTACAAATAAAAAAAACATCACACCAGCCTCTTTCTCAAGAAGAGTTTGGCAGTGACAGTGTAGTGTTCTACATACTTCCAGGTCAAATTGTCAGAAAATTCTAGAAAATCTACTGTATTAACTCGAAATATTGATAATATTGTCAGTGTGTTGAAAGGTATCTCTTAAAAAAATTACAATTTTAACAGGTCCTGACATGAAGTACAATGTACCTTATAAATGCTATTTGACCTATTAAACTAGACCAAAGCTCTACTTCATCTGTAAATGCAAGACCCAAATATTTTTTACATGCACATTCATCATTTAACTAACTTGTGCCAAAGAGATTATTTTGAAAGGTTTTTACAAAATTTGCAAGTTTTACACGATCTACAATAATATGATAACTACAAATAACAATAACTGTGTCCGGACCTCACAATATTTAGAATTAGTACATGTATTTTCTATATTTTATAATTTTTTGTAATTCTATAGCCTATCCCCAGATAAATACAAAATGTCTGGTTTCTATTTTATATCTATTAATTTTACATTAATAACATGTATTACAATTAAGTAACTATAATATATGTAGCTATGATATGTGTGATGTATTTTTTTAATTTTTTGTTATCTTATACTACTTTATCCAACTGTTTTTCATTTATGCCGGAGCTCTGTAGTAAAAATATGTCCAAGTCTATCATGTCTATTGATTCTTTAAAACATAAATATTTAAAAGTTTGTTAAAAACAATCTTCACTGGTCGACAAAAAAACATCTCCTTTTGCTAAAGATTGTTTTTGTTTCACAATCTGTACAGAAAACTTTTTCATCCACTAGTCCGGAAACTTAATATCAAAATTTGTCCCTATATGACTGTATCAAATTTTTTAAGTTTTCACTAGACCAAATCAATATTTCCTATTATTAATTAACTACACTGTTACATGTGTTATTGGACTTAATATGATGAAAATTAATTAACTGCCTATGCAATACAAGGTGTAAACTCTGCCAATACAGATTTTTTTCTGTATTGGCCGGGTTATTCTATATTGGCCGAGTTGACACAAATAAAGGATTTCGGAAAGTCTCTAGTTTTTACATCCTAAGTCATGCTAAACACAAACTGAAAGTAAACAGTTGTTTGAAAGACGCAGTTTTCATTTAGTCATCATAATTTGAAACATGCTGGAAAGTTCAGTATGGCATGTATTTCAGGCTAAAGACAGTCACATGAATTTAAAAAGCAATGAAAGCAGACGATGGAATTATTTCAGGTTTGGGGAATGAGTGGATTATCACAAAGTTTATTTTTTGATGACCTTATAATTTCCCGGTGTTACAAATCGATCAACTGTTTACTTTCGCATTTTTTTGTAAACTCATTTATTTTTAAACCCTACCCAGGTATATGCATTCTGTAATAATGTGAATCTTCGTTCTTTGGTCATTTGGCTTATGGATAGTTTTATCATTTTCAACTCCTACATTTTTTTTTATACCTTACCTATATTTCCTTTTTTTTTTTTTATAACAGACTGATAGCTTTCACTGTTAAAAAAAAATGTGTAAATCCTTCTAACTAACAAGAACTGATCCTTATTTCAGCATGGTTAACATTGAACCATATCTTTTGTTTTACAGTATACATGTACACAAAACTGTACATAACAGTACAATAAATGGTTTGTTCTCACCACATCATTTTCATTTCATAAAATATGGTAAATCAATAAATCTTTTCAAATGATCCGATTTCTTATAACATTATATAATTACCAATTTGTAACTTTTTGTATGAATATATATGCTTCAAACTTCCTCTTGAACTTGTTTTGAATCATAAAAAATATAGAGAACAGAACATTGAGGAGCTGTATTGACAGGGACCCAGGGTATGCAATACAGCTACCCAAGGTTAAGAAAAAAAATAAAAACATTTGTCGGGTTCTTTAACATTCAACATGATAATCATAATTTGCTGACACTCTTTAATTAAAGTTAAGGTAAAAACTTCGCTTCAACTTTCAATGTTTTAAAAATGCAGTAGTGAAAGTGTTCAAGAAGAAAATATTTTTGTCTTTGGATTATTATACATGTACATGGTATTGGTCAATTGCAAATCAACCCTTGAATGTGAGCTAATAAAAGTAAAGATTCCAGCTCTTCATGAGCTTTTCAGCCAATTGTTTGTTGAAAAAAGCCAGTTTGTTGTCCGGCTTTTCAATTAAAAGTTGTTTCGTCTCATTGTGTTTTTTACTGACTGCTGTTTGGATTTTTGCATAGCATTTACTCAATGCTGCCTCTGCAGTTGTTGTGCTACTACATCTGCCAACTTTAGCTTGTGCCTTGAAATATTCTAAGTAATCAGGGTGGCTCTCACCTAGCAGCTGCTTAATATGGTTTATTTCTTTGTTTTCTGGAAAACAGAAAAAAAGAAAGAATTGTTAGACATGTTAGATATCTTAACTTTATAAAGTAAGAAATAAATCATACATTTAGTTTTTGGTCTACTTATTAAAAAACATGTTTTTTACTTGTGCGACCTTTTTCCTCCTGGTATCGGACAAGCGTTATTGTCCAGGCCTGAGTACACTAATGCTTTTATTTTTGTTTTCCTCCCAAAATAAATATAGTAATATGTCAAATGAACTAAAGATATTAATGCTCATTAGGATGAGTTGTGTTATTGGCACTCATACCAAATCTTCTTGTATCTATTATCCTAAAACAATTATTATTTGGCTAGCAGCTTGAATGTGACGAGTTTTATTATAAAAGCATTTCTAGATTCTGCGACACCTGCTTTGTTTGTCAATAATTTGGATATTCTGGGGTCCAGTATTAAACATTAAAAAATAGATATTTAATTATGTGACAGTAAAATCAAATTTTGACAATACAAAACATTTATTTTCCATTCCAATGCCACATATTAAAATAGATTGATAATTTGGAATGGACATGGTGGCCTTTTCTTAAATAGTTAGTCTGGTAGAACCTCATTTCTAAATCCTTCAAAATGTTGTCTAACTATACAAATTCTTGATTAGGGGGAAATATTACCATTTAATGACAATTTACCAATAAACATATCATGATTCTAGTCTATATAATCACCGAATCTTCTTTCTAAACCTGTGTCTGTAAATCTTATGTACACATATTACTTCCAGACTACCGTAATGTTGTTACCAACGTATTAAGAAAACACGTGGCTTCAGACGAAAAATATTTAGCACATTTTCAGACACGGAAACATCCACAAAACGTAATTATTAGGCGGATAAATCTTAACCTTCTTTTGCAAATCATCACAGTTACCTGTATTTCAAAAGAAATGAGAACAATAAGGATTATATTCGAACACTTCGCTGAATTTCATTCTGTAGATACTTACTTCTTGCCATCTTGGACAGGTGCTCGCTTCATCAGGATGCAAGCTTCTTTTCGACCCCTAGTAATTTTTGATTGGTTGATTAAGATTGATAGGCGGGGCTAAATCAAAAACAGAAAAACAGCTAATTTGATAATTCTAGCACATTAAAAAAATGAATAAATAAAATATAGATACCTTATGTACTTTAACATCATATCGCAACACTTTCCATTAAAACAAACCGATGCATTTAACGTCATTAACAATCCTAATCGGGCGACGCTCGATCTTTGTTGGTTACGTCACGAGTATTGATGATAGGAACAGAGTTGTCTGCACTTTGTAAAAATTACGGGAACATTTTAGAAAACCTTCCTTAACATCACTGCGTACAATTGTCGTCCGGACCTAAACCATAAGCTGCAATAGTTGTCGTTTAAACTTAAACCATGAGATACACACAGTTGTCGTTCGGACTTAAACTATGAGCTATATAAAGTTGTTCTTCGGATTTAAACCATGAGCCACATAGAGTTGTCGTACGGACTTAAACCATGAGCCACATAGAGTTGTTGTACGGACTTAAACCATGAGCCACATAGAGTTGTCGTACGGACTTAAACCATGAGGTACACACAGATGTCGTTCGGACTTAAAAATGAGGTATATACTGATGTCGTACGGACTTAAACTATGAGCTACACACTTTTGTCGTTCTGACTTAAACTATGAGCTACATACAGATGTCGTTCGAGCTTTAACCATGAGGTAAATACAGATGTCGTACGGACTAAAAAAATCAGATACATACAGTTGTCATACGGACTTAAACAATGCGGTACACACTTTTGTCGTTCGGACTTAAACAAAGAGCTACATATTTTTGTCATTCGGACTTAAACTATGAGCTACATACAGATGTCGTTCGGACTTAAACCATGAGGTACATATAGATGTCGTACGGACTTAAACCATGAGCCACATAGAGTTGTCGTACGGACTTAAACCATGAGGTACATACAGATGTCGTACGGACTTAAAAAATGAGCTGCATAGAGTTGACGTACGGACTTAAACTATGAGCTACACACTTTTGTCGTTCGGACTTAAACCATGAGGTACATATAGTTGTCGTTCGGACTTAAACCATGAGGTACATACAGATGTCGTACGGACTTAAAAATAAGCTGCATAGAGTTGTCGTACGGACTTGAACCACGAGGTACATACAGATGTCGTACGGACTCAAACTATGAGCTACACACTTTTGTCGTTCGGACTTAAACTATAAGCTACATACAGATGTCGTTCGAACTTAAACCATGAGGTACATACATATGTCGTACGGACTTAAACCATGAGGTACATACAGATGTCGTACGGACTTAAACCATGAGGTACATACATATGTCGTACGGACTTAAACCATGAGGTACATACAGATGTCGTACGGACTTAAACTATGAGCTACACACTTTTGTCGTTCGGACTTAAACTATAAGCTACATACAGATGTCGTTCGAACTTAAACCATGAGGTACATACATATGTCGTACGGACTTAAAGCATGAGGTACATACAGATGTCGTACGGACTTATACCATGAGCAACATATAGTTGTCGTTCATACTTAAACCATGAGGTACATACAGATGTCGTTCGGACTTAAACTATGAGCTACACACTTTAATCGTTCGGACTTAAACTATGAGCTACATACAGATGTCGTTCGAGCTTTAACCATGAGGTACATACAGATGTCGTTCGGACTCAAACTATGAGCTACACACTTTTGACGTTCGGACTTAAACTATGAGCTACATACAGATGTCGTTCGAACTTAAACCATGAGGTACATACATATGTCGTACGGACTTAAACCATGAGGTACATACAGATGTCGTACGGACTTATACCATGAGCAACATAGAGTTGTCGTACAGACTTAAACCATGAGGAACACAGAGTTGTCGTTCATACTTAAAAAATGAGGTACATACAGATGTCGTAGTGACTTAAACTATGAGCTACACACTTTTTTCGTTCGGACTTAAACTATGAGCTACATACAGATGTCGTTCATACTTAAATAATGAGGTACAAACAGATGTCGTTCGGACTTAAACCATGAGGTACATACAGATGTCGTTCCGACTTAAACCATGAACCACATAGTGTTGTCGTACGGACTGAAACCATGAGGTACATACAGTTGTCGTTCGGACCTAAATTGTCACCATTTTAGTAAAGAAAAAAATTATAAAAGTGGGTTTCTTTTGAATAAATAGAATAAAAACTGTAGAATAAGCATAAATAAAGTTACTTTAAACATATTTTGTCCCCATTATTATATGAACTAAGTTGTAGCTTAGTTGAGAAAAA
This sequence comes from Mytilus trossulus, assembly GCF_036588685.1. NCBI lineage: Eukaryota > Metazoa > Mollusca > Bivalvia > Mytilida > Mytilidae > Mytilus > Mytilus trossulus. Next base: position 9,044,981 of record NC_086377.1, read on the forward strand.
TATTGAAATAGTGTATTCCTTATATATGATACTTGTAGCCTTTTAACTATAAAAGGTACAAAAAATATAAATTAATGAATGGAAATCCATGTTACACTAATCAGTAGTACAGACCAAAGTAGAAAAATCAACACTTTGCATGTGCAACTTTTTGTTCCATATATAGGAGAGAATTAATAAAAGTATCATGACGTCGCAATGAGCAATCAACAGTTTTTTTCTATGACGTCATATTTTGAGGGACCATTTATAATTGACCCTTAGTGGTGTTAATAAAGATACTTGTATAAAACTAAATATCATTAGAATCAGAATTTTCTCTAGTTTATAATGAAATAAAAATAAATTGTACTTTTAATAGTACCAAAAAGTTTTATCCAGAGAAAATGGGGAAAACATTGCCTAATCTATGCATAAAAAACATGAAATCAGGCCATATGCACACCCATGTACATGATACATGAGACATGATGCACATTTTTCATAATCAAAACTGTATGAATTTTATAGGTTTTTACCTGGTCTTTCTAAAAATGTATGCTTCAGGCTACGTTCGCCTGCTCCGAAAAGAGCTACAGTGGGTGCAAATAAGTTTTGCACTTTTCACTGCCAAAAAAACAGGATGTTTACAGTTTTTCTCCCCTCTAAACATGTGTATTTAATCTATTTTTTTAAAATCTTTTTAATCATTCTACCTATTTTAATTAAAGCTAATTAACTTATTTTTACAATCAAATACAAAAAACATGATACTTTTTAACCAATTATGTTGATAAAAAGGGACTTCTCTACATGTCTATTTTTAGTCGCGGAATAACCCCTAGTTTTTTATACTAAACTGTTTATAGCACCCTTAACCGTAATAATATATTCTATTCATTCATAATCTTGAATTGAGACTTGAGAATAAAATGTTACTTCAAAATTACATACTCTAATTTTGAATGATACACACAGGCACAATAAAAGACAACAAATTTCGCTATCTTCTCGAAATTGGAATTTGATAACGTAGAAATGACACGTTATATTTTTGTCTTACATGAGTACTTTCAATTTCAATTTGGTACTATTTAGATTTAGTTTTCCCATAAGGGCGTTTTTCAATAAAAACGTACTTTCTTGTCCCAGCCACTTTTAAAAAATGTGTTTGATCTTTGCAAGTAATTTGTTTGTGCAGTCAGTACATTGAATTAGATTTAACATTTTTAAGCAAAGAAACAGTTTATTTTTCATAGGGATTGATAAGATATTGATTCCTGAATGATCCAAAACAACCAAATTGGCATGTCCCCAGATCGCCTGTTCGACATTCATACTCGAAAATATGGTAAAAAAAAAAGTAGAAATAAATGCTATTTTTACTCTATATAAGTTCTTAAGGTGGTATGGGTGTCTTTCGCCATCTTGGATTGTAAAAAACAGAGAATCTAAGGTCCATATTTTCTATCAAGTTAGCAAAATTTGATGCAGGAATGCAGATATTTAATGTTAATTTTCATTTAAAAGAACCAATTAAGAAGAATGTAACTTTGAAATATTAATATTTTTACAAGTTTATATTTTTTTTGGTTATTTTGGAATATTTTAAAATTTGCATTTTAAGGAGAGGTAACTCTAAAACAGTGCATTTTCTGAAGGACTCTACATGAAATTTTCCTATTTTGTCTTTTAGCCGGACAAAACGTACGGTGACCCTATCTTTTCTTTTGATATTCTCAAAGCATTGTCTGAAAGCTATCTTTTCCAAATTTATTTTACAATTCTATCATTTCGTTTAATTTCTAATAAAAAAATATTGTTTTTTCCTGTATAATCCATACAAAATTTGTCATTTTGTCACAACCTGTAGCTTGAGAAAATGCGCGGTGACCTATCATTTTTATAATATTTTTGAACATGTATCAATAGATACTACATTTTGACAAAGTATGAACAAATTCTATCATTTTTATTTTAGACTCCCATACCACCTTAAATAATTCAAAAGTATGTTTAGAGCCAACATATTTTAATAAACAGCTTTTAGCATAGGATTTTTAATTTCAGAAGGTGTGTCCCTGACAAAATGTCCACTACGAAACAAAGTCGTTAAAATTATAAATAAAATGTAATTTTTGTTTGCAAGAGATATAAACATTAAGGTCTTACAAAAGAAGTGATGCTTTTATAAAGGCAACTAAATTGTTGGTAAGAAAAATTGAGCACATCAAATGGACCAGAGTGATACCGTATTTTTGTTAACGTCCACTACGAAACGGGTAAAATCTCTTTCAGTATCTGGTTTTAAAATTATGAAAAAAATATCAGTGTACAGCTTAATACATGCTTTGATGAATACAATCAGTCAATATAGGGATTGTGGGAAAAAAATAAAACATGTGAATATGTTCCCTACGTAAAGGTCCCCAGGGGCGGATGCAGGATTTTGGAAAGGGGGGGGGGGCGAAATTTGTAAAGATCGCCGAGCGGAGCGATGCGAAAAAATTTTAGGACCTTTTTTGGGCTAAAAAAACATAAAATAAGTTTAAAATGCACCCTTTAACGGTTCCTGACGTGGAACATGTATATTTTACAGTTGCTGTAAAGTGTAAGGGCTGGACATGTTTTATGCTGTATTAATTCTCCCTATCAAGTGTCTATCATAAAATGATAGTATGGATCCAAAGCTATATGTTCTGATATATTTGATGTGACACTTGTCAGTAAAACATAGACATAGCAATTTATCGTGTGTTGTATGTTAAATTAGGATAAACTTACAGATTTCTTTTTGTAAGCAAAATATACGCCAGGCTATTCAATGAAATTTACAAAACGACCGACACGAGTTAAAATACAAACAAGCAATGTTTAGCCAAATGTTTCGTTGAAAAGTTTTACCCATACAAGAGAAGAAAGGGGTTCCAAATCAACCAAAAGGCTACGAATGAGTCTGAAATGACAACGAATTTATGAATGCCGGTCGACAAATGGATACATAAAGGCCACACCCAGTAGGCAGGTTGCAGTCTGGTTTTGAAAAAAAATCAATATATCAGTTCGGCGAAACAGACATTCCGGTCAGACATGATAACCCGTTTTTATTCATCATGTTCATTTAATGATAAATAATTCTGTTGGAAATTGTCGTTTCTAATAGTAAAAAAAAATGGACAAGATTATTGTTTTCAATCCAGATACGGCCAGAATTTTTGTTTAAGTCAAACATCAGAGTTAGATTTTTTTCTCAAACATCTCAGACTGCTTTCTCAAATCTAAAGACTTTAAATCTATCTAGAGCTTTAAATACTGACCGGGGATCATTATTCAGCTTTGTTATTTTGATTTGAGAAGGCAATCATGACACCTTCAAAGCGAGACGGGATTGAGCAAGAAGGTATTGACTTTTATTTCACAATTCCACTAAACAGAAAGTAAAACTCTATTACACTCTCATGATACTTATTCTAAGATAAATGTTAGAGTGAGACAACTTTTAAGTTACTGAGTAATTTTTCGGGCCTAATTTGTTTATTTTTTTTGTTTGTTTTCCGTCTTTGTTCTTCCGACTTGTAAGTGTTGCACTAATCATGTCAAATTATTCTCTTGGTATCGTCTTATTTTTTATATGAAATTCAATATAAATCATGTCCTAAAATTTTTAATTGCACAAAATGTCAACATCTTTTTAATTCAACAATTAAATTCACATGTTATTCATTAATTATTCGTAATCTATAACTTATATATAAAACTTTACGATAAGTACTACATGTGTTTTTCGTTCAAAACTACGGCTTTTTAAAACGATATTGTTTGGTAAATTCAGGTTTCATTTTAATTAATTTGATATCAATAGAAGTAGAATTGTTACATGTTTATTTATTTATTTGTTTATAATTTATTTGTGAGGCGTTTTTACTTTCTGTTGATATCATAAAAACGAAATGCCTTCTCCTACGCAGTTAAAACAAAAACAGTGTATTAAAGTCCGGTTGCACAAAACAATAGAATGCTTTAATTTCTAACAGGAGTAATTCAGATAATTTCTATGTGGTTTTAAGACAGCACATGCGTGCTTGTTGGATTCATGATAGACCGCAAACATTAGTTTCTCTTTTGTGTGTCCTTTCTTAGAGTAAGGAAGATAACTTGCCCAAACACTGTTTTCCTTGTGAGCGCAACTCCTTCGCAACCGTATAATATTATGACAAATTTATTTTACAAAATTGCTCGTTATATCCTTCGCATGATTTGTCCTATTTTGACCGAAGTGATATGAACGCTCCATATGAGAGTTATTTCCCCTTTTGCATTTGATATAAGTGATATGCATTTCTATCTTGTAAACCATAAGTGCTAGCGACCAAGGATCTTTTGACTTGAGGTCCTTGGTCCAAAAAAATAAACATTAGGTCAAGGTCAAATGTCAAGGTCATATTCTAAAATTTGGCTTATTTCCACTAATTTCCAGAAACCGTATAAGATATCGACAAATATTTTTTTCTAAATTGTTAGTTGCGACATGTCGTAACACGTAAATTTTGATTGCAAGGGTACGTTGAACGTAAAAGTGAGTTTTCTCCCCTCTTGTATTTAAAAATACGCTATGGTGATATAACTGATTAACCAAATATAATTATGACCTATGGTCTTTTGATTTGAGGTCCTTAGTTTATGACCTTGATATTGATCTCAAGGTCATAGATTAATTTGACGTTCTAGTTTTTGACCTTTGCTTTCAGCTCATATGTATACATGATATAGCCATGAGACTTTTGGCAAAAGGTATCAAACCATTTAACCTTGAAAAAAACAACCGGAAGTGACCTTGTGTAAACCGGAAGTAGCTATTTTTTGTAATTTATTAATAAAAGTATATAGAACCAGATCTTTTTGGAATCAGTGTCAATTAAGTATTCAAATATTATCGGAAGTAACATTTTTCAAACCGGAAGTAACAAATTATCTCCCTTATTTAAAAAAATATTGTATAGAAACCAAATATTTCTGGAATCAGCGTACAATAACCTATCAGTTGACGTTTGAAATGACATTTTAATACTTAATACATTGTTTTCAGTGGAAAGACCTTCAATTGTTCTCTGAACAATTGGTTTTTAAATTTTTTTTTCTTCCGCCTAATTTTGTTCTTGTGATAAACATTTGTTTCGCAATATGTCGCTTAGATATTTGTTATATGACATCGAACAGTTTATGCGCTTTTGAAATTTACCCTGCGTAAACGAATACTTTTCTTTGTAGAAGTTATCTCACCAAACACTGTTTTCCTTGTTAGCGCAACTCCTTCGCAACCGTAAAATATTATGACAAATTTATTTTACAAAATTGCTCGTTATATCCTTTGCATGATTTGTCCTATTTTGACCGAAGCGATATGAACGCTCCATATGAGAGTTATTTCCCCTTATGCATTTGTTATAAGTGATATGCATTTCTATCTTGTAAACCCTAAGTCCAGGAGACCTAGGATCTTTTGATTTGAGGTCCTTGGTCCAAAAAAAAAAATTAGGTCAAGGTCAAAGGTCAAGGTCATATTCTATTTTTTTAACTTGGCTTATTCTCTCTATTTTCAGAAACTATAAGATAACGACAAATTGTTTTACCTAAATTGTTTGTTGCAACATGTCGTTACACGTAAATTTTGATTGCAAGGGTACGTTGAACGTAAAAGGGAGTTTTATCACCTCTTATATTTAAAAATACACGTATGGTGATATAACTCATTAACCAACTATAAATAAGACCTATAGTCTTTTGATTTGAGGTTCTTGGTTTGTGACCTTGAAATTGAGGTCAAGTTCATAAGTTAATAGGACGTTCTAGATTTTGACCTTCGATTTAAATTCATATAAATACATCATCAATCATAAAGCACATAATAAAGCACATAAGAACTAACATTATTAACTGATTTTTCCTATATCAATATCAAAATAGATCTTAACTAGTGGAAAGACCTTCAATTGTTCCCTGAACAATTGGTTTTTAATTTATTTTTTATTTTTCTTCCGCCTAATTTTTTTCTTGCAGTGTAAACAAGTTTCAAAAGATGTCGCTTAGTTATTTTGTATATGATATCATACAGTCTATACGCTTTTGAAGCTGACCCTGTTTAACCGAACACTTTTCTTTGTAAGAGTTATCTCCCCAAACACTGTTTTTCTTGTTATCAGATCTCCTCTCCAACCGTAAAAGAAAGCGACAAATTTATTTTTCCAAATTGCTCGTTATATCCTCAGGATGTTACGTTTCATTTTCACCCAAGCTTTACGAAGACTTCATATGAGAGTTATTTTCCCTTTTGTATTGAAATAAATAAAATCAATTTGTTACTGGAAAACTATAAGTGATAGAGGCCTAGGGTCTTTTGATTTGAGGTCCTTGGTCCAAAAAAATGAAAATGAGGTCAAGGTCAAAGGTCAAGGTCGTATTTTAGATTTTCATTGGTCTTTGATTTCCAAAAACTTTGGAATGGTTATAGATACAGAAAATTTACATAGTGAAAAATGTTTGGTACCTCAAGGGGCAACTTTGTTACATTTCGGCTGTATTGGTTTTACCATTGTGTAAGGGACATAATCCCCATATATGGTTTATATAAAGCCATTTTTAGGCAAAACTCTTAAACAAAATGACCTTGACCCATAGGGTCTTTTGCAATGAAATTTGAAAGCAATGCCCTTGACAAAGGTTACAAGGTCAAAGGTTACAAGGTCATGTACATATGTGATTTGGGGCACTACTTGAAGAATTTTATGTGTGTTTGCCAACCAACCACCAAACCAACCAACCAACCAACCAATCAATCAATCAATCAATCAATCATGATCATGATCAATCAACCAATAATGATCATGATCAATCAATCAATCATGTTTCCGTGTCATGTGTTTAATATAGGGTCCAAGATCTTCTGTTCCTTTTTCACTGTTTCAATTGACCCTATCCAACGTGTTTAACCAACCAACCAACCAACCAACCAACCAACCAACCAACCAACTAATCAATCAATCAATCAATCAATCGATCAATCAATCATGATCATGATCAATCAATCATGTTTCATAAAAAAAAAAAAAATCATATTGTTCTTGCGTCACTTCTGAAAAAAAATCCACATGTACTCTGAAACTACAAGTACAATCGACCTCAAAATGTGCAGTCAGCAGGGCATACATGTACTAAAAGTCTATAAAAAAATTGGTGCAGATATCTCTCAAAGCTTTTCCTAGAGAAAGGAAATGGCAATGCCGTAAAAATCGCTTGCTATGTCCGTAAATCTCAGTAAAAACCTACAATAAAATGTCCGCTCCGAGATTGAAATACTAATCTGTGTTACAAACAGGTGCTGAAAAATGTACAATATCAGAAAATAATCAATAAATGTGTTTTAAAGTTACACCGGATCAATTAAATCCAAAACATGCACTGCCCGTGAACTGTCATCAAAATGTCAATTTCCCACAATGACAAAAGAAATAACATTGTGTACATTCCATCTCTATACATGTTGTCTGTTCAACGTCCCGACCTAAAGAGAAATAAGTTTTTGTTAATATAAACCTGCGTCACGTGATGTCTCCTCAATCTGGCGCGCGCGCTGTACCTAAAATAAAAAAAAAACTTTCCAAACTAAACATGAAACTTCTCCGGTAACACAATAATATAGACCCCATACCGAAACAAACTAACGAACAAACAAATACCCCCCCCCCCTTCCTCCCCCATATAATCAATTTCAAAGGGGGAAAGACCTTTTACAATTGCTTTTTGAAAGCAATTGATTTATATTTAAGTCTTTCCACTTTTCTGTGGAAAGACCTATTGTTTTTCTTCTGATTATTTTGTTTTTTTCCTTCCGCCTAATTTTGTTCTTGCGATAAATATTTGTTTCACAACATGTCGCTTAGATATTTGGTATATAATATCGAACAGTTTATGCGCTTTTGAAATTTAACCTGCGTAACCGAATACTTTTCTTTGTAGTAGTTATATCCCCAAACACTGTTTTCTTTGTGAGCACAACTCCTGCGCAACCGTAAAAGATTACGACAAATTTATTTTACAAAATGACTCGTTATATTCTTCGCATGATTTGTCCTAGTTTGACCGAAACAATATTAACGCTCCATATGAGAGTTATTTCCCCTTATGCATTTGATATAAGTGATATGCATTTCTATCTTGTAAACCATCAGTGCTAGAGAACTAGGATCTTTTGATTTGAGGTCCATGGTCCAAAAAAATGAAAATTAGGTCAAGGTCAAAGGTCAAGGTCATATTCTTATTTTTGAATTTTGCTTATTCTCTCTTATTTCCAGAAACTGTATAAGATAAAAACAAATTATTTTACCTAAATTGTTTGTTGCGACATGTCGTTACACGTAAATTTTGATTGCAAGGGTACGTTGAACCTAAAAGGGAGTTTTCTCCCCTCTTGTATTAAAAAATACGCGTATGGTAATATAACTCATTAACCTACAATAAATAAGATCCATAGTCTTATGATTTGAGGTGCTTGGTTTGTGACCTTGAAATTGAGGTCAAGGTCATAGGTTTATAGGACGTTCTAGATTTTGACCTTCGCTTTTAATTCATATAAATACATCATAAAGCCATAGGAAATAACACTATTAACTGATTTTTCCTAAATCAATATCAAAATTGATCTTTACTAGTGGGAAGACCTTCAATTGTTATTTGAACAATTGGTTTTTAAGTAGGTCTTTCCACTTTTCTGTGGAAAGACCTATTGTTTTTTTTCTGATTATTATTTTTTTTTCTTCCGCCTAATTTTGTTCTTGCGATAAACATGTGTTTCGCAATATGTCGCTAAGATATTTGGTATATGATATCGAACAGTTTATGCGCTTTTGAAATTTACCCTGCGTAAACAAATACTTTTCTTTTTAGGAGTTATCTCCCCAAACACTGTTTTGCTTGTTAGCGCAACTCCTTCGCAACCGTAAAATATTACGCCAAATTTATTTTACAAATTTGCTCGTTATATCCTTCGCATGATTTGTCCTGTTTTGACTGAAGTGATATGAACGCTCCATATGAGAGTTATTTCCCCTTATGCATTTGATATAAGTGATATGCATTTCTATCTTGTTAACCATAAGTGCTAGAGACCAAGGATCTTTTGATTTGAGGTCCTTGGTCCAAAAAAATATAAATTAGGTCAAGGTCAAAGGTCAAGGTCATATTCTAATTTTTGAATTTGGCTTATTTCCAATAATATCCAGAAACCTTATAAGATATCGACAAATTATTTTTTCTAAATTGTTAGTTGCGACATGTCGTTACACGTAAATTTTGATTGCAAGGGTACGTTGAACGTAAAAGTGAGTTTTCTCCCCTCTTGTATTTAAAAATACGCATATGGTGATATAACTGATTAACCAAATATAATTGAGACCTATTGTCTTTTGATTTGAGGTCCTTGGTTTATGACCTTGAAATTGATATCAAGGTCATAGATTAATTTGACGTTCTAGTTTTTGACCTTTGCTTTCAGCTGATATGTATACATGATATAGCCATGAGAATTTTGGCGAAAGGTATCAAACCATTTAACCTTGAAAAAAACAACCGGAAGTGACCTCGTGTAACCCGGAAGTAGCTATTTTTTGTACTTAATTAATTAAAAAGTATATAGAACCAGATCTTTTTGGAATCAGTGTCAATTAAATATTCAAATATTATCAGAAGTAACATTTTTCAAACCGGAAGTAACAAATTATCTCCCTTATTTTTTTTTTGTTGTATAGAAACCATATATTTCGGGAATCAGCGTACAATAACCTATCAGTTGACGATTGAAATGACATTTTAAACTTAATTTTACAATTTCATATTAAAATAGTACATTATTTTCAGTGGAAAGACCTTCAATTAATTAGGTCTTTCACCTTTCGGATGAAAGACCTATTGTTTTTGTTCTGATTATTATTATTATTAGGTCTTTCCACTTTTCCGTGGAAAGACCTATTGGATTTCTTCTGATTATTATTTTTCTTTTTTTTTTTCTTCCGCCTAATTTTTTTCCTTCGCTGTTTTTTGGTTTTGAAAGATGTCGCTTAGATTTTTGGAATATGATATCGAACAGTTTATACGCTATTGAAACCAACTCTGCTTAACCAAATACTTTCCCATATAAGAGTTATCTCCCCAATCACTGTTTTTCTTGTTATCTCTAAGGCTTCGCAACCGTATTAGAAACCGACAAATTTATTTTTCCAAATTGCTCGTTATATCCTCAAGATGTTCTGTTTTATTTTGACCGAAGCCGTATAGAGATTCCATATGAGAGTTATTTCCCCTTTTGTATTTGAAATTTTGAAATGTATTTAAAACTGGAAAACCATAAGTGATAGAGACTTAGGGTCTTTTGATTTGAGATCCTTGGTAAAATAAAATGAAAATAAGGTCAAGGTCAAAGGTCAAGGTCGTATTTTAGATTTTTATTTGTCTTTGATTTCTCTATAACTTTAGAATGGTTATAGATACAGAAGATTTAAATAGTGAAAAATGCTTGGTACTTCAAGGGGCAACTTTGTTACATTATGACTGTATTGGTTTTACCATTGTGTAAGGGACATAATCCCCATTGATGGTTTATATAAAGCTATTATTAGGCAAAACTCTTAAACAAAATGTTCTTGACTCATAGGGCCTTTTGCAATGACATCGTGGAGCAATGACCTTGACAAAGGTCAACAAGTCAAAGATCAAGGTCATGTTCAAAGGAACAAATTTGTGATTTTAAGTGTTTTATGTGTGTTTGAATGCCAACCAACCAACCAATCAATCAATCAATCAATCAATCAATCAATTAACCAATCAACCAATCAATCAATCAATCAATCAATCAGTGTATGCATGTTTCCGTCTCATGTGTTTAATATAGGGTCCAAGATCTTCTTTGTTTCTTCTTCGCTGTTTTAATTGACCCTATCTTACGTGTTTAATCAACAAACCAACCAACCAACCAATCAAGCAATCAATCAATCAATTCCAGCCTCTGCCCCCCAACCCCCACCGCACCCCCGGATTTGACAATGCTCTGTGTACACGAATGGTGTTGTCTACACGAAAGGCTTTGTCTACACGAAATTCAAGGTGTTATGCATTTCACTGCATCTAGACACAATGTCGCTATTGTGTCTAAAATTACATAATGCATCTTATCTAGACAAAGGTTAAAATGACAGATTAAGCTATGTCACTTTTATATGAATTTTAACTTGCTTTCCATATTCATGTTTCATGTTTTTATCTTTATAAATTGTTGATATTTGTTGCATTATGTAATTTACTAAGAAACTATGTAAACTTGCTAGTGTTATAAAGTTTTGCAAAGCCATATAATATGAAGTATCAGTGACTCAGCTAGAATTCCGATAACTACTCTTCACACGGGCTGGGGTAACATATGTTTAAAGTTGACACAACAAATACACATTGTAAAAACCCCTCCGTTTTACATATTTAACATACCTGCTATTTTAAAAATTGTTATAATTATGTTTTATCAGAGATATATTATATGTCTCTGGTTTTATGTTTTCATTAAGCAATAAAATATATTCGTACATCCTATGATATTACGGTATTTATATATATCCCAGACCATCCCAGGTATGGGCTACAAAAAATGCGGAATTCTCTCCGACTTAGGTTTACACGTTAAAACATTAATTTGATTTCCTGTGCAGGCAGGCTTTGTGGCATAGAAAATTTTGAGCTGTTTTGAAAAGATAATCTTATTGTACGCGATAAGCACATTTGAAAAAAGACTCAGAGTATCGTCAATCATTGTTTAAAAGGTATTCATATCATCTTTTCCTATTGATATTACAATTTTAACATCTTTTTAGGGTAAACTTATCATAACAAATGGAGAAATATGAATTTGGGTCCATTCGTCCTGATTCACGTTCGTCGTCCCAGACACTATTCGTCCTGATTTTAATTTTCTTCTTTAAGAAAATATTGTATTGTAGTTGCATAATTGTTATTATTTGAACAGAATAGTTTTACAGTCTTAGCTAAACCGTTATAAAGTTAGCCTGACCGATAAAGAAAGAACTTTTTTACTACATGTTCAACTAAAACATCTTGAAAGTTCTGTCTGTCCGAATGAAGTTTTTGTCTGACATTTTGTCAGTCAGACAAAGTTTGGGATACAGTTTTCACTGGGTTAATGTTTGTTGAAACATTCACCAAATATTTGTATTGCCACAAACAATTGTAAGTATAATAAAAAATGAACTACTTGTATTTAAATATATCCTCTTCAACATTTGTTGAAAAATAATTTATACTGCACAAAATATTTGGGAAATTTAAATATAATAAGATACTCACTCTGCCTCAGTCCTAAGGGAATCAAAATTATGTACTTACGGAACATGAATTACAGAGCAGGGATACAGGCGTGCCTTCAAAAATATCTGATAAATTATGCTTCCAGAAATGACGTTTTACACACTAACTAATCTATGATTGTTTATATATCTAATATTAAAGTTTTACATGTTATCATGGTTATTGTATTTTGTCTTCTTTTTATAAAATTTATAAACACATTTGTGTACCAATGTTTCCTTTACAATACACCTTATCGCGATTCCCGGCTGACCCTGCCGCTTGAACTTTTGAAGCATACAATAATCACTTTTTCATTGTGGCGTCAGCTATTTTGTTTTATGACGTCATAATTTTACGGGAACCTGTGTGATATCCAGTAATGGCGGACAAATAGCGATAAGGTGTATGCTTTACCTGTGATACAAAATTAGAACAAATTGTTCTAAAAATAGATTTGTTTCTATGACCTGTACATGTTTGTATGTTCCAGACCGTATTCATGAGTATTTTGAACAGTACATTTACCGTCTGGACAGTATGCATACTTTTTTTAAATACTTATATACGGTCCAGACTGTACGCATACTCCTATGGTCTTGAAAATGTACAAATAACAATGTACATTGTTACGCTTTGATTAAAGTAAGTTGTTCAACTACACATACATTGTAAAGCAGTCTGTTATCATTTTCAACAATACATGTGTATTGAACTGCCTTTGAAATACAGTATTAACCACTTGCACAGTGATGTAATACTGTTTCTTGAACCTGGTTACTTTTTTATATACATGTGTATGTGCGAGGCAGTAAATAGGTACCTGTAAGTAAGCGAGGGCTATGCAGGTTATTTACTGGAAAGGAGTGTTGAAATTGTGAAAATATATGCTCATCAGTTTGAACTAAGCATATCAAGGAGTCGATTATTTTCTATGCAATTACAAAATGTAACTGAAATGCCACTTGAATGACTTGTAAGGCAAATAATTAGTTTGTGATAATGTATAGTTTATGGTGAACCACAAGTGGCAGGTCAATGATAGTTGGTATGCAGTATAAGCATTGGCATATCTCATTTCCATGGAGAGTATTTGTCCATGCCCCCTCATTCTCAGTCAATGTCTATTGACTTTGAAAATTTGCTTAGTTTACATGTATTATAATTTCATTCGTTTAAACGGGCAGTGCATTAGAGTGAAATTAATTTCTCCTGGGTGTTTCATCATGTGTAGCATAGAAGGCGTTATGTTTTCCCACTTCAAAATTATTTTCGCTGTATTTTATTGCCTATGTAATCATTCAGCACGACATCGTCAATCTGAGCAGTCAAAATTTTCTTGGTAAATTTTAATTCTGATTAAAGTTTATTAAGCTTTTAATTTGGAGAGTTTTTGTTTGATACTGATGTTTGAGTTATATATTATATGTGTAGATATATATGTATGTATTGTGATTATTATGGTGAG